>NC_138170.1:6969003-7571503 GCF_964165515.1 Mesoplodon bidens | reverse complement strand
GATAAGTGATGGGGATCCAGGACAAGAGAAAGGGGTGTGCAAGAGACTTCTGCAATTGATTTTATTTTCTGACTGCTTTGAATTATCTTTATCTCCTGCTGAGAGGTCAGATATTTTCCCTTTTGTTTCATTTTGCTTATTAGTGTGTGTTTTTTCAGTCCTGACTATGATTTGGGTCTAAAACTAAAATGTGATAAAGCCATTCTTGATATTTTATGGCCAAGCCTTGCATTCTAAAATAGGCAAATGGGTGGAGATTTGAATACAGAGGCCTCCAACAACAGCAAAGGCAGGGCACTTGCCTAGAATATTCCTTGTATCATCCCTATCTATTACTGTAAATCTAATTTCTAGCTGTTCTTCTTGTTCACAGAATTCCTCGAATTTTTCAAGCTCATTTCTGCACAAAAGGTTTTGTACTTGACTTGCTCTCATTTCTGTTTGGTTCCCTTCCTCTTGTTGTCCCTCACCCAACTTAACCATCCATTATGATGTAATAATTCCCCCAACCCTCCTGACTCTATCATTTTATACCTGAGATTATCTTGCTTATTTAGTAAATTCTTTGCTTCTTTGCTGCTGAATTGTCTATTTTCTCCTGTTTGATTGTAAGCTTCACAAAATGAGAAACTTTTCTAAATGTTCATTATGGTATCCACAGAATTTAGAATACTACATGGCTGAGACTTAATAGTGATACAATGAAATATATATGTTTGAAGAATTAATTAATTAGCTAATTAATTAATTTAAACATAAAATGTAAAACCTGTTTTCTTCACATCTAATAGTTTGAAAGAGTGAAAGTATACATTCAGAAAAATGAAAATAGCAGATAGAAACACTGAGGCCAAGTTCAAGAAACTTGTGAAGATGTATGTGTATAATCATATAAGGATTGCTCTTAATAACTTATTTTTTTAATTTCACTTACTCATTTGTTTTCCATGTTAGTGCACTTGAAGAAATCATGCATTATAGATATCACTCGGATTTAAGATTACTTGTAAGGAAATAACCACAAAAGAAAAGAAATTAGGATAGCAGTTAAACTATGAGTATCATTGATTTATCAGTCCTACAGAATATAAAATGTGAACCAGACATCGTTTACTTCTAAGGTGGCTTCAGTTATTTTAATTAAATGCAGAGTTGAAGTAAATCATAAATCATTGGGTTAAAAATGAAGTCTCCCCTACATAATTAGAAATGTTACAGAATTGTGAAGATGTAAACTTTATACATGAGTTTCAGAAGAGTCAATATTCTGCTTTCTGAAGTTGAAAGCAGTACACTTTTTATTTCCACACATTAGAAATAAAAATACTGGCACTGCTTTTACTATGTCTTTGTGTCTCTGTAAAATTAGACTTACTGTATATGTAGGTGTTGTGAATCAAAACTCTCTCTACCTCTCTCTAAATCTCTCTCCCTCTCTACACATACTCGTGTATTATAAAAATAACATATTCTTTGTAATTCAAAAACTATAATAATTACAATATCCCAAGGAATACTGTTGTCTATTATTTGTGTTGAAGTCTTAGTGATAAAGCACTTAGATATTGCTTGATCATGAGTTCTCTGGAACATAGAGCCTGAGGCATGGATTAACTGCTATCATTTTTCTTTGGTGAAAGAAGTTAAGAGTCTAAGAATATGATGGTAAAAGGAAATCTAAGCAAATATATAATTGGAATTGGAATTGATGCAATGCATTACTATGCAAACAGCTTCACAAAATGATGTGAGACAGAGCATGTTGCTCAGGTCTGTATACTTTGCTCATTCTACTACTTCAAGAACATTACAAAGACAAAATTAGACATATCACAGGAGAGCAGGCAAAGATAATGTTTCTGTTTGGCTCTCTTCTATTTCTTGCTGGTAAAATTTCAGCCCATGAGGAGAAACATTCCCATATTTCTGGTTTGCAGAATCAGCTCCTTTGAGACCACTGAGGAAGCCAGAACCTATGTATGAAGGTATGCAGACTGCTTTATGCATGGAATTGGAGGAGTGATGTAGTATGGTACACCTTCCCAAGAGAAAGAAAGTAGGAGGAAGTCAAGAAAATCTGAGAAAGCACACAAAATTATGTTCCAACAAAGCAACTGAAGTCAAATAAGTATGGGTTGAAATATCTATCCACTATTTTCTAACATTTTAACCAGGTGGAATTTAAGCACTCTACACTATAGGGGCTTTTGCTGTTGTTGTTGTTGTTTTAATGTACAATTCTGTCTATATCTTAAAGTTGGTTTTAAAAAATATTTTGTGCACAGAATGAATATTAATGCATGCAGATTTAAAACAATCATTTAAGGTGTCAAAATAAGTCCATTGTAGAAGGCAGATCGTGACAAAACAACCTAACCATATTACAAATGTTACGGACACTCTGATTGGAAGAACAGGGTGCCAAAGCTGCTGACTTAACTTTCAAAATGATTGGAGCCTATAAGACTGAAGACAAAATAAACTTTGCATAATTGTAGTCTTGTTGATAATATTGTATGCCACAGGGGAACAGGTTAACAATTCTAATATTGCTATACATGTATATTGGAACTGAACAATTAATAAAATGACTAGAGGATGGTAGAAGCCAGTTTTCTCACTGTCAGAGTGATAAATTAGAGATAAGAAGGGGAGGAGACCAGAATGATTCCTGTGGTGCTATATTAGTGTTGAGGACATCAGTATGAACTCATGTTTAGCTTAATATAAATGAAAGTCAATTAATATAGAGATATTTATAGATATGTATATGTGCACAGGTTTATATATATTATATATGTATATATGCACCTTTCATCAACTGATAGGGCCTGGAAGTAATGCTATCACAGTGGTAATAAGTACAACTAGCACTAGATTTTGGTTTATAATAACATTCACCAATAAAAAAGGAAACCAGAACTTCTTGGAGAAATGTGATTATAGAACTGGTCCAGGAAATATACAAAATGGGCCTGGAGCATCTTGCAGTACTAGAGGAAAGTGCTAAAAAACAACAAACAAAAAAACCCAAACACTGTGATGGAATACATCAAAAGGACACATAAGCCAACTGAAAGATCTCCCAAAGGCCAAAGCTTTATTTATATATCTTAGGAAATAATGTAAATAAAGTATCATTGGATTATAACTTATAATATAGACCCCCTTAAGTCCATATTGATATAAATTAAATAAATTATATAAAAAATAAATGAGAAAAAGATCAATTTCACATGCAGAAAATTCCCAAATAATATGTGTAGATTCTTCATTCTCATGGAGGGGGAACATAATTCCCCACTTCTTAAATGTAGGCTGGGACTTCTTTGTGACTTCTTTCCAAAGAGTACAATATGGAATAACAGGTGAAAAGTGGTGTAACTTTTCAATGGAGAAACCTCAACTAGTTGATTAAGATCAACATCAATAGAGATAAGTCATGTTTATACATGTACCCTTGATATGACATGTGATGAAAGTAGTATCAATCTCTGTGATCTTTCTTTAAGAACCCATAAGCCCAGTTGAATCATGAGAAAAACATATGGCAAATCCCAATTAAGACGCATTCTACAACATACCTGAGCAATACTCCTCTAAAGTGTCAAAGTCATCAAAAACAAGGAAAGTCTGAGGAACTGCTCAGCCAAGAGGAGCCTAAGATGACATGACAACTAAATGTAATGGAATATCATAAATGGAATCCTGGAAAAGCAAATAAGACATTAGATTAAAAACTAAGGAAAGGTAAATAAAGTATGGACTTTAGTTAATGATAATGTTTCAGTGTTTGTCCATGGATTGTGACAAATGTACTGTACTACTAAAAGATATAAATGAGTGTATGCTAAGTGTACAATAAATGGGGACTCCCTATACTAATATTGCAATTTTTCTATATATCCAAAAGTGGCCTAAAATGTTTAATAAAATGTGATTATACAAATTGTATAGAAACACACCTAGAAAAGAATCTGCCTCATAGAAATTACTCAGTACATATTAGCTGCAGTGTATATTTTTTTCTGTTATTTTAATAAATTTCTCCTTTTTTCTCTATTATCTAAAAACCTCCCATCTTTTTCACACACACATACACACAAACCTTTGTGATCCTTGCATCCTAAATATTCAATAAAACAATAGATAGACTTTTTTTTTATTGGACAGCAACTGAAATGCTAATCTTTCTTTCCAATAAGTACTTTTCTAGTCATGGTTACCTACGTTATATTCTGTTAGGTTTTTTTTTTTTTTTTTTTCGGTATGCAGGCCTCTCACTGTTGTGGCCTCTCCCGTTGTGGAGCACAGGCTCTGGACGTGCAGGCTTAGTGGCCATGGCTCATGGGCCCAGCAACTCCGCAGCATGTGGGATCTTCCCAGACCAGGGCATGACCAGTGTCCCCTGCATCAACAGGCGGACTCTCAACCACTGCACCACCAGGGAAGCCCTCTGTTAGATATTATCACACATAAGGAAGCAACAGACTTCCAAGGTCTATCATGTTGTACCAAATTATACCAGGTCCTTTAAAAAATTATGTAGCTTAAACCAGCTCTGTCCCCTCAGGAAGAAGTAAAAACCTAGTTCTGAGATTAACTCTTACCACTCTCTCCTTGCCTTTTCCAATCTTATGTCCCTTGCTTAAATTACACGTGGTTCTCTGATATATTTTCTCTTCATTCATGCCCACCTCCAATCCTGCTTCTTTCACTCTGTGGTCAAATAAATGAGGATTGGACCCAACACACTTTTTGAAAGATGATTTGTCCTTTTGTTCTGCATTTCTAACTACAATATTTTAAAATGTACACCCTATATTTTATTTATCTTTCTGGAGCCACACCAGTGCAAACAACCCTAGATGACCTCCATAAAAGTGAAGTGTAGTTAGATAGAATGATCAGTCTAAGGATTGGGAAAATTCATAATGGTCATATAATCCAACTGTCTGCTAGTTACTGCTTCCCTTTAAAATATGTTTCTGATATTATCACTCAGTATTGTTTAAATCATCCACTTTAGAGGTAGAAAATATATCACATCATTGAAAGGCATAGAAAAGGATTTAAAAAGGACTGGTATTTGGTCTCCTTTGAATGTCTCATAGATTTCACCAGTGAAGACATGTTGTTGGCAGTTTTTTCATTACCAATTCAATCGCCTTATTTGGTATTAGTTTATTTTGGTTCTTCACTTCTTCTTGATTCAGTTTCTGTACGTTGTATGCTTCTAGGAATTTATCCATTTTCAAAAAAATATAGAAGAGGGAATACATCTAAACTCAATTTATGTGACCAGCATCACTCTGATACCAAAACCAGATAAAAACACTACACGAAATGAAAACTGCAAGCCAATCTCCTTGATGAACGTAGATGAAAAAATCCTCAACAAAATACTAGAGAACCAAATTCAACAGCATATTAAAAGGGTTATACAACAGGATCAATTGGGATTTATTCCTGGGTTACAAGGATAGTTCAACACAAGTAAATAAATCAGTGTGATAAACCACATTAACAAAATAAAACGGGAAAAAAAGTACATAATGATCTCAATAGTTTCAGAAAAAGCACTAGACAAAGTTCAATACTTATTCATTTTTAACATCCATAATGAAAAGAAAACAACTAACATCATAATCAATGCAGAAAAAATGAAAATAGTCCTGCTAAGATCCAGTACCAAGCAAGGATACTTACTTTCATCATTTCTATTCAACGTAGTACTGGAAGTCATAAGAAGAGCAATCAGACAATAAAGAGAAATTTAAAATATCAAAGTTGGAAAGAATGAAAATTATCTCTATTTGTAGAAGATATGATCACATATGTAGTAAACACTAAAGACTCAACAAAAATCTGTTAAAAATAATGAATAAATCAATAAAGTTATAAGGGCACAAAATTAATGTACAAAATTAGTCACATTTTTATAAATAAACAACAAACTATCCAAAAAGGAAATTACAAAAACATTTTGATTCACACTAGCAACAAAAACATAAAATACTCAGGAATAAATTTAAAGAGGTGAAAGACTTATACATTATACTTGAAGATTATAAAATATTGATGAAAGAAATTAAAGAAGACACAGATAAATGAAAAGACATCTGTGTTCATGGACTGGAAGAATTAATATAATCAAAATGTCCATACTACACAAAGTGATCTAGTGGTTCAATGTAATCCCTATCAAAATTTCAATGAAATTCTTTACACACACACACACATACACACAATTCTAAAATTCATATGGAACCATAAAATATCCAAAATAGACAAAGTAATCTTAAGCAAGACAAACAAAGCTAGAGGCATCACACTTCCTGATTTCAAACTATATTACAAAGCTACAATAATCAGAACATCATAGTATTGGCATAAATAATACATATAGTTAAATGGAACAGAATAGAGAGCCCAGAAATATGTCCATGTATCTGTCGTTATGTGGTCTTCAATTTCAGTGGCAAAAACACACAAGGAGAAAGAATAGTCT
Source organism: Mesoplodon bidens (assembly GCF_964165515.1). NCBI lineage: Eukaryota > Metazoa > Chordata > Mammalia > Artiodactyla > Ziphiidae > Mesoplodon > Mesoplodon bidens. The sequence continues at coordinate 7,564,992 of NC_138170.1, read as the reverse complement.
CTCGAATAAATGGTGCTAGGCCACTGGATATATACATGCCGAAGAGAGTAACTGGACACTTATCTCACACCATATACAAAAATCTGATCACAATGGATAAAAGACTTAAATTTAAGACCCAAAACCATAAAACTACTAGAAGAAAACATAGGAGCACAGCTTCTAATATTGGTCTGGACAAAGATTTTTTGTGTATGGCACCAAAAGAACAGGCAAAAAAAGGCACAAATATACAAATGTGATTGCAACAGACAAAAATGTTTCCTCTCAGCAAACTATCAAAAAAATGAAAAGGCAACCTATGAATAGGAGAAAATATTTATAAATCATATATGTTAAGAGGTCAATATCCGAAATATATAAAGAACTCAAAACAAATCAATGGCAAAAAACCAAATAGCTTGATTTTTTAAATGGCCTAAGGACCTGAATAGACATTTTTTTTAAAGACAAACCCATGAAAAACAGAAATATGAAAATTTCTCAACATCACTAATCATCAGGGAAATGCAAATTAAAAGCACTAGATATCATCGCACACCTTTTGGAATGACTATTATCAAAAAGGGAAAAGATAACATGTGTTGACAAGGAAGTGGAGAAAAGGGAATTCTTGTACATTGTTGGTAGTAGGGCTATTATGGAAAACAATATGGAGATTCCTCAAAAAATTAAAAATAGGACTACCATATGATCCAGCAGTCCCAATTCTGAGTATAAATCCAAAAGTACTTAAATCAGGATCCCAGAGATATCTGCACTCCCAGGTACCTTGCAAGAATATGCACAATTGCCAAGATATGGAAACAGCATACATGACTGGACTGTCAACAAATGAGTGGATAAAGATAATGTGGCACATATATATATATAATTCAATATTATTCATTAAATCGAAGGAAATCTGGTTATTCACAATAACAGGGATGAACCTGAAGTGCATTATGTTAAGATAAATAAGCTTGACACAAACAAAAAATACTGTATTATCTCACTTATATGTGAAATCTAAAACAGACACAATCATAAAAACAGTAAGTAGAAGATGGTTGCCAGGGGCTAGGGAGGGAGAGAGGAGGATAAGGTGATGTTCATCAAAGACTATAACTTTTTAGTTATGCAAGATAAATAAGTTCTAGAGATCTAATGTATTGTTTAGTAATTGTAGTTAATAGTACAGTATTGCAGAGTTGAAATTCTCTGAGAGTTGACCTTAACTGTTCTCACCACATAAAAAAATCATAACTATGTAAGTGAAGTATATGTTAACTAGCTTGATTGTGGCAATTATTTCACTATATATATATATATATATATATATATATATATGTATATATATATTCACTATATATATATCGATATATATATATCAAAATGTCATCTTGCACACCTTAAATATATATGACTTTTATTTATCAATTTTACCTCAATAAACTGGGAAGATACCCTAAAATACTAAACACATAACGTGGAATTAAAGAGAAAAAAAAAGTGGGGTGGGGCATATAGGAAAGGTTTGTAGCTTTTACCAGTATGTTACTGCTGTAAACTATGCAATAAAATGATTGAATTCTCTACCAAATACTTATGTTCTTTATATATACTGGAAAAAATCAGCAGGGCAGTAGAAAGAGGAAAAATAGGAACAAATAAAACATACAAGATTATATTATATCTCTTGGTGATAAAAATGGGTCAGAAAAATACAAAAGCAGGAAGAAAATCAGAAACATATATATGGTATGTGTCAGATAAATGATAAGTAATTTCAAATATGACTTTTTAAAGAAGAGAGTTAATAAGATGGAACACTAATAGTTATTAAAATAGAGCATTAAGTTCCTGCCGAATATATCTACCACGTGTTATATTACCACAGGATCCTCTGTTAATTTTATAAAATCTACCACAGCCAATGAGACATTGCCATCTTATGTGGGTGTGTTGATTGTTTCCAAATAGGATGAGAAAAGAGTGGGTGCAATTGTTTCACTTAGAGTATTTTCTAAATTCAATATCTTTTCAACAAGTTAGTAAGCAATCTAATACATAAAATGATCATGAACTAGGGACTGTGAATTTCCTTAAAAATAAAAATAACAGCAACAATAGCAACAAGGTAAAAAATAACAGCAATCACCATAAGTAATATCTCAATGTAAATATGTTTCTTAAAAGCTGTTTTTATAATTATATCATATGTTCTTGGTATGTCATTGACATATTGCTGTATAGGGAAAAAAATATTGTGAGAATAGTATCATTCAACAAGGGTATGTCAGTTACTCAGTTACAAGGATGTTGAACCAAGGCCTTCTGATCAAATCCACTCATGTCTTTGATCTCACTTCTTACTACTCTCCCCTGGCTTATACTTTCTTTTTTTTTTTATCTTCATAGCTCTTTATTTATTTTTTGTCAAAATAATTAAAAATGTTTAATGAGTTTACAAGATAATTATCTTTTTTTTTTTTACAACTTTCTTGGAGTATAATTGCTTCACACTGGTGTGTTAGTTTCTGCTTTATAACAAGGTGAATCACTTATACATATACATCTGTTCCCATATCCCTTCCCTCTTGCATCTCCCTCCCTCTCTCCCTCCCACCCTATCCCACCACTCCAGGCAGTCACAGCACCGATCTGATCTCCCTGTGCTATGCGGCTGCTTCCAACTAGCTATCTACCTTACGTTTGATAGTATATATATGTCCATGTCTCTCTCTCGCTTGGTCACAGCTTACCCTGCCCCCTCCCCATATCCTCAACTCCACTCTCTAGTAGGTCTATGTCTTTATTCCTGTTTTACCCCTAGGTTCTTCATGAAAATTTTTTTCTTAAATTCCATATATATGTGTTAGCATATGGTATTTGTCTTTCTCTTTCTGACTTACTTCACTCTGTATGACAGACTCTAGGTCTATCCACCTCATTACAAATAGCTCAATTTCGTTTCTTTTTATGGATGAATAATATTCCATTGTATATATGTGCCACATCTTCTTTATCCATTCATCCGATGATGGACACTTAGGTTGTTTCCAGCTCCGGGCTATTGTGAATAGAGCTGCAATGAACATTTTGGTACATGACTCTTTTTGAATTATGGTTTTCTCAAGGTATATGCCTAGTAGTGGGATTGCTGGGTCATGATTGTACTATTTGTAGTTTTTTAAGGAACCTCCATACTGTTCTCCATAGTGGCTGTACCAATTTACATTCCCACCAGCAGTGCAAGAGTGTCCCTTTTTCTCCACACCCTCTCCAGCATTTATTGTTTCTAGATTTTTTGATGATGGCCATTCTGACTGGTGTGAGATGATATCTCATTGTAGTTTTGATTTGCATTTCTCTAATGATTAATGATGTTGAGCATTCTTTCATGTGTTTGTTGCCAATCTGTATATCTTCTTTGGAGAAATGTCTATTTAGGTCTTCTGCCCATTTTTGTATTGGGTTCTTTGCTTTTTTGTAATTGATCTGCATGAGCTGCTTATACAGTTTGAAGATTAATCCTTTGTCTGTTGCTTCAGTTGCAAATATTTTCTCCCATTCTGAGGGTTGTCTTTTGGTCTTGTTTATGGTTTCCTTTAATGTGCAAAAGCTCTGAAGTTTCATTGGGTTCCGTTTATTTATTTTTGTTTTTATTTCCATTTCTCTAGGAGGTGGGTCAAAAAGGATCTTGCTGTGATTTATGTCATAGAGTGTTCTGCCTATGTTTTCCTCTAAGAGTTTGATAGTGTCTGGCTTTACATTTAGGTATTTAATCCATTTTGAGCTTATTTTTGAGTATGGTGTTAGGGAGTGATCTAATCTCATACTTTTACATGTGCCTGTCCAGTTTTCCCAGCACCACGTATTAAAGAGGCTCTCCTTTCTCTACTGTACATTCCTGCCTCCTTTATCAAAGATAAGGTGACCATATGTGCGTGGGTTTAACTCTGGGCTTTCTATCCTTTTCCATTGATCTAACTTTCTGTTTTTGTGCCAGTACCACACTGTCTAGATTACTGTAGCTTTGTAGTATAGTCTGATGTCAGGAAGCCTGACTCCTCCAACTCCGTTTTTCTTTCTCAAGATTGCTCTGGCTATTCGAGGTCTTTTGTGTTTCTCTACAAATTGTGAAATGTTTTGTTCTAGTTCTGTGAAAAATGCCAGTGGTAGTTTGACAGGGATTGCATTGAATCCGTAGATTGCTTTGGGTAGTGGAGTCATTTTCACAATGTTGATTCTTCCAATCCAAGAACATGGTATATCTCTCTATCTATGTGTAACATCTTTTTAATTTCTTTCATTAGTGTCATAATTTTCTGCATACACATCTCTTGTCTCCTTAGGTAGGTTTATTCCTAGTTATTTTATTCTTTTTGTTGCAATGGTAAATGGGAGTGTTTTCATCATTTCACTTTCAGATTTTTCATCATTAGTGTATAGGAATGCAAGAGATTTCTGTGCATTAATTTTGTATCCTGCTACTTTACCTAATTCATTGATTAGCTCTAGTAGTTTTCTGGTAGCATTTTTAGGATTCTTTATGTATAGTATCATGTCATCTGCAAACAGTGACAGCTTTACTTCTTCTTTTCCAATTTGGATTCCTTTTATTTCCTTTTCTTCTCTGATTGCTGTGGCTAAAACTTCCAGAAACTATGTTGAATAAGAGTGGTGAGAGTAGGCAACCTTGTGTTGTTCCTGATCTTAGTGGAAATGGTTTCAGTTTTTCACCATTGAGGATGATGTTGCCTGTGGGTTTGTCATATATGGCTGTTATTATGTTGAGAAACGTTCCCTCTATGCCTACTTTCTGCAGGGTTTTTTATCATAAATGGGTGTTGAATATTGTTGAAAGCTCTCTTGACGTCTATTGAGATTATCATAAGGTTTTTATACTTCAATTTGTTAATATGGTGTATCACTTTGATTATTTTGCATATATTGTAGAATCCTTGCATTCCTGGAATAAACCCCACTTGATCATGTTGTATGATCCTTTAATGTGCTTTTGGATTTTGTTTGCTAGTATTTTGTTGAGGATTTTTGCATCTATGTTCATCGGTGATATTGGCCTGTAGTTTTCTTTCTTTGTGACATACTTGTCTGGTTTTGGTATCAAAGTGATGGTGGCCTTATAGAATGAGTTTGGGAGTGTTCCTCCCTCTGCTATATTTTGGAAGATTTTGAGAAGGATAGGTGTTAGCTCTTCTCTAAGTGTTTGATAGAATTAGGCTGTGAAGCCAGCTGGTCCTTGGCTTTTGTTTGTTGGAAGATTTTTAATCACAGTTTCAATTCCAGTGCTTGTGATTGGTCTGTTCATGTTTTCTATTTTTCCTGATTCAGTCTTGGCAGGTTGTGCATTTCTAAGAATTTGTCCATTTCTTCCAGGTTGTCTATTTGAAAGGCATACAGTTGCTTGTAGTAATTTCTCATGATCATTTGTATTTCTGCAGTATCAGTTGTTACTTCTCAATTTTCATTTCTAACTCTATTTATTTGAGTCTTCTCCCTTTTCTTCTTGATGAGCGTGGCTAATGGTTTATCAATTTTGTTCATCTTCTTAAAGAACCATCTTTTAGTTTTATTGATCTTTGCTATTGTTTCCTTCATTGCTTTTTCATTCATTTCTGATATGATTTTTATGATTTTTTCCTTCTGCTAACTTTGGGGTTTTTTTGGTTCTTCTTTCTCTAATTGCTTTAGGTGCAAGGTCAGATTGTTTATTCGAGATGTTTCCTGTTTCATAAGGTGGGATTGTATTGCTATAAACTTCCTTCTTAGAACTGCTTTTGCTGAATCCATAGGTTTTGGGTCATCGTGTCTCCATTGTCATTTGTTTCTAGGTATTTTTTGATTTCCTCTTTGATTTCTTCAGTGATCACTTCGTTATTAAGTAGTGTATTGTTTAACCTCCATGTGTTTGTATTTTTTACAGATCTTTTCCTGTAATTGTTATCTAGTCTCATAGCGTTGTGGTCAGAAAAGATACTTGATGCACTCTCAATTTTCTTAAATTTATGAAGGCTTGATTTGTGACCCAAGATATGATCTATCCTATAGAATGTTCCATGAACACTTGAGAAAATTGTGTATTCTGTTGTTTTTGGATGGAATGTCCTGTACATATCAATTAAGTCCATCTTGTTTAATGTATCATTTAAAGCTTGTGTTTCCTTATTTATCTTCATTTTGGATGATCTTTCAGTTGGAGAAAGTAGGGTGTTAAAGTCCTCTAGTATGAATATGTTACTGTCAATTTCTCCTTATATGGCTGTTAGTATTTGCCTTATATATTGAGGTTCTCCTATGTTGGGTGAATAAATATTTTCAATTTTTATATCTTCTTCTTGGAATGATCACATGGTCATTATGTAGTGTCCTTATTTGTCTCTCTAGTAGTCTTTACTTTAAAGTCTATTTTGTCTGATATGAGAATTACTACTCCAGCTTTCTTTTGGTTTCCATTTGCATGGAATATATTTTTCCATCCCCTTACTTTCAATCTGTATGTGTCTCTAGGTCTGAAGTTGGTCTCTTGTAGACAGCATATATATGGGTCTTGTTTTTGTATCCATTCAGCCAATCTGTGTCTTTTGGTGGGAGCATTTAGTCCATTTACATTTAAGGTAATTATTGATATGTATGTTCCTATTCCCATTTTCTTAATTGTTTTGGGTTCATTATTGTAGGTCTTTTCCTTCTGTTGTGTTTCTTGCCGAGAGAAGTTCCTTTATCATTTGTTGTAAAGCTGGTTTGGTGGTGCTGAACTCTCTCAGCTTTTGCTTGTCTGTAAAAGTTTTAATTTCTCCATCAAATCTGAATGAGATCTTTTCTTGGTAGGGTAATCTTGGTTGAAGGTTTTTGTCCTTCATCACTTTAAATATGTCCTTCCTGTCCCTTCTGGCTTGCAGAATTTCTGCTGAAATATCAGCTGTTAACCTTATGGGGATTCCCTTGTGTGTTATTTTTCCCTTGCTGCTTTCAATATGTTTTCTTTGTATTTAACTTTTGACAGTTTGACTAATATGTGTCTTGGCATATTTCTCTTTCGATTTATTTTGTATGGGACTCTCTGTGTCTCCTGGACTTGATTAAGTATTTCCTTTCACATATTAGGGAAGTTTTCAACTATAATCTCTTCAAATATTTTCTCAGTCCCTTTTTTTTTCTCTTCTTCTTCTGGAACCCCAATAATTCGAATGTTGGTGCGTTTAATGTTGTCCCAGAGGTCTCTTAGACTGTCCTCAGTTCTTTTCTTTTTTTTTCTGCTCTGCTGTAGTTATTTCCACTATCCTATCTTCCATGTCACTTATCCATTCTTCTGCCTCAGTTATTCTGTTATTGATCCCATCTAGATTATTTTTAATTTCATTTATTGTGTTGCTTATCGTTGCTTGTTTCATCTTTACTTCTTCTAGGTCCTTGTTCACTGTTTCTTGCATTTTGTGTATTCCATTTCCAAGATTTTGCATCATCTTTACTATCATTATTCTGAATTCTTTTTCAGGTAGACAGCCTATTTCCTCTTCATTTGTTAGGTCTGATGGGTTTTTATCTTGCTCTTTCACCTCCTGTGTGTTTTTCTGTCTTCTCATTTTGCTTATCTTACTGTGTTTGGGGTCTCCTTTTTGCAGGCTGCACATTTGTAGTTCCCTTTGTTTTTGGTGTCTGTCCCCAGTGGCTAATGTTGGTTTAGTGGGTTGTGTCAAGTGCCTGGTGGAGGGGCCTAATACCTGTGTTCTGGTGGACGAGGCTGTATCTTTTGTTTCTGGTGAGCAGTTCCACATCTGGTGGTGTGTTTTGGGGTGTCTGTGGACTTATTATGATTTTAGGCAGCCTCTCTGCTAATGGGTGGGGTTGTGTTCCTGTCTTGCTTGTTGTTTGGCATAGAGTGTCCAGCACTGTAGCTTGCTGGTCGTTAAGTGAAGCTGGGTGCTTGTGTTGAGATGGAGATCTCTGGGAGATTTTCGCCATTTGATATTATGTGGAGCTGGGAGGTGTCTTGTGGACCAGTGTCCTGAATTTGGCTCTCCCACCTCAGAGGTACAGCACTGATTCCTGGCTGGAGCACCAAGAGCCTTTCATCCACATGGCTTTTGGTATGTCTGTGGTCTTCTGCCAGCGTTCAGTAGGTGTTTTTTAGGAGTTGTTCCACTTGTAGATATATTTCTGGTGTATCTGTGGGGAGGAAGGTGATCTCCATGTCTTACTCTTCTGCCATCTTCCCCAGAAGTCTGTTTGTACTTTCTTGATCATCTTGGTGTCCTTTCTATTTCTCTATACATTCCAGAATTCCTCCCAACTTAGGGCTTTCAGACTTGAGGTTTTTTCTGACTAGGATGATCGTGTTCTTTACACCATTGATCACTCAGTCTCATCATTCAGTATTAAACAGAAGTTATGATTCCAGTGAGCCCTTTTCTGGAAACTGTATCTTGACTGCAGATGCCCCACTTTTGTCTAAACCTCTCCTCTTTCTGAATTTATTTTCTTTATAACATACATCACTATCTTACTCATTATCTTATTATTTATTTTGTTGAATGACTTTACTTTTAGGATGTAATATCTATCAAATTTTTTTCTTTAACATTTTTTTCATTACTATATCCCCAGCACATGTTTTCAATAAATAAGTTTTGAATGACCACTCAATTCTACTCTATAATTTTCCCCTAATGAATAAATACAGATATATATATATATATATATATATATATATATATATATATATATATATATATATATATATAATAATTTCTCTAACAGCATTGTCAATTTTAGGGCCTTTAGTGAGTTTTTAAGATGCAGAGATATCTGAGCTAGCAGATGATGTTGTCTATATCTGTATGTTCATTTTCTTCTCCTTGCTAAGAGAAAGGGTGCTTGTCTGAAAAAAACATGTATCATTTATAGCTAAACAAGAATTGTGACAGAAAATTTTGTGAAAGAATATTGTCATACATAAATCAATAAATCCATCCAAAAGATAATGTGGAAAAAGAAATATAACTTTTATCAAAAGTCACAATAAATATTTTTATAAAATGGAACATAATTTGAATCTGAAGTTTGCTGTATCTCAACATGTAATGACAACATAATGGTTGAAGGAAACACAAAGAAAAAATGCTTGTACTATTCATTTTATACTAAGCTCATTCTAAAATTGAGATTCCTAAATAAACTCAGGAAAACATTTTAAAAATTTAGATACTAAGCTGAAAGTCAAGATATTCCGAGTTTTCCATACATAACACTAACAGTCTAATAGAAATCCAACTGCAAATCTTGTTTGGTGAGCCTGTAACATTAGATGTAAAATTAATGTTAAATTTGTTGGCAATATAGGGATTTCCACAGAAAAGATTTTTTCTTGTGTATATCTAAAACATTGTGCCTGGCGTTTAAAGATTAATCCTCACCTGTATGCAGCCAACAAATCAGAACTTTGCCATTTATGTGCTTGTTTTAAAGCATTATGAAATGTTTCCACACAGCTGGGCAGATTGGAAATGGTTGCAATGGCTAGAATCAGCATGTTATGTTCCAGTGACTTGGATTATAGAAACACAGGGAGACTTGGAAAGCTTTATGGGTAATCCAGTTTTTGCTGCTGACCTAATGTCAAAATGCACAACTCTTATCAAGAAGGTACTCTCCCACTTCATGTTCCATAGATTCAAGGCGAGCTTTACTTGAAAATTTGTATATTTTATACCAGAGATTGTGGCTGTGATTGATCCCCCTACCCTAGTTCTCTAATGTTCTTATGATCTGCGGCTTTCCACATCATAAATCAGTGGCACTCTTGAATAGATTTTCATATTTTAAATTAAGTCTTTTAGAAGTCAGCAGAATACATTAGACAACATATTTTATGTAGATAGTGAAGAAATTAATCTCAATTCAAACTACTTTAGCAGCAACATTTTTAAAAATATCAAGTATAACAACATTGTCAACCTGGCCTTGAGGTTTCCAGAGTTTATCATTACTCTCTTTAATTTTTCAAACTTATTATTGTGTATTGATCTCATTTTCTCAAATTTCTGATGAAATTTTGCATAGCCACAGACAGTTCTAAGCTTTGCTCGTTACAGAGGAAAGAAAAGGATTCTGTCACACAGTATCTGCTTATCAGATATCAGAGAAAAACACTGACTGGTTTTTGCTGTATTGTGACTAGATTTTCAAGAGATTGTCTTTAGCAGTGTCACAAGAACGACATGGAGTCCAGCAGAGAAAGCGTTTTCCTGAAGGAAGGGACACTGGTGAAACAAACAAGACCAACAAATGTTAGCAGGACTTCCTTTCTTTCTTTCTTTCTTTCTTTCTTTCTTTCTTTCTTTCTTTCTTTCTTTCTTTCTTTCTTGTTAATGTATGGTGGTAGAGCTTATCATCTTTAACTACAGAGGGAAACGTTTGGGACTCTGAAACAAGAAAATGTATGGTTCGTTCTTCTGGCCATGTTGGCTCAATGAAGAACTGCAATTGTTTCTTGATCATAATAAAGCAAGTAAGAAAAAACAGTCAGATGACACTTTGTTACAGGGGGTTCAACATTCTGATCTCTGTCAGTCTTTCTTACACATCCATTTCCATCTTCAAACCTTCAGGACTCTCTCTCTCTGTCACAGGAAGACCAGATGGCAGATCATGGAAAGACCGGGAGTGGAAATAAGCAATCTAGATAAGAGTATCATTCACTAAATATGTGCTGGCTGGGGCTGGGTTGGAGGTGGAGGTGTGATTAGGAATTGGTGGGGGAGCGTGAGCAACACAGTCCACTTACTCATGACTCTTACTCCAGTTAGAATCTTCAGATATAGAAGTAAAGGTCCTCAAAGATCTTGTGTATCAACTTCTTCATTATGGTCAAACGCAGGGCAGTTTTCATAGTGGAGAAAGGGAAAGAACAGGAGGCAGGGCTCAGAGATTCTTACAGACCAACTGTACACCTAAAAGGCAGTGATAATAGGAAATGCAAACTTTAGGCTTCTCCAAGCCCATTTACCTTATTGGTTGCCTTTTAGAAATTTAACTTAAATATATTTGAAAAAATTACTAATGCAGAAAATATGGGACTCACATATTGAGTTAGAGCTGACATATTGGGAAATTGTTTATGTTTCTTATTCTTCAGGCTTAATGTGTCTCATTTTTGGATTATTTATCATTTTGGCTTTGGTCTGCTGTCCACTTAATGTTTTTTGCTTATTCAGAACACAATGCATGCTAGTTCAAATCAACTCCTCTTCTTTGAACTCCATAGCACATTTTGAAGACAAGATCCCTAGGATATAGCCTTCTGCCATGTCTAGCCTCCTGAATCTGCCCTTTTACTCTATCTTAGTGATCCATTTCTGGCTCCTCATCTTCTAGTTTTAAGACTAGGATTGTCTCAATATTCAGCTCTCAATGTTGAATACGAGAAAATAAAGATTTATGTTTCTTAGGTTACCTCTCCATTAAAAAAATCTATATTTATGGACTATAATAAAGAATACAAACAATTTATTCTCAATTATTTGCAGACATTTTCTGAGAGAACTCAGTGGGTAGAGAGAATTAACAATCTATTAATATCTCAATTAATTATATCTTTAAAAGGCGGAATTTTGGCTTGAATGTTATAAAATGCCTTTTGTTCTCATCTATTTTGAATGAATCTCTGTCCCCTGTGCATATAGGTGGGCTTAAGCTGGCTTTAGTATCTTCTTGAAGAAGAAGTTTAAACTTAATCCTTTCAGCTATCTTTTCTTACTCTTATGTGTTTTTAAATTAACTATTTTTTTTTTTATTTCATGGAAGCACATAATTTTTGTGTGTTATGTCCAGTGATATATGTCCTGGTAGTGAGAACATGGCTAAGTATATGGAAAGAACTTTATATACATTTTTAAGTGAATTAATTTCTTTACTGTTAAAATGAAAATCAAGAAGTCATGTTTTAACAGTTTTCATAGTTGAAACTAATATTAATATCAAATGATATTTTTTTTTCTAAGAAATCTCTCTTCCTTCCTTTCTGCATAAATGGCATTTGACTCTCTCAGGTACATTTTCTGCTAAAATTCATGTGTGAAAATTCTACTTGAAACCATGATTATGTTGCTCTTTTGGATACAAGAACTTGTTTTGTTTCATACCAAATCTTTTATTCTACCTTGTGGAAGAAAAAGTATATTGTGGAAGAGAAATCATACTGCAAATCAGTGAAATACATTTTGAAATAGGGAAGGTGATACATTTTTTGATTAGCCAAATTATGGAGAAGTAACTTTGGGAATGAAGCCTGCTCTAGTCTTTTGTTGCAAATGCTGATTTGTAATAATATTATATCTCACACACTTGGGAAGAATATAGTTTAAATAGTTATCTGTCTAAAAGCAAAGAATGAAGAGGTTACTTGTAAAAGGGCGAAATCATTTCCTTTCTAAGAAAACTGATCTGTGGTGAATTGCAATGATATTCAAATACTATCAAGCAAAATACAGAATGAAGGACATCTTTGACACAGAAGGCAAACTAATGATAACTAAATTTGATAAATTTTTGGATTAAGAAACTGCATTGTTTCTCCCTCTGGTATATGAGAGCTATTGCTCTCTCTCTCTCCCCCCCCCCCTCTCTGTATATATGTGTGTGTGTGTGTGTGTGTGTGTGTGTGTGTATATATATATATATATATATATATATATATATATATATATATATATATATACTTGCCTCTGATAGCTTTAACCTTGTTATCAAACAGATTGTCAAATTAGTCTTCATGTGACGGCAGATACTGCTATATGGATGTCTAAATATTGGCTCATAAAACCTCTCAGATCAGACTTTGTATTGAAAAATGGCACCTGCTGCAATCACACTTGTATTTACCTCACCAATGTTTAGAGTTGATTTAAGACAAGAGGCCTCTTGCTAAAAGAAGGGTTAAAAACCACCATCCTGGTTTGTGACTACACCTCATTGACCTATACCTCATTTATTCTGAATTATCTTCCTCATACCCGGCAGGATATCATAATGGCTATTGTGCCATTCACAGAAGAATTTTAGCTGTATCTCACCTTGTTTATTCTGATCGGCATCTGGCAAAGACAAGTTTCGTTTTGCAATTACAGTAAAAAATAAGGCAACACATTAGAGTTTAGGGACATAATATAACTTGGCCAATCCAGATAAAATTTTAAAGCATACAACATTCATCTACATCCTGTTCCTTGGCACATTTCCCTACAATGGAAGTTGGGAAAAGGTTGAAAAAAATCCTGAATCAGGGGTCAAGAGACACTTGCTTAAGTCCTGGCATCACCCTGTACTTGCTGGGTGACAAAAATGAGGAAAACTAAAGCTTATAAAAATTACATAAAATTATGTATGTGCCTGCACATTTCAAACTGTAAAAATCTATTAAAATGTTAATTTTTTCTTTGTAATTATGGTTGCAATTGAAACAGATGGATCAGCTACAGAAAACAGAAGGGGTATAATGAGTGTAAGATCACACAATACGTTCGTTATATAGTCACAATTAGAACCTACTCTTCTTACTAACAATTCTATCAAACCATAAAATTGGGAAAACGGATTTTCAATTTCAACAAGAAAAAGCTGAGAGATGTTTTGATCACCTCCTATTTACACATTGGTGAGGGAGGAAACCCTGATCCAGGTTTATGAGGATGGCCCCGTAAACACAACATGCAACATAGGAGAGCTGAAACCACAACCGTTTATTAGTCATGTATACTCACAGCCCATGGAGGAGGAGAGAGCATGCCAGTACTGCATGGTCACATGAGTGTTGTACTTGGGTACAGAGTGAAGGATCAAAGGCTATGGAAGGCAGGCTCTGTTGTATCAAGAGGATAGAGTGCCCTTGGTCACCATGGGAGAATGTGATTTGTCTGTTGGAATAATTCCATGGGCTGGCAGGGAACTGACCCTGCTATTCAGAGATAAGCAAGAACAGGGTCTGGGCATTTTGATAAGGAAGGTTGTTTAGCTAAGGGACCATTTCTCTGGGGGCACAGTGGAGGGGAAAACTTGTTGTTAGGCCATCTGAGGCCTTCCTGTTCTCATTGGGTGCCAAGGCAGGACTTAAAAATTAGGGCTTAATTTTAGACCTTTAAACCTTATCACATGAGAGGCATTAACTCAACTAGTATAGATAGAAGACCTCAAGTGGAAGTTGTGACCATGGGAGCAATTAAACAGAAAAGTCTAAATTCAAGATCCTGGAAACAATAACTTTTAATCAAAAGAGACAAGGGAAAATGTCAATAAAAGATCATGAGGGAGTGTGGAATAGTAGGTTGAGAATAAAGAAAAAATAGTGTTTTGAAAAATCAAAAAACATTTCAAAAACTGGAAGATGAGGATGATCAATCATGTCAATAGATACAAAGGAAAGAAAATTAATCAGGCTATGACTAAAGATTGATTTTGAAATTATTTTTAAAATTATGAGATCAATTTCAATGTCCATATTTGAGTATGTCTGCCACTGGGGGCCAGGCTGAAAATTCTGCATGCTTTTGGAAGTGAATTCAGGACAAGCAAGGGATGGTGATAATGTCATTGCATCCCAAAGAGCACTTTGAAAACCTTAAAGTCTACCACTAGGGATCCATCACTTCACCTTAAGTATACTTTTTAAATTAAAACAAACAAACAAACAAAAATTTCAACTAACTATAGCAAGTTAATGTGCTCATTTAGAATCCTGGGGAATTGAGGCAATGAAAATCAGAAATCACAATATAAATCACATAAAATTCCATTACAGAGAAATAATGACAAGTAACATACCTTGGGATACTTATCATCATTGGTATATGTTAATATACTTGAAAGGGCAATGTTTTCTGAAAGTTATAAGTTATCTGAATAAAAGTCTTACAAATATGCCCAGCAAAATGAATTCTGTTGAGAAATACCTCTCTTAAAGGTAAAGAAATAAGGCAGCATTTTCTTAAATGTTCACAAATATGGAGTTGACACAGTAAAGATGCAGAGTCCTTTCATGAAGAGAGTTATTGTAAGAAACTTTAATAAATTTTTTTTCTCTAATAAAATCTGTTTACATTTCCAAGAGGTGAACTTCCTCCCCATTTCTGATCAGTTATCCAAAATAGCCAAATCACCCTAGCCACATATGCAAATGTATTACTTTCTCCACTCTTATGGTGCCGCATTAGGCCCTAAGTATCTTTTAACTGGACCATTTTAACAAATTCTGAGCTGAATTTCCCCATCACCAGGCTCTCACTCCTCTGGTCCATCTTCTCTATTGAATCACAAAAATCTATCTATAGATGACCACAGCTTGTGTGTTAGAAGCTGTTAAGTTTTGGTGTTCCTCTTAGTTAAAAACAAACAAAAACAACAAAAAAACACAGTATCTTACTTTCAATGTTTATAATAATATATCACCATATATACTGTTGTCATAAGGGATGCATATAATCCATAAATTTGTATGTCAAACTGTGTCATTATAAATATATTTTTCTAGGAAGAATTTATATGGCTTCTATAATTTTGAAAAGGGATCCAGGTAACCAAGTGTTGATAAATATGGTCCTAGAGCATAGATTAGGGAAACACAAAAATCTAGACATTAGCAGCAGTGCCAGGGTCCCAGCCAGGGTAAAGGATGTCCTGGCTTACAGTCTCTGTGGTGAGCAATCTCTAAATCCCTTTGCTCTGATGCCTAATAGTTTCTGTTTTTTCATCTTTCCAAGTGCACATAGAACATCTTCCAAACTTGAACACAGTATGGATTATATAGAAAATCACACTGAGTAGTTTCTCCTAAAACTATGCATGTACAGTCTGTCACAGAGTAACTTTCATCCTATGTTTTAATAAATTGAATTGCATACATGAGTGCATTAAAATTATGTATAAAATATTCATAACAATATTATTCTCAATAATCAAAAATTGAAAAGTGTATGGCCACCCAGAAAGGACAGAGTAGGTAGGCGGCACATACAAAAATATGGATTAATCATACAAATAGAGTACTGTGGAAAATAAGCCAGATTCAAATAATGTATACTGTATCATTCCACAAATATGACGTGCACAAATGGACAAATCGAATATAATGTGTTAAATGTTAGAATGATGGTAAAATTTGTAGAATACAATGACTGAGATAGGGAATAGCTCCTGTCATTCTATTCTGTTGTGCTATTAAGATTCTATTTCATAATCTAGATAATGGTTACACAGGTCTGTTCATCAAGTAGTACATTTGAGACTAGAAAACTACATTGTGTATATGTTATCCTTCAACAAATAAACGATTACTTTTTTTCATGTAATTCTATTAATATCTTTTTCAGAGTAGCAATATGTTTCCTCCAAATTTACAGACATATCTGAATGGCATATAGTAAAAACTAAAAATCTTTTGGGGGGCAAGGATTTTAAAGTTATTCTTTAACTCAATAGAGATATATGTTTACTCCATCTGTAACAAATTTTACCAATCTGTTTTCTTTTGAAGAAGCCAAAGCTTTCTTTTATTTCAGAAAGTTTATTCTCATAACTAAAAGCACAAAAAATGAATTTCCTCAATACTGAAAGTGATATAAAACATATATTGAAAAAATAATCACTTTCTCTGTTGCAAATTATGCTCTGGCAAGGTGAGGCAAAATCACTTCAAGTATTTGAGAAAAATGAAAACAATAAATATTCAAACTGGATAGTATGGGCACTTAGCAGGTTCACATTAAAATGTAATGGGCCATAATTTGATATCTATGTTTTTCTACTTCAGTGTTTAAAAAGATTAAAGCCTTCAGTTAAAAAAACCAAACAAACAAAAAACAAACAAAAAGAACACCAAGAACAAGAAAGAGAAAGAAAGAAAAGTTAGGTGGACACATTAAGATAGTGGAGTAAGAGGACATGGAGTTCACCTTCCCCAACAAACACATCAAAAAATACAACTATATGTTGAAAAATTCTCACTGAAAGCTAAGTGGAAACTGACAGAAGAACTCCTATATAACCAAAACAACCACCTCAAAGAATTAGGAAAAGAAGAACAAACAAATCGCAAAGTCAATAAGGAAACAAACAATAAAGATCAGAGAGGAAATAAATAGAGATTAAAATAACAGAAAATATCAATGAAATCAAAATCTGGTGTTTTGAAAGATAACAAAATTGAAAACCTTTAACTGGACTCACCAAGAGAAATAGAGAAGACCAAATTAAATGAAATAAGAAATGAAAGAGTAGAAATAGCAATTAATACAAGAGAGACACAAAAAATTATAAGACAATACTACTAACAGTTTTATGCCAACAAACTGGACAACCTAGAAGAAATGGACAAATTTCTCCCAAGACTAAACCTGCCAACACTAAAGACGATATACAACATACAACCTGCCAAGACTGAATCAAGAAGAATTTGTTGGTGGATATGTAAATTGGTGAAGCCACTATGGAAAATAGTATGGAAATTCTTCAAAAAACTCAAAATAGAACTACCGAATAATCCAGCAATTCCACTCCTGGATATATAGCCAGAAAAAAAAAGAAAAAACTAATTAATAAAGATTCATATAGCCCAATGTTCACAGCAGCACTAATTACAGTAGCCAAAATATGGAAGCAACCCAAATGTATATATGTATACATAATATATATATATATATATATATATATATATATATATATATATATATATATATATATATATATATATATATATATATATATATATATATATATATATATATATATATATATATATAGAATGGAGTATTACTCAGTCATATAAAGAATGAAATTCTACCATTTGCTACAACGTGGATGGACCTAGAGAATATTATGCTTAATTAAATAATTCAGACAGAGAAAGATGAAAGACAAATACTGTATGGTATTATTATATGTGGAATATAGAAAATACTGTAAGTGTTTGTATAAAACAGAAACAGATTCACCAATAAGAAAACAAACCAGTGGTTACCAAAAGGGAAAGGGCAAGACAGAGGGACAAATTAGGGGAATGGGATTAAGAGATACAAGCTATTATGTATAAAATAGGTAAGAAACAAGGATATATTGCATACCACAGAGAATTATAGGCCTTATCTTGTAATAACTTTGATGGAATAATCTGTAAAAATTCTGAATCACTATACTATACACCTGAAATTAATATAACATGTTATATCAATTATACTTCAGTAAAAAATTATAGTCAGTATTACCTCATGAAACTATAAATTGGAGGTTGTAGCCAAGATGAAAACTTATCTTAGAAATATAAAAAAAATTACACTGATACTTAATCTGAAATGCTAATACACCATTTCCTCTGCTTCTAACTTAACTTAATGATGAAAGCTTAATATATTTCAATAATGGCCCATATCAACTGCAGATTCATGGTGGAATTCTAGAATAGACATATTGATTAGGTGTCATCAGTGGGTTGGTTTAGGCTAGGTTCTTCCTACATGGATGGGGTGGAAAAAAACTCTGGTCACTAGAATATATACTAAGGGAATCCCTAACAAGAATACAAAGAGTGAGCATAAAAGTGTCCTGTATCTAGTGTATGTGGCCAGTTTTCTTCTATAGCATATAAATCTAATCTGTTCTTACTGAACTTTGAATTTTGTTATACAACATCTATATGGTAAAAGAGTTAGCAAATGCAAAGAATGAAAACACAACTTTATTTTTGTTTTGTTTTACCTCATTTTCAGACCAGATATTTTGTGGTAAAATTTTATTAGACTATCAAAGATTATCCATACTGCTCACTTTCTTCCATTTTCTCTTTCCTTTTATTTCTTCCTTCTTTCTTCCATTGTCCCTTCTCTCCTTCCTCTCCCTTTCCTTTCTTTCTTTTTTTCCTTGTCTTTCTTTTCTCCTTCCTTCCTTCCTTCTTTCCTATCTTTCTTTCTTTCCTTCTTTCTTTCCCTTTCTTTCTTTTCCTTCCTTCCTTCCTTCCTTCCTTTCTTTCTCTTTCTTTCTCTTTCTTTTTTCTTTCTTTCTTTTCTTTCTTCCTTTCTTTCTCTTTCCCTTCCTTCTCTCCCTCCTTCCTTCCTTCTTTCTTTCTCTCCTTTGCTCTTTTTCTTCTCACAAATATACTATTTTTATTAAATGCTAGGTATTTTCTGAATAAAATAAACAATATGTTTTAAACCCTGCCAATGCAAAATTTATCCGTTAGTGGATAGAAGAGACACACCAGAAACACAGAAGTAATGCAAGTTAATGTCATGTGATTTAATACAAAAGAGGGAAAACTATCTGTAAAACTATGGAAAACCAATCACAATTTGCCAATATATTCATTTTCTTAATCATCTTGTTCAGTTCTATGATATCTTTATATGTTTTGAATTTTGTTTTGTTGGTTGTGCTTTATTTGCTCTGTGTACTACTATATAAGTTTTATAGTCACTGACTGCAATTGTGACATGTTTCATTTTTATCTAATATCATGCCTCTTACTTCTAGTCTTCCCACTTTTTTTTACAAAATGTTTTTTTCTATTTTCAGGTCCTTTTTATCCAGTAATTTTATTATTTAATTTTCCTATGTTAGTTTCTTAGTTGCTTCACCTTGCTACAGTGTTTTGCATGTGAAATGTTATCTTCTTAGAATTAATGCCCCCCCCCTCCTTTGTTTGTTAGGTTAAGTCCTCCTCATCCTTTAGAACTTAACTAAACCATAATTTTCTGTTGGAATACATTCCAATTCTTCCCGGACTAGCTTTAGTGTCTTTTCTCTAGACTCCTACCAATCTACATCTTCTCTTTAGTCAATTGTGATTGTTCTACCTTTGCATTTTCTTGAATAATTGACAATTTTTTGTGTATCTTATTAGATTATTAGTGACATGCTGGCAGAAGCCAGTTCTGTTGTGACATATTTATGCACTCAGTGCCTAGCCAAGTACATGTCATATAAGAAGCACTCAAATTTTCACAGAATAGATGAAATAAATTATACAATTCAGGCTATGGGTCAGAAGAAAAATACCTATTCATGAAATTCTTTCCAGGAGATGGAGTGCCATAGTCTGAGACTCAGCACCAGAATTCCATAATATCTTTGGGAACACTGTGTTAGATAAGGATTATGTAGGAGTGAATTAGAAGAAAGGTCAGGGCCCATGGCAGCTTTAAGGTTATTTACTAATTTCTTACTCAAGAGTTTTGCAAATGATATATCTATCAACAAATTAATTTTAACCTCAAATAATGCATATTATTTGTAACTTTAGAAAATGAATTAAAACATTTAGGACAATGTCAGCAAGCCTTAAGATGAAACAACCCAGATATAGATAATGGGCCAAGTATACAAACTTGTCAGTAAATTTTGATCTACTCATTACCATATTCACTTGAAAAGCTTGATAAGCTATTAACCTTCATTAATAAGCACTATTATAAATTATAACAAGTGTTATCATGTATGTGTAATATTCTATGAACAATGCATTGTATGGCTGTAATTCTCTAAGC
Organism: Mesoplodon bidens; assembly: GCF_964165515.1. NCBI lineage: Eukaryota > Metazoa > Chordata > Mammalia > Artiodactyla > Ziphiidae > Mesoplodon > Mesoplodon bidens. Next base: position 7,544,464 of record NC_138170.1, on the reverse strand, counting down.
ATTGTAATAAATACATTACAAATATGAAAACTACTCTTTTTTAAGTCATGACATCTTATGAACAGATTGCTTTTTTAAATCATAAAGTGTTTATAAAATTATAGCAAGAGTTGCAAAAAATATCAGTAATTTTTTGACAAATTAATAATAATAAAAGGAAAGAGATTCAAGAACATTAGGTCATTTTTAAAAATCCTAAACAACTCTAGGGTCAAAGAGACTACACTTCACATTATACTTAGTGACCACGTGATCATTGATTATCAAAGCACAGCAAGTAGACCTATTGTACTCACAGTAAAGGTTAATTCTCTAAACACTTCCAATATTAAAGAAGACATAAGTAAACACTAAACTTAATAGTTAATTCTGGATACTTGAGAAAGAACAGCAAAATAATCTAAGATATTCAGAGATAAATCATAAGAAAAATAAGTGAATTCAAATAGAGAAAAAGACCAATAAAATAATCAATATTTATTAAGACCAATCAATATATTGCACACAAAGAGAGACGAGATAGAATGAAAGATAGAGAGATAATACTTTATTAGTTGTTAACATATATGAGAAAGCTAATTTAACAGCATATAAAGAGTAGGGCAAATATTAGTGAATATTTATCTAAGTAGATGCTAAAATATTTATTTAAAAGAATATTTGAGAATACCCACCTTGGATTAAGCCAACCTTGATAATCTAAAATAATCTCCTCATTTTGAGGTCCTTAATCTTAATCATATTTTCAAAGTTCATTTTTCCATGTTAAGTAACATATGTACAGGTTCCATAGATCAAGGTATGGACATCTTTAGGAGACAATTACTCTGCCTATCATATACAATGAAGTACAATTTTCACCTCTCTTTTTCTGTAGTTCTCAAAAGTTTCAGTTTTTCAACCTACGTCTTTAGGAGTCAGCAAAAATGCAGTCCCCAATTTCAGGTTTTACCACACAAGTAATTCTCCTTCTCTCCTAATTCTTTATCATGTTCTTAGCTGTGTGATTCCCTCAAGCATATGAATAGATAGTTCAGCTTTCTCAGTTATTTTCATTGATAGGGCTGGTCTTGATTATCTAGTCTCATTCTACTGGGAATAAAAAAAAAAAAAAAACAGACGTCTGCATTATTCACTTCTAATTTGAAGGCTCCAGTACAAGTATATTATAAGATTCCAAGTCATATTCCTACGTCCTATGTATTATGGAGGATGAAAGTTAAGATAAAGTATTTGTCTTGGAAATATATGACTCAAAATAAGAATTTCCTGAGAGTCAACTTTGTGTACTAGGAGGATGCAGAATTCACATCTCTGCAGAACTAGGACACCTACAAGGCACAGGTGGGGAACCACGGACACCTAAGGGGATGGGAGGAACCCCCAACTACTGAGTAGGACGTGGGGTGTGGGAGAAGTGAAAGGGGAGGAGAAGTGGAAGTGGGACGGAACTGGTGCCCCTAAGGGGCAGCTGTGGGAAGGGAAGGGATACCACACCTGAAAGGGAAAATTGGGGAACCATTGGGAGAGCAGTGGATCAAAAGGGAGTGTAGCCAGGTTTCCCTTGCCCACTTGTACCCCGAGGAACCTGTTGAGATCCCGGGCTTGATCCTCTGCCCACCAAGATCCCCTCCAGCCATGCGGGTACTGAGCAAGTGGGAGGGAGAGAAGTGGAGCAAAAGTAAAGTCTGGACCTCCGGGATGGCACCCCTCAGGGGTGGCTGGGGGAGGGGAGGTGTTCCTACACCCAGCGGGACCCACTCACGGTTCAGGGGTCCAGTGACGATGGGGGAGACCCTGGGGGAGATGGTGGGGTAGGGCCACAGAAGAATGGAAGGGAACAGAACCAGTGCTTTCCCTGTCCACTTAGGCACTAGGAAGCCTGTTGGCTTCCTGGGCCTAATCCTCTGCCCTCGGAGCCTCCCTCCTGTCATGTAGAGTCCAAGCCCCACCCCACACCCCCATCCAGGACCCCACTTCTACACTCGGAGACCCCCTGCAACGTGCTGAGCTTAAACCCTACCAACACACCCTCACTCAGGGCCCTACCTCCAAACTCCAGAACTCCACAATTCAGAGGCCCTCCTTTCCATGTGCTGCCTCTCACCTTCTGCAGAGGTTCTAACTAGAGGCCCCACATCATGCATGAACATCACCCCATATAGGCCCTGCCACACGCTCACATGTCACCCCCCACCCACCTAGGTCTCACCCCACCCTAAACCCTGCCCCTGCCTAAGTTCCACCCCCCACCTAAACTCCACCCCCATAGCCAAAGCATTTTTTATTTTCTTTTTTTTTTCTCCTCTTTTAGATTGGGGTCCTGTTTACTTTGTTGATTCCTTGTGGTTGATTCTTTTATATTTTTATATTTCCTAATAAATCTTTTATTTTTCTAATATTTTATTATATATATATATATATATCTTTTTTTGGTTGTGGTTTTATTTTACATTGTTGCAGTTGTTTCAGATATAGTTTTATTTAACCTCATATATTTATTTATCATTTTAATTTTATTTTGTTTTTTATTCTTTGATATTGTACTGCTCAATTTTTTTTTTTTTTTACCATGCCATGAACTTGAGAGATCTTGGTTCCCAAGCCAGAGGTCATGCCTGAGCTCCTGTGGTGGGAGCTCTGAGTCCAAACTGCTGGATTCACTTAGAAACTCAGACCCCAGGGAATATCAAACAGAGTGAGGCCTCCCATAGGTCCTCATCTCAGCACCAAAACCCATTTTTTCATCTTTGAAAATAATAAAACTATATAAGACCGCCTTTAGGCTGAATATTTATATTCTTGAATTAAAGAGCCAACATATTTATCCCTTTAACACAAAATGAATGTTCTTATCATTTGTTATTCTATAATTAAAATACATGGGGTTTCCTGGTGGTGCAAGTGGTTGGGAGTCTGCTTGCCAATGCAGGGGACACAGGTTCATGCCCTGGTCCTTGAGGATCCCACATGCTGTGGGGTGGCTGGGCATGTGAGCCATGGCCGCTGAGCCTGCGTGTCCGGAGCATGTGCTCCGCAACAGGAAGGACCACAACAGTGAGACGCCCGCATACCAAAGAAAAAAACAAAACAAAACAAAAAAAACATGATTTTCAAATAATTCATGTAGTTTCCAAAATAACACAGGGAAATGATATAATATTGGATAAATTAATTGCAATCAAAATATTATCAGTGACAAAGATCTGCCTGATGTTTTATTTCAAATGCTTCAATTTGGTTCAAACAAGCCAGAGGAGGGCAAATTCCTTCATGGATGTTAGGGGATAGAGAAAACTGGTCCTTCCATTGCATTCTCTAGTCTCCATCTTCCTCCTGATAGATTAGTGAAAAAGGAAATTATAACTGAGTCAATCCTTCATTTTTCTCTGATTCTTTCACAATACACTGTAAATCTTCCAAATTCTATTATCACAGAATATTTTAATTTCATATTATAAAAATGTTAATATCATTTTATTATTATTATTATTATTTTTATGTAAGGAACCTGAATTCAGAGCAAGTTCTGACTCTCCAATTATCCTTCAGTTCAAGGGCACTGATGTAGTGCATGAACTCCTTTTATAACACACACCTCAGGTAACTGAGAACCCTTCCCATCCTGAGGTAGTTTCAATCTTGGAAGTCTTTAGATGTTTCAGTAACCATCATGCAGTCAAAATGGGTCATACTTTGGTTCCATTTATTCTCTTTTTTTCCCTTCTGGACTGCAGAGAAAATATCTGAATTTCTCCCCTCATGATTTTTCTCTCAACACCCCACTGGTTGCCACACTTCATTTTGTATTTCCTGGTCATTCTCTTCATTTTTTTTCTTTATTTTCTTCATTGTCACAATCCATTTTTTCTATACACTCTTAACCAATTATTTTCCGTATCCTTCATTTATTTAATCATTGAATTTTATTGGGCCAATTCTATGTTCCTGACAAGTCACTAGGGAAGCAGGAGTGAAAAATCAGACAAAATCACATGAAATTTTGTTCTTTTACATTTTCTATCAGTTTTTACTTTATTTGCCAACCTTTTATTATTTCTCTCTAACAGAAACTAATGAATACCTTAAACATAGTTTAAAGCCCTGAATAAGCAGAACACAGCCTGTATTTACCTATCACTTAAGGAACATCATGGAAATATTAGTGTGAGTTTTAATCTGGACACAATTCTATAGAAGGTTAAATGTACATGGTCTTGGTCTAAACTTATACATTTAAAAATGCAATTAATCACATTAAATATTATCCAGTAACTTTATTGGAAATATCATTGATCACAAACAAAATTATCTCATGTAAATTTACCCCTGGTGTGGTAAAGTAGGTTTTCCATACAGGGGCCTGAATTCAGAGTAGGCCCTGGCTCTCCTATTATGCTCAAATACATAATTTGCTCCCTAAAGCATTAATCTTCATTCATGCAGACAACATCATTGGTTACCTATTTTGTACCAGACCCTACATTGAATGCAAAGAGGAAAAATAAAATCTTAAATTGTGCAACAGTTTATAATTTATACAATGTTTTACATTTTAATATCTTCAACCATAGTGGAACTTTATTAAGCCATTTTACTTGATGTACAAACAGACTAAGGGACTTTAAATATTTGCTGGACATCAAACATAAAAAATAGCATAAATAAAATTGAATATGAATTTTCACATTCCAATATCACTTTTCATTCCCTAGCTATGATTCAGGGATCCATCTAATTTGGCTGCCATGAAAACTTAAACTATTAAATAATTTCTCCAACATATAAGTAAAGGCCAAATCTAATCAGAGATCTTGACTTTATCTTGCCTGCTACTGGACAATGGTTTTTTCCAGAAGGTTCTTCCCTAAAGAGATTACTAGGCTGAAGTTCAGCAACATAAATTGTTCAGATAGGAAGATGGCCTCCTTTATCTGAATTGTGCTCTGAATACCATCCCTTGCCTAAAGGTAAAATTAGACAATCCACTGAATTTGAGTTTTAAGTTAGAGGTGAAAGTGGTTTGAAGCAAGGTTAAAAATAAAGCCGCCTTCTTTATTTGTCTGAAAGAACATTTTAAATATTATGGGATAACTGAAACTCTTCTTTAAAATTATAAATGTGCATTGCATGTCTTCCAGCTAACAATGACCACTTTAAAAACCTGTCCTTCTCTTACAGATTCCAGTGTTCATAACCAACTGAACAATGTTTTAGTATTTTCTTTGTACACATTTTGGCCAAGATTCAGATGGTAAGTGTAATGCTGTCTACAGAGGGTAAGTTAAAAAACAAAATTCACGTGCTAAACTTTGGGCTGTAAAATTGTTAGATCTAGTCAGTCTATAAAGATACCTAGACAAAGATAATCTTCAGATAATCTTAAACCAGCAGACACTTTGTAGGAAAATGTTTAATAAAATCTAATTAATTAAAAATATAATGCAGGGACATTATGTAAATTTTCTAGACTCAAAAATGCCATTGCACACCCGTCAGTACAATCCAGACTTACCCTTGAATCCAGAAGTTTTACTTACACCATGTTTCTTTTCAATAACTAAAATGTCATAAAAGGAATGAAGAATATTAATCAATTTACAAAATTCTGAATTAAAAACAAATAAGTAGCTATACTTTTCTGTGGGTATCTGTGGCAGGTAGAGTATTATGTCAGTGTTTGTGCTTTATTTCACATAATGTTTATGGCAATAATTATTTGTGCACCTTATATTTGGATCATTCTCCTTCTGGGTACAGAGCTTACATGTCCCAGGCCCCTTGCAGTTAGAACCATATGACCAATTCTAGCCAATATGCCATAAACAGAAATAACGTGTGCCATGTCAGGCTGGAGCATAGAATAAAGGATGAGAAATCTCTATACATGTATTTTGTATGGTGAATCTGAAAGATAACAGAATTCACACATGCTTGCCAACCAATGGGAAACATGTGGAGTGAACAAGAGATGCACATTTTTTTTTTTAAATCAGGTCATTGAGATTTAGATGTTGCTTTTCACCAAAGTGAAATCTTGCCTATTCTGTCTAATGCATTATTTTGCCCAATTTGAACTAGGTTTTGTTATCTCATTTTACAGGAAAGGAAACTGAAGCTCAAAGTGTTCATGAGAGTTCTAAATGCTCAAAGGTATAAACTATGAGTATTGAAGGAAATAGATACAATGTCAAAAAAACACAGGTGTGACAAAACCTAAGCTATTATTTAAGTAAACTTATGTTCCACATTATATCCCTTATCATGCTAAATACAGAAAGCCTAATGTAGCTAAATCCAAGTAAAATATGTTACGAAGGTGCTTTGAGTTAAATTTATTCAATTGAGAATTTCTATCAACCTGCATGGTCTTAAATACTGCAAATTTATAGGAATTGCTTGAAATCAGATAATATGTTTGTTTTTTCTTAAATCAAGATAGTGTTGGCTATTTTAGGTCCATCCATTTCTCTTGTCAGTTCCTCCAAAGCCTGCTGGAATTTTATAGACCAAATTGAAGAGAATGGACTGAAAGTTGGGGAGGATTTACATGTTTCTTTCCCTCTAATTAATGTAGACTATCTCTACTTTTTCATGTATTTTATATTTTGTCACCAATGTTCTTTAAATTTCAGTGTACATGTATTACAATAAAGACACATAAGTATAGAATAGAGTTGAGGACATGGGAAGGGGGACGGGTAAGCTAGGATAAGTGAGAGAGTGACATATATACACTACCAAATGTAAAATAGATAGCTAGTGGGAAGCAGCTGCATAGCACAGGGAGATCAACTCAGTGCTTTGTGTCCACCTAGAGGAGCAGGATAAGGAGGGTGGGAGGGAGACGCAAAAGGGAGGGGATTTGGGGATATACATATGCAAATAGCTGATTAACTTTGTTATACAGCAGAAACTAACACAATATTGTAAAGCAATTATACTCCAATAAAGATGTTAAAGGAAAAAAGAAAAAAAAGACTCATAAATTTATTCTTAATTATTTTATGGTTTTGTTCCTACTGTATTTTTTAAATTTCATTTTCCATTTGTTTGATGCTAATAGTAGATAGAAACAAATTTGTTTACCATGCATAATATTTAAAATATGAATAATTTATTTATCCTGAATAATTTTAAAATTCACTTATTACATCTAGTATTTTTTAAACAGAATTCTTAGGATTTTCTACATATACCACAGTGACATCTGTAAATAAAGGCAGATTTTACTTCTTCCTTTCCAATTTTTATAGTTTTTATTTCATTTTCTCCTATAATATAATTGCTAGGACTTCTGCTATAATCCTAATTTCGAGAGAACAAAAACCTTGCCTTGTATCCAATGATTATTTTTTGTTTGTTTTTGTGGGTTTTTGTTTGTTTTTTGAGTGGGTGGAGGGCAGATGTTCAATATTTCACTACTAAGTAAAATGTAAAATATGAGCTATGGGTTATATATAGATTCCTGTTTACCGAATGAGAAAGAGACCTAGTAATCCTTTTTTTGAGTATTTTCTTCATGAGTAGTTAGTTTATCAAGCATTTTTTTTCAGTATCTTTTGAGAAGTTCTACATATTTCTCTTTATTTCATCATTGTGTTGAAGTACATTGGTTCATATTTCAATGTTAAATCAAACTTACATTCCTGAGAAAAATTCGTCTGGGCTATCTCACTTAATCCTTATAATTTTTGTGAAGTTATTATAATTATCATCATTTTATGTGTAAAAAAATTAAACATAAAGATATTAAATAATCTGCCCAATATAAACTACTTACTGGGAAATTAAGAGAAACTATAGATTTAGACTTGCTTACTTAAATTCTCTGAAGAAGAGAGTGAAAATAATCTATATGTATTAAATCAACATTACAGATGGATTAGAGAAGACTGAAATGTGAGGAAGGAAACAAAACTATTGTTAAACTACTATGCAATGAACTGTAATTGCCTATTCTAGGAAAGCACACATAAAGGTAAAAAAGCAGAGGCACAGAGAGACAATTTTCCTTCCTGTGCTTTCAATTCAAAATGTCCTGAACAAGATGGCATTGTGGCCTATTAATACCATCTGTTAATTGTGACTTTCACCTAATTTGCCTAACTTTGGCCTGAGTCTATGGTAGTCATGTAAGCGTTTAGATTTACACAAGGAATTGCTAGTAAATTGATTAATGCTGTAAATCAATCAATCAATAGTATTACCCAGCAAATTCAACAACTCAGGGCTTTAATTGTGTCTACCCTGTTAAATGAAGTGTGTAAGCTTTTCAAAATTACTTCTTTGCAGACAACTCCCTATCAGCTAGAAACAGATGGGTTGATGGATAGTTTAATCAAACACACAAACAGATGCTAAGAAAATTCATCATCATTGAACCATAACATTGGAATAAGTTGAGAGTTTTTGTCTGTTTTACCTATTGGGATGTTAGTCAATCATCAACAGTCTTGTTTCCTTTGAAATGTGCCATTAGAGAATTTCCAATTAGGGCACACCAACAAGCACAAACTAGCCTAACTGATGACAAGTATCTTAATGATGATAGATATAAAGATAAAATAATATTGTCAAGCAGATCAACAGAGTTCAATTCTCAGTAGGACAAAGGTGGAAATTTACATTCATCTTATTGTGTAGAAGACAACATCCTCATTTGGGTGAAATACTGAGAATCATCTTGGATTTAGGCTAATAGCTTTGTCATTCTCATCCTCAGTTTCCTGATCATTAAAGGGCTGTAATTACAAACCTGTGGGTATTTTGAGAGGATAAAAATGTAATGAGACTTAGTTGAATAATCTTAATTCATATAATCTATTATGTAGATATAATATATCATTATTTCTGCAATTATTATTGCTATTGTAAGTGATACTGTCACTGGATTAGAGATGATGATTCATGCCATTTTTGACTCCTAAGATTAAATCCTCGTTGATTGTATACTAAGTAGAATCACCATTTTAACCTTTCTTAAGTGTCAGATATGAACATGGTAACTAACTTTTCATGGAGGGCAAAGTTTTAATAGATCACCTATGTATTTTGATTTTCTTTCAATATTATTTGGAAATGGGTAAAATCATGACAAATACAGTGGATTTTCCTGCATGAGAATGAACATAAAATGCAAACAAACAGTTTCATCCACTTACTTCACATATTTCATAGAATTTTGGAATATTTATTTGTGAGGTACAGACAAATTAGAAAGTTAATTTGTATCATCTTATATGTAAGTATTATCTTTCTACATACACACTTGAATGTGTATATACATACATACATAAATAAAGAAGAAAAGAGAAGTTACAAAAAGTAATGTATATATCAGTTCCAAACTCCCTAACTATCCCTCCTCCCACCTTTCCCCCTGGTAACCTTAAATTCCTTCTGTAAGTCTGTGAGTCTGTTTCTGTTTTGTAAATAAGTTCATTTGTGTCATTTCTTTCTAGATTCCACTTATAAGCAATATCATATGATATTCCTCTTTCTCTGTCTTACTTCACTCAGTATGACAATCTCTAGATCCATCCATGTTGCTACAAATGTTATTATTTCATTCTTTATAATGGCTGAGTAATATTCTGTTGTGCATATGACTGCTATATTTAAAATGAATAACTGAAAAAGACCTGCTGTATAGCACAGGGAACTCTGCTTAATATTATGTAACAACCTAAATGGGAAAATTATTTGAAAAAGAATAGATACATGTATATGTATAATTGAATCACTTTGCTGTATACCAGAAACTATCACATTGTTAATCAACTATACTCCAATGTAAAATAAAAAGTTAAAAAATTAATGTATAAAAATAGTGTAATTATTAGATAAGTGCAAATCATAACCACAATGAGGTATCACCTCACAGAATGTCTATCACCAAAATGTCTACAATTTATAAATGCTGGAGAGGTTGTGGGGAAAAGGGAACCCTCCTACACTGTTGGTGGGAATAAATTCATGCAGCCACTATGTTAATCAGTATGGAGGTTTCTTTTTTTTCTTTTTTTCTTTTTTTTTTCTGTGGTACACAGGCCTCTCACTGTTGCAGCCTTCTCCCATTGCGGGGCACAGGCTACAGACACGCAGGATTAGTGGCCATGTCTCATGGGCCTAGCCATTCTGCGGCATGTGAGATCTTCCTGGACCGGGGCATGAACCCGCGTCCTCTGCATGGGAGAGGCCACAACAGTGACAAGCCTGTGTACCAAAAAAAAAAAAAAAAGTAGTATGGGTTTAACAGATACAAACTGCTACGCATAAAATAGATCAGCAACAAGGTTTTACTGTATAACACAGGGAATTATATTCAATATCTTGAATAACCTACAATGAAATACAACATGAAAAAATATAACTGAATTAATTTGCTGTACCCCTGAAATTAATCCAATATTGTAAATCAACTATATTTCATTTAAAAAATATTGTCAGGAATTAGAAATCAATTTCCTACCCTACTTGCAGTTAACAAGTAGTTCATTAATTTATTCACTCATTTATCTATTCAACAATGAAACTCTGATTATATTTATTATATAAATGTGTCAGACACATACACGTTACAGGGGTAAAAATATCATACACTATCTTGTCTTATGGAGCATATGTTCTTTAGCAAAAAGGGGAAATAAGATATTTATGAGGCAACTCTTCTCCTTTGTTTCCTTTTCTCCTTTGCCTGGGTCAAGTCTTAGCTGGCAAAAATTTGGCTGTGGTGGAGCTAAGGATGAGGATTTGTCTATTGTTGTACTGAGACTAAAGATTTGGCCCAGGCAACTGGAATGATAGATATACCTGGCCTAACAAATGGTCTGGTGTGACTGGTGTGCTCTGTAGGTCCATAGTCATGGATTTTCCTGGCACATTTGTTGTGTTCAGTAAGGCTACCACCCATGAGGCAACCACTTGGCCAGCATGTTTGGAAGAGCTAAAGCCCAAGAAGCAGCCTATGAATTTGAAAGATTGATTACATTCTGGGAGAGTGAACAAATTAGTAAATACAGAGCGATAAGATAATGTGAGTTAGGTTTCTCATTGTCAAAGAGAAGGTTAAAAATATGGAAAGGGGGGAAACTGAAATAAATCTTGTATTAGAGGTATCAGTGTGAACTCATGTTTTTTAATATATAAAGGTAGTTATAGTTATATGAATAAAATCTTATATATCTATTTATCTCTCAAGAGCTAGAGCTAAAGATCAATAGAAATATATGTATGTGTTTCTGTGGTGAATATATTTATATACATATGTGCATATTCTAGACTTGATCACTGCATTCCAAGAGCAAATAGCACACTTAACACCCAAATTTTGGTTCCTAAATAATATTGCCCAATGAAAGCAACCAGGGCTGATTCCATAGTTGGGACAAGTATAAGATGAGCCTGAAATATCAGGTTGTGTAAGTAGGTAAAATTAGAAATGCAAATGAAAGTAAGAAATAGGAAAATTTTTGTTAAAATATTTAGCAATATAGAATTTCAAACGTTGTGTGATTTATAATTGCCACAAGCTTTTATTCTTATTCAATAAACATCCACTTCCATAGAATCAGAGTTAAATATTTTATGTTTCAGTCTGAGGAATTTATCTGGGATATAGTTTATCCATTATCCAAGACATCTAATGAATGTAAACTTTGGGTCTATAAAATTAAGTGTTCTTAAAGTAATCAGTTCCTGAATTTTGGCATATGATTCTAAATTCATTCAATTTTGCCACCTGTCACAAAATGAAAATGCCAATATAAAAGTTAATTTCAGAGGAAATAGAAATAATATAATAAACAAAATAAAAAAATAGGTTTTATAATATATTAAAATACATTATTGACTTTATAAAAAGAACTTCATGCAAAGGAGTCTATGGAGATCATGAAAGCATTTTTGGAAATTAAAAATTGTAAAATTTTAGTGGCTGACATAAAAGCAATACAAAGTATGAGTGCTAGAAGAGAGGAAACTCTCCAAATTTATAGAAGCATAAACATTGACAGAAAATATGAGAGAAAAGGGAATTCCCTGTCAATCCAGTGGTTAGGACACCATGCTCTCATTGCTGAAGGCCCAGGTTCTATCCCTGGTCGGTGAACTAAGATCCCACAAGTTGGACGGTGCAGCCAAAAAATTAAACAAAATAAAACAAAACAAAACAAAACAAAAAATTAAGCACTTCTTAAAACAAAGAAAATATTACAGAAAATAAAGGTGGTTTAGTGATATTTCAAGAAGGGTGGACTTTGAAAACTGGAGATTAATAAAGATATAATTAAATATAAATTGATTGATCTCAGAATTAGTTAAAATTCACCACTGTAAACGTAATGTTTATGCACTTTTCTGATGTTAAATTCAAGTTAAATTCAAAAACATATTAATTATAAGGATTGTTAAAAGAGCTCTCTAAAATGGAGCCTGGAGGCCTTAGAGGAATTGAGAATTAAATTTTACAGCTTTATACCAACTTTTTGCTCATGTCCCTTGCACCATGACAGTCCTGGCTTGACCATGTAGGGACAAGAAAACTCCCCTGCCTGATGTGGAGGAGGAGCTGATGATGGAAACTTGATGTGTACTCAAGAATGAGGAAGAAGGTGGTCTTTTCTTCCTTCCAATTTTTCCTTTGATTATAAAACTGTAGCCCACTGAGTTCTCAGTGCAGCACTCCCTTGCCCACCCGCTTGTAAGCCTCACAAGCATCCCATTCTAAGAAGCCCCTTCTTATCCATCAAAAAAATATTTTGTGGCTTTAACTAACATCTATACACAGATGACTTCAAATCCATAACTTCAGTCTTCTCCTCTGTGCTCCAGGTCAGCATCTCTAAAGGCCTCTATTAGATTTCCAGTTAAATGTTTGATAGGAATAACAGAATTCTTGATTTTCCTCTCCAAAATTGCCCCTCCCATCATCAATCCATTAAGACAAAAATCTAGAATTATCTTTAATATGCCAGTGCCTCTTACTCCAGTACTAAATAATCATCCCCTACACCCATGCCCACACACCAGACACCACACACTACACAAACTCAAGCAATCCATCAACAAGTTGATATGTCCCGTACGGATCCGCAGTTTTTAAATTATGCCCTTAGCATTCTATTCCTGACCATTTTATTTCTCACCTACAGCATCTTAAACATCCCTTATTTTTTCACACTTAAATAATGGAATCCAAACTTGTTATCATGACTTTCAAGGCCTTGCCTAATTGAAAGCTTCTCCATTATACTCTTTTACCAAGATCCCTCATATTCCACAAGTTGCATCCTCTCTAGATAAGTAGCTTTCTTAATGTTCTTCAAAAAATTAATTTTGTTCTGACTTTCAGGCCTTTCTACTTACTATTCTTTCCCCTGGAGCCACTGACACCAGATCTTCATATTTGGGGTCTTTTTAGTTTTAAATGTATTTCTTCAGATTATCCCTGTTTACCCAATCAATTGAAAACCAAAACTTTGGATGACCTATTATATTACCTTGTATTAATTCTCTGTAGTGTTTATCAATGTCTGAAATTATGTATCTCATATATTTCTTCATTTTTTGTTATTTGTCTCTGTCACCTTTAATTTAAAAGCTCACCCTGAGCTGTTTCATCAACTGCTATACTCACCACAGCTTGAAAATACATGTCTGGAAGAGAATGAACATTCAATGTACATATGTTGGAAGAAATAATAAACTACTATAATCAACAATACATTATAGAAAATAGTTTTTCTTTTTCAGCAAGGATGGAAAATATACAGCAAGAACATCTCCCCACAGTTCTGCACACCTAAACCCTATGAATAACTGGGAATAGCATATTTTCCAATTGAGTTTTAATATAGTCTGAGATCCTTCTCATCACAATACTCAACTTGGCTACTATTCAAACAGCACCAGCTATGAGCTGTAATCTTTTTCCTGACCCTAAATTAGATAACATAGTTTAGTTTGTGCATAGTTTTAGACAAAGCTGTGAACTTCATTACATAAGTGTCTGATACTTATTTCAATTCAATAGACATTTATTGAACATCTACTCTACTAAAATATTGGTCTCTGTTTTTGAGAGATCACAGTGTAACAGGAAAATAAATGTACAAATAATCAAAGTCAATGAAGGAATTTAGGGAAGAGAAAGCAGAATGATCAAGGCGTGAAGAGTTGAATAACACGGCAGTCAAAAATTGACGTTAATGTTTGTGAGGAAGGTCAAGGAGTGACGGTGGAAATAAGGCTGGGAACAGTCAGGGTCATATTGTGAAAGGCTTTTTTAAATGAGATGGAGAGTTTAGATATGGATGTGTATTCACTGGTGAGGGAAAAGTATGATCAGAGCTTTGTTTGAGAAAGATAAATGGTGCTGGAGGGTAGAACTGAAGAGAAAAGGAAAAAATCTAGGGGCACAGAGACCAGTTAGAATGAAAATGCAAAATCTTAAGTGTCAGACAATTAGGACTTAGATCATGTGTTAATTGAAAAGAAAGGAAGGAATATATTTCAGGGATTATTGCAGTTATGACTATGCATTTAATGTTTGTTTTGTGATGGTAAGAGAAAGATATTGAGTAAAAAATATCAGTACAATAGATGGTGACAGGCACCCAAGAGGAAGAAGCACTTTCAAAAGAACAGAGGAGTCTGTTTTCACACATGTTGAATTTGAAAAGCTGTAAATCTATCAATGTAGAGTTATTTAGCCACTGTAGAAAATAGATACCTTGGAGTTTATATGGGTCAAATATATCCTTTCTCTATTTGAGTTCTGAACTCATATAGAAACACGCACAAAATTCACATAGTTCCAAACTAGTAGCTTTGTTGCTACTTAAGCTGAATTAGAGAATATAACATAGATTACCAAAATCTTTAAGTTTCGATTATTGAAATTTAAATTGATTGGCTTATCCTCCCAAGCAACAAGAGGAGATCAGTCCAATGAGTGTACAACATGGCACTCATTTTCAACTGCTGTATATTTCATTCTATTTCAAGTTGTGAAAAAAATCTCATCTGAACAACAGGCTTATCAACTGGGTTGAAGCTGCCACATATTGGGTCTTAAAAATTGTCAGTTACCTGGACCTGAATTAAAAGTCTGAGACACAAATGTTGGGTTTCACCATTAGTCACCATCCTTCATCAAGTTACCTTCAAATAAATACAGAATTCATTGTCTGCAAACATGTGGCATAATCCCTCATCTAACTTTTAGATTTTGCTAATAATAATAACAATAATAATAATAATATTTAATCCTTAGCATGGGCCACCTTGTGCTAAACATATTACATTCAAAATATTAATACTCACAGAAACTTTATATTAGGTATTATTTCGATTATTACACTACTATTTTATTAGGAGTCTTGACATTTAGATTATATAACTAAGCAAACAAGATCAAATAAAATGGAGGTCCAGAAGTCCTCCTGAACTTCACCTGATTATCTTATTCTGGGATCCATTCTGTCAATTGATCAGATTCATTATCTCAACTTGTTTTATCCTTTGGAAACTCTACCTTGACCTCCTAACTACACATTTTGATGCTATCTGTATGTCTAGACTAGGTTTCTTAACCCTTGTGTTGGATTCTTAGTACCTGGAGAAGGTTTTAACTTCATTGCTTCCATTTGCTTCCTGTTGCTACTCTTAATGTTTAATATCAGACTTCAGTCTTTCTAAGGCAAGTTTCTTCACATTCATGTTTCTCTAGGCATCTGAGTCTAGACATAAATGGCCTTAAATATAAATATATGCAATCACGAACATATAATATTGCTTCTTGATTTAGACATAAACTCTACTCAGAAATACACCCTCTCTGCTGAAAATGCAGCTATTCAAATGTCATTTGACTACTTTATTTTATCACAACTAAACTGTCATTACTTTTTAAAACACACCATCTATTTATGTATCATTAGGAAGGAAAAATTGACAAATTGTTTAATTTCATCAGTTATAAGACTGAGATTTCAGGGTTCTTAAATGTGAAAAAAAAAGTTGTATCTTGGAATCAATGAAATATCATAAGTTCCTTGAATTTTCACCACCTTTAGTTTTCTCTTACTACTGTTATGCTTTGTTAATTAACTAACTGCCCCTCTTTTTAAAAATCCTGCCAATTTTGTGTGAAGGAAAATCTCCCAAAGTAAGTTATAGCAGACAGTTTATTGTTATTGTTACCTGCAGAAGCAGATGGGTCCTTACTCCAAATTTGCTTTGAATATTGAGCCTGAAGATATCACACACAACAAAAAGGAATGAAAAGTTTTATTACTGACATGTTTAAGATCTCTGGGGAGAGCAGGACAAGCCTATCAACAAGTCTGAAATGGCTTGAGGAGCAGGGAAAGGAGACAGGCCTGGTTTTGAATTGTGATTAGTATGTGGAGCTGAGTGAGACTTCCCAGGCACAGGCAGAGGCTGGCAGTGTTTAAGTCTCCCTCTGGAGCCAAAGGAGGGAACATTGGGCCTTCTTGTCATCTTACCCAGATATGGAGCACAGGGGGAGAGGAAACGTTGAGTTTTAAAACCTGTCAGCGGTCAAATATCAAAAAATAGAGTCCAACTCCTGCATTTGTTTTCAAAACTTATAAAGGTTAATGTTTCAATTTAATAGGACAGAAAATTCTGACCGAATTGTTATGAAAGCTAACTTTCCATATGTATAGTAAAACATTAAGATCTTTAGATAAACTGGAATTCAACTTACATCTATTTTCCAAAATTCTTGAGCATCCCTTTATAGAATCTTTCTCAAAGCCTAATGTCACTCTCTCAGAGACAAAAGATCAAGAGTTTACCTGATGCATTTTGGCTTTCTGATAACTTTCAGGCAGTTAATCATATTGTTTCTCTGATCTAATGACATAGCCTAAGTAGAGAATGATTTATTTGTTTCTATCTGGCCCTTTTTTGGCATGTTGGTAGGTATATTCTTAATTGACTCTTCATTTCATTTTGCATATGAAATGTTAAGGAAAAATAATTATCAGTATCCGAACATGGAAAATTGCACCATCCAAAATTACAGATATAAATCTTGCTTAATGTTCTCAAATTTTGTAAAATAATCTTCTCATAAATATTTTTTCTATATTTTCTCTATTTTTATATTATTGAGATGAACTCTGATCTTCTAGAAAGTTTAAAACCTGTTGAAGTGACAAGTTACTACTGGTAACCAGACAGCTTCTCACGACTACTTCACAAGTCCAACATTTAGGAAAAATATGCTGCCTAAAAAGGCCATTATGTTTCTGTTTCCTTTTTTTTTATTTTTTATTTTTTCTTTTTGGTGCTTAAATTGGTTCCAAAAGGTAAAAGGCAAAGTACAGCATAAAACAATCAAATCTGGGTGAACAGCCTTCAGGGAAGAATTTCAAGACTCAATTTCTGAACTTAGAAGCACTTATGCTGGAGAGATCCGCTCGACCAAAGCATAGATGAGTCCCCTTTCCCACATAAACTCTTCTGTTGGTGGTGCTGTGCTGAAAGCAGTTATGTACATGCATTATTTTGTTCTTATTTTGGACAAACAGCAATTGTTGGACACTGGACAACACCAATCAACCCAGAAAAGAAAGGATATTATCTCCAGATATTTGAGATTTGCCTTAGGAAGAGCACAGAGGTCATCAGTGTTGTAGTGCCTTTTGTATGTCTCCCTCAGGGAAGAGTCTGAAATCAATAACTCATTAAGCACAAAACCCTCACACAGGAATTTTGATGTTAATAATACTTAGCCATACAAACTTGGACTGAATTCAGTTATGAGCTCAGTATCCTGGCCATTAGCAACCTCCCTGTGTGAATATGTCCCTCATTTATTGCATTCTTTGCCAGTTAAATAATGCACTGGCTTGGCAGTTAGAATTTTGTGAAGATGTGGACATTTTTTTATTCATCTCAAAAGAATTCGAACCTGAAGTAGTATCTGACTCTAAACACTTTAAGTGACATTTATTTGAGATAACATGTTTAAAAGATTTCAGAGCTGGACAATTTCTCACTTGGGTTGCTTGTATTTCTATTTCACCTAATTTTGTCATAGCTTTTGAAGTAATTTCAGATGGTCTATGGAAACACAGGTGAATAATACTTATGGTCTTTGGCCCATTTTTCTTGTTTTCCCTACCAGTTAGTATGTAAAATAAAACAGACCTATTATATTGGAATCTAGTCAAATCTGCCTATCCTGAAGGAATTGCAACTTCCTATGGAAGATGCATATCTCCTTGGACAGTGGGGTCTTCAGATCTCCCCATCAAAGCACATTAAAGACTAACACATTCCAAATTGGGGGGTTGAGAGAGAAACAGAAAATAACAACACCAAATAAAGATAGGCGTATCATTTAAAAATGTAGTTTTGTTTTTCAAAAGTTTGAGAATCAATCTTGAGAAAGTTTTCAGTATTGAAATTTGACCTAAAATGTATTTGCATAAATTTAGAATATGTTTTTATAGTGCAGAGTATGAAAAAAATATGGACTGGATTGACAATTCCTTCGTAATTTTGTTTCTAGTAGCTCCCTTGGAAATCTGTTCCCATGGCTGTAGTGGGGCAAGAATGGAAGAAGAAGAGATCCAGAAATATAGGTTCAAATTCCCTATTTCAGTGTGGCTCCAGATTAGAACTTGTCAGTGCAAAGTGCTCGGGGAGATCTGAGGGCAAAAAGGGAAGAGAGTGCACAATTCTTCATAGGCGGCTACAAAAGATTAAGGGGAAGATATGAAGTTCAAAGTAGCTTCTAGTTATAGAGATGAAGCAGTCTGAGAGAGTTGGTGGAAATTCCCAGCTTATACTTCATAGTGGCATCAGGGGCAAGCTATAGAGAAGCTACAGTATAAACAGGTAGTTGTTTGAATGTTCCCAGTTCCTAAGAATCTCAGCAGCTTCCAGGCAAGCTCTTAAAATTCACCCCTTCCTGTATTGCAGGCTGAAGCCCTTAGTGGAACCTCCTCTGACCTTCACTCCTCCTGTTCTCTAAACATGGGTCTAAGCCTCCACTTTATTGTTTTATAATCCTTCTGAATATCTTCTGATTATTTGACTTAATTTTAAATAACAGTAACATTAATCATCATGTTTAGATTCAAAAGAAATACATGGAATCAATGATTGTATTTAATTTTTTTAATCTTTCAGAGAGTTTACAGTAAATACTAGATATCCTCTGAAAGTGTGCAGTTCCAGCATAAAAAAAAGTATTTCAGTATGTCATTAATAACACTCAGTTAAGTAGCACTATGTTTTTGAAATCTATCGCAGGTGCAATACAAAAAAAGAAAGTTTGGTTTGTTAGCATTTAAACCATAATTTTCTTTGCCAGTAGGTTTTCCTCAAGTTGTAGGAAATTTGATACTGAATTTAATTTTATATATTAAATCTGATAATGTTTGGTTTCTATTAAAGGATTATGTTTCCTTTAATATAATCCTGGGAAGTCAGGCTGATTTGAAGAGCTTTTCTTGCATTTATTTTCTTTGATAGAAGGGCTTAAAATGGTGGCATACTGCTTTAGTATTAATATATGTTTCCTGTAAGTAAACAGAAATGTGGGAAAACGTTAATGAGTGATCTATAGTACTGGTTAAAGAGGTGGAGAAAATTAATTCAATTAAAGTGAAATGAACTATCATTATTTAATTTGAGGAAGAAATCTCGGCAAAAAAGGGTGAATTTACAGACAGAACTGTGCTAAGTTCTTTTGCATTTGCACTAGGGCTGAAATAGAATGTAAAACTGTAATATAGGGTTTTGAGCTCAACACTTTAAACAAAAATTTTGTGCTCATGAATTTGTATCTGGAACTATGTCACTGGATATTCTCTAAACATAGGATGAAATGGGATAACTTTCCATCTGTCAGTGGTAAGTAGATTTTAGTCTGAATATTGATGAAGTTGTTGGACCTCTTGCTGCTTCCTTGCCTTAGAAACTTTTTGCCTTTCTCAACATATAAGACGTGGGATGCAGAACTTCCGTTTCAAAAATAGGTAAGATATCCTCGTGCCCTGTTGATAAAATATGATCTGATATTTGATGTTGTAACCTGTGATGATTTTTGTCTATTCCCTGAATATGGTCTTGTCAAGCCTAAATTTCATGGCTTACTGTATCCACTAATTCATCACCTGAATCTTACTTATCTTCTCTCTAATGGAATAGATCCATACTCTTCCATCAGCATTTCAAGATTTTCCCAACACGCCTGTAGGTCAACAGATCCCCTTACCCAGAATCCTTCTACTTACAGATGAGCATTTACATATTCAGTAAATGAATCACCTAGATTACATAATTTTCGTATGCAGTCCTTTTTTTTTTTTCTCTCAGTTTAATAGTTCTTGGGACAATTTTAGGCACAAGGAAGTGTTGCTAAAATCATTCAAGTAAGGTCAATTATTTGAATGTGAAACCTAATTAGTTTATGATATCACTCTCAAAAAGGGTAACCAAAATAATAACTATATCAGCAACCTTCCAAACATTCCATCTCAAATATCATTTTTGGCAATATTTTCTAAAGAATGGAAGTATTTTTGGAAAGCATAATTGTCCACAGCAGCTAAGGTAAATGGAATTTAACTCAGTTAAATTATATTTATCACTGAAATATTCACACTATTTCAACAGTTATGATTGAAGCACACCTTATATTTCTAATGGAAACTTTTCCTTTTATAGTTGGACAAACAAGCCTCCAATGAATGGAATTGCTTTCAAATGCTCTTTTAAGTCTCGATAATAGTGGCCTCTTCTCATAATATCTTGAATGTTCTTCCTTTGCAACCTCACACATTTTCTCCCTGAGAGATGAGGCAGAGGAAGAGATGAAATATAATAGGATTTAGATGAAGTACTTGGAATTTCATCTTCCATTCCAGGAAGAGTAAAAGCTTTTAGTAGATAAGGAAGTTCTCTCTTTTACTTTCCCCAAACTGGGATTCTTTTATCCCAAATGAGTTCCTTTCAACCCATGATATATAGGTATTTGGCTTTGTTCCTGCTTTGGGAAAGCGAAGTCCTGTAACAGAGTTTGCCTAGAAGATTGGTAGCTATGATTTTCTAAAACTTCAGGGGGAATAATCCACCAGCCTTTAGCTTGTCAATCTTCCATCACCTTGAAACATTTTCTTAGAGTTGCTAAGGGATGTTTTTAGTTGTGAAAGTGGTGTTCCTCAAAGCTTTTACAGGATTTTAGGGCATGGCAAAACGGAAATGCCTACACTTTTGCTATCATAACAGAAAAGAAGAACATTTCTTGGCAAGCTGCCTACAGTGAGAACCAACTCTGATCAGGGAGATGATAAAGCTTCACTGCCAGGGGATGTATAGGAAAAATTGGATAGAATACTTGAACCTTCCAATACAAAAAGTGACTGAGCACAAATAATTTTTCACCTTCTCTTTCAGAGAGGAACAGACACAGAATGGATAGATACATGATGTAGATAGTAAGTTAATGCCTAAAGTATCCCCTGATGGGGATAAGAGACAGATAAAGTCTCTGCATTTCTAGTAATTATATTTAAAAAAAGATGCAGAAATATGCTGTCATATCTACAAAGAAAATGGTTTTTGTTTGTGCTAAAGAAATGCATATGGTTAAATTCAGAAGAAATGGTCATGGAGGAGGCAGAGGTCAGGCCAGTTTGTGGGTTAGACAAAATAGAAAATGAGAAAGTTTTTTTGAGAAACATATCTCAATAAATCATCCACATTTTTTGAACAGTTCAAACTCTGGTTTAATCCTTCTTTAATTTTCTAAGTCTTGCAAAGAAACTCTTCAATTACAAAAGATACTTTGTCTGACACAGTGCCACTCAGCCAAAAAGAAACCACACTGGGTTAAAAAAAAAAACAAAAAAACAAAACACCTGGTGTGACTTACTTTTATATATACTTATAGATATTATATTATGATCTTTATTGTGCATTATATTAAAATATGTAGTTTTGTGCATTTTAATTTCAAATTTTTTAAAGAAAGTATGTCGGTAGTGTAGTAGTAACTAAGCATGTCATAAGTCAATATCTAAGAATTGCAGTACTATCAATTAAGGCAAATGATCAGAATAGAGTAGGAGTCATCCAGAAAACTGTTATTTGAAAAGAATGTTGTGATTGGTCCTTAATGAATATAGATATGTAAATTGGTGTATAGAGAGGATGTTTAATTTTGAAAAAAGATATTTATTATTCACTGACAATGGGAACCATTTAAAATTTAACACCCTTTCCCCCTTAGCCCACGTTGAGAGACATACTTCCAGTGGAATAGGACCGAATTGCTGGGTACTATTGTTTCCTTCACCTGAGGCGTATAATCAATTGAAAGGCATTCTAGGAGAAATATAACCAGTTAACACTGTTCATGATACAAATGTAGACAGCAGAAATATTAAAGTTTCTAGAAATCAGAAGGAGTAATGTATCCCTCACAGCAAAATTCATCATAAAATATAAATAAATACTTTCAAATCATCTTATTTTATACCATTTAATTATTGTCAAAAATGTTGTAACTTTTTTCCTTGCTCTGCTTTCTGATTTGGAAAAAGAAACCTGACATCTCTCTATTTTTTTTCTTTTTCATATGAAAATTATTTTATAATCTGAGAAGAAAAAATTTCCTTCCTGGCTTATTCCTTGATTTTTAATAAGAAGTAGCCTAAGGCAGGAAGAACAAAACCATTTACATACTTAAAATTTTACATAGCTTTTGGAGTAAACAAGTTGAATGTTTGGGGCAACTGTCTCAATGAAAATAGTCTGAGATAAGGAAGTGGTAAAGGAAATGCAGATTTATAGGGGAATTTGGATTTCTAATGATATTAGAGTAATTTTGAGATTTTCTTTTCTCTACAATCCTGTTTAGTCTTCTTCTTTTCTTTGTGCTAGATATTTATGCAGCTCAAAAGGGTTGAAAATGGTAAATCGGGGATGAGAGTGTGCTTAGACGGATGGAGGTCATGGTTCACTAGTTATTTAACAGACTGGATACCTTATTGGGTATCAACTATGATTTAATAAACCTTCATCAGTGCTTGACTTTTAAAACAAACATTTTTCAAGTTAGTGTTTGGATTGGAGCCCATCTGGTGTAGGAATTATATTGATACATATCTAGAGGAGTGACAAACTTGCTTGAGTATGGCAGCCAATAAAATGAAGTACAAAGAATAGCAGGAGTTTTAAATAAACAGTTATATGTATCCTGGAAATTGATGCTAATCTGGGCTTCATGATTTCTCCCATAATCCATCTAAAATCCTTAAATACTCTAGAATCATGATGATCTTGTACATTGCAGCAGAAGTTGAAAATTGGGATCTCTGGACCAGATTTGAATGATTTGCCATGGTCTACATAATGTTTACCAACACAGAAGTTATCTCATATCACTTAATTGCCAAATAAAAATGAATTGATTTTACAAAACCAAGATCATCTGCTTCTTTTAGAAAATCAGATTGTCAACAACTAGTGTCAACATTCCTGTATGGAAAAAAATTGGCTTTTTCTTGGAATTGCTGTTTTGAAGGAGCTTGCACACTCTGATTTGCTGTAGTTCCCATTTCTCTCTTTTTCTCATCACAGAAACTACTCTTGGTTGGCATTCATCGTTCCCTTTGCACTATAGTTTTCCATTTAGTAAAACTAAGGGTCAGTGAAATATTACTCAAACTCCAAAAAATGAAAGTTAGAGAGGGATGCATTTTTTAGAAAGTGGGGTATAGTATAATTATTGCTAAAATGGACTATTCTTAGACATTTAATGAATGAATTGTGTTTGCTTCCAAAGAACAATTTGTTCATGCATTTACTTTTCTGCACTGGCCTCTTCAGACATGTGAGCATCCAATGCCTGCAGTAGAGCCATTATCCTCCTGAATGTCCTTGCTGTGTCCAACAAATAAAGAACTCTTATGCCTTGCTTGCAAGTAAGTGTATATTGGTTTTCTCATCATTTAGCCTTCAATAGGGATTGATTGTCACCTCTGACATCAGAGATTTAATGCTGTTGCCAAATTATTCAAGTTCTTATATTTTTTCTCTCTCCACAGTACTGGGTACTTGGTAAGGTGTATTTTGTCTCCCCGCACTACCAGATATGACTTGGGTCATATGGGACATCAGTGTCACTGCAAACAGGTATTTGACTCAGGTAATATCCTTGCCTGTGATCCCTTAGAATTAGGTGTTTTTATAGCTTGGAAGTCAGTAATTCAAAGTCGATATACCTAGTTATCTTTTGGGGTAAAAAAAATCCAGCAAAACCACAAGGCAAAAAAGAATGATTTCTTTTCTACTTATTTTTTTTAATTATTATTCTTTTGATGACAATAAAAACTTATTGATGCAGGTTAGCAATCCAAATACATTGGTGATGTGGGCATGTCCTTATATATCTCTCAGGCATGGAATGCATCCTTAAACAATGTTACATCACCTCAGGGACATTCCTCACCCTCCCCCACCCATGCCATATCAATGAGCAGTTTTTATGTGGATAGAGAAGCAAGGGGGCTTCACTAAGTTTGACATCCAAAGTCGAAATTCCAATGAAATGAGGTCAGTAATAATTATCCACATGAACTTGGATAACTTATTTTTAATTCCTAAGTCTCAATTATTTCATCTGTCAAGAGGAGATGGTAATACTCATTCCACAGGGTAACTATGAGAGTTTGAGGAGGCAAAAAGAAACAGGATAATAGAGTGGTTAAGAACATGAGCTCAGGAGTCAGGCTAACTTGTTTAAAATATCTTTCCATTGATTACTGGGGCCTTGGGAAAGTTATTCAAATTAAATGAAGTTTAATTTCTTCATCTTTATCATGTAATTATAATCTGCTCTTTTTAGGATTGAAGGATTCGACCATACAACACATATCTAGCAGTTACCTGTCGCATAAGTGCTCAGTAATTGAGGATAATAATATATATGAAAAACGTTTAGGGCTTCCCTGGTGGCTCAGTGGTTGAGAGTCCACCTGCTAATGCAGGGGACACGGGTTCATGCCCCAGTCCGGGAAGATCCCACATGACGTGGAGCGGCTAGGTCCATGAGCCATGGCTGCTGAGCCTGTGCGCCCGGAGCCTGTGCTCCACAACGAGAGAGGCCACAGCAGTGAGAGGCCCACATACCGCAAAAAAAAAAAAAAAAAAAAAAAAAAAAAACCCTCATAAAGAATTGAGTAATAATATAAATGAGAAAAAGCCAAATATATATTATTTTGACATTTAAGAACATTAAAGACCAGGAGAGAATACTGAAAGCTTATGTAAAGGAAAATCAGGAAATGGTCAAAGGATAGAAGCTAATTAATATTATACTTATCAACATCATTGGATGCAAAAGAGAAAGGAATAATAATATATCCATTGTTGAAGGAAAATGCCTTAATATTTAAAATGTTTTCACTTCAACAGTTTTATTCCAAAGAATAGCTACATTTCCTAGGTGCCCCAAGAAAAAACTTGCAGCACATATGTTAGCTAAAGTTCCAGGTGCACACCATTTTTGGTTCTTGCCCAGCTCTCTGACTTTTCTTTTTATATACATGAGATGGTGTTCTCTTTTATAGGTCCTACCAAAGGAGAAAAATCAGAGGGAGGGAGAATAAAAACAATGTGATACTAGTTAATTAATTAACAAAGTGAACCTCAAAAAGAGTTCCCATTTAAACATATTTTGTGTTGTTAAAAATTAAAGAGGGAAGTGGGGGAGAAAATAAAATAAAATCTATCTATGGCACTGTAGGCAAGTTCTTTTTGTGTAATTTATGTGCAGATATGAAAAAAAATATCAGTCTAAAGAGAGAAGAGGAAATTAAGGATATGGATTATTATAATAGAAATATTATTAAGTTCTAGAGTTTATTGAAGGTGATAGGTTAGTTACTAAGAAAACAAATAATGTTAAGAATGTAAATGAGAAGCAATACTTTGTTAAGAATGTACATGATATACTTTGAATTATCATGCAGAGCTATAGAAAACTAACTAATAAAATGTTTTTAATGTATTAGTCATAAATATCACTTTCATCAAACTAAATTTAAGTAATTCTATTACTGGAAAAAACAGTGCTGGTACATTGTAAAACCATGATGTAAAAAATATTAAAAATTACAGTTCATCTCCTTCCCTGATTCTTCATGCTCTGAGCCCAGTTTCAAAAATGTTCCCATTTCCTTGTCTCTTCTAATAAAGAAGTCTCTTACACATATAAACCAGCTGTCTTTCTTACACTTAATTTCCCTGATTGATCCACAAAACCATAGTGTACAAATATACATGTGTATTGCTTGTGAATTCCTTCTCTTTAAGCATGTCTCCCTAATGGTTGACAACATTCATTGCTAGTGAGATGGAAGAAAATGTGAGAGGGAACAGTTTAAGAGCCAGGTAATGAAAGGCCTTAAAAACCATTGGAGGTGATCTTCTTTTATTTCTTCAGGGATCTCTTGGTTATTTAGCAGCTCACAGTTTAACCTCCATGTGTTGGTGTTTTTACAGTTTTTCCTGTAATTGATTTCTAATCTCATAGCGTTGTGGTCAGAAAAGATGCTTGATATGATTTTAATTATCTTAAATATTCCAAGGCTTCATTTCTGTCCCAAGATGTGATGTATCCTGGAGACGTTCCATGTGCACTTGAGAAGAAAAGTGTATCCTTCCACTTTCAGGTGGAATGTCTTATAAATATCAATTAAGTCTATATGGTCTGTTGTGTCATTTAAATCTTGTGTTTACTTATTTATTTTCTGGCTGGATGATCTGCCCATTGGTGTAGGTGGGGTGTTAAAGTCCCCCACTATTATTCTGTTACTATTGGTTACCCATTTTATAGCTGTTAGAATGTGCCTTATGTATTGAGGTGCTCCTATGTGGGGTGCACAAATATTTATAATTGTTATGTTTTCTTCTTGGATTGATCCCTTGATCATTATATTGTGTCTTTCCTTATCTCTTGTAACAGTCTATATTTTAAAGTCTATTTTGTCTGATACGAGTATTGATACTTCAGCTTTCATGTGATTTTCATTTGCATGGGATATCTTTTTCCATTTCCTCACTTTCAGTTTGTATGTGTCCCTAGGTCTGAAGTGGGTCTCTTGTAGACAGCATATATACGGATATTGTATTTGTATCCGTTCAGTGAGCCTGTGTCTTTTGGTGGGAACATTTAATCCATTTACATTCAAGGTGATTATTGATACGTATGTTGCAATTACAATTTTCTTAATTGATTTGGGTTTGTTTCTGTGGGTCTTTTTCTTGTCTTGTGTTTCTCTCCAAGAGAAGTTCCTTTAAATTTCAAATAAACAATCTAATCTTACACTTAGAGCAGCTAGAAAAAGTAGAACAAAGAAAAGCCAAAGTTAGTAGAAGAAAAGAAATCATAAAGATCAGAGCAGAAATAAATGAAATTGAAATGAAGGAAACAAATAGCAAAGATCAATAAAACTAAAAGTTGGTTATGTGAGAAGATAAGCAAAATTGATAAAAGTTTAGTCAGACTCACCAAGAAAAAAACGGAGAGGCCTCAAGTCAATAAAATTAGAAATGAAAAAGGAGAAGTTACAATTGACACCACAGAAATAGAAAGGAACATAAGAGACTACTACAATAACTATATGCCAATAAAATGGACAACCTTGAAGAAATCAACAAATTCTTGGAAAGGGACAACTGCAAAAAACTGAACCAGGAAGAATTTAAAAATATAAACAGACCAATCACAAGTAATGAAATTTAAACTGTAATGAAAAATCTTCCAAAAAAAAAAATAAGTCCAGGACCAGATGTTTTCACAGGCGAATTCTATCAAACATTTAGAGAAGAGTTAACACCCATCTTTCTCAAACTCTTCCAAAAATTTACAGAGGGAGGAACACACCCATACTCATTCTATGAGGTCACAATCACTCTGATACCAAAATCAGACAAATATGTTACCAAAAAAGAAAACTATAGACCAATATCTCTGACGAACTTATATGCAAAAATCCTCAACAAAATACTAGCAAACAGAATCCAACAACACATTAAAAGGATTATACACAATGATCAAGTGGGACTTATCCCAGGGATGCAAGGATTCTTCAATGTATGCAAAACAATCAATATGATGCACTATATAAACAAACTGAAGGGTAAAAACCATATGATGATCTCAATAGATGCAGAAAAAGCTTTTGACAAAATGCAACCCAAGTTATGATAAATACTCTCCAGAAAGTGGGCAAAGAGGGAACCTACCTAAATATAATAAAAGTCATATATGACAGACCCACAGAAAACATCATTCTCAGTGGTGAAAAACTAAAGCATTTCCTCTAAGATCAGAGACAAGGCAAGGGTGCCCACTCTCACCAATATTATTCAACATACTCTTGGAAGTGCTAGCCACAGCAGTTAGAGAAGAAGAAGACGTAAAAGGAATCCAAATTGGAAAAGAAGAAGTAAAACTGTCACTGTTTGCAAATGACATGATATTATACATAGAAAATCCTAAAGATGCTACCAGAAAATTACTAGATCTAATCAATTAATTTGGTAAGGTTGCAGGATACAAAATTAATTCACAGAAATCTCTTGCATTCCTCTACACTAACAATGAAAAATCAGAAAGAGAAATTAAGGAAACAGTCCCATTCACCATTGCTACAAAAAGAATAAAATACCTAGGAATAAACCTACTTAATTTGGTAAAAGATCTTTACTCAGAAAACTATAAGACACTGATGAAAAAAATCAATGATGACACAAAAAGATGGAGAGATGTACCATGTTCTTGGATTGGAAGAATCAATATTTTGAAAATGACTACACTACCCAAGCAATCTACAGATTCAATGTCATCCCTATCAAATTACCAATGGCATTTTTTACAGAACTAGAACAAAAAATCTTAAAATATTTCTGGTGACCGAAAGACCCTGTATAGCCAAAGCAATCTTGAGTAAAAAACAAACAAACAAAAAACAGAGCTGGAGTAATCAAACTCTCTGATTTCAGAGTATACTACAAAGCTACAGTAATCAAGACAGTATGGCACTGGCACAAAAACAGAAATATAGATCAATGGAGGAGGACAGAAAGCCCAGAGATCAACCCACACACATATGGTCACCCTATCCCTGACAAAGGAGACAAGAATATACAATGTAGAAAATACAGTCTCTTCAATAAATGGTGCTGGGAAAACTGGAAAACTACATGTAAAAGAATGAAATTAGGACACTTCCTAACAGCAAACACAAAAATAAACTTTAAATTGATTAAAGACCTAAATATAAGACCAGACACTAGAAAACTCTTATAGGAAAAACACGCTTTGACATAAATCACAGCAAAATCTTTTATGACCCATCTCCTATAGTAATGAAAATAAAAAATAAGAAATAGGACCTAATCAAACTTAAAAGCTTTTTCACAACAAAGGAAACCATAAACAAGATGAAAAGACAACCAACAGAATGGGAGAAAATATTTACAAATGAAGCAATGGACAAAGGATTAATCTCCAAAATATAAAAAGAGCTCATGCAGCTCAGTATCAAAAAAACAAACAACCAAATCAATAAATGGGTGGAAGATCTAAATAGGCATTTCTCCAATAAGACATACAGATGGCCAAGATGTACATGAAAAGATTATCAGCATCACTTATTATTAGAGAAATGCAAATCAAAACTACAATGAGGTATCACCTCACACTAGTCAGAATGGCCATCATCAAAAAATCTACAAACAATAAATGCTGGAGAGGGTGTAGAGAAAAGGGAGCCCTCTTGCACTGTTAGTGGGAATGTAAATTGATACAGCCACTGTGGAGAACAGTATGGAAGTTCCTTAAAAAACTAAAAACTTGTCCTACCATATGACTCAGCAATCCTACTCCTGGGTGTATGCCCTGAGAAAACCATAATTCAAAAAGACATATGTATCCTAATGTTCATTGCAGCACTATTTACAATAGCCAGAGCATGGAAACAACCTAAATGTGCATTGACAGAGGAGTGGATAAAGAAGATGTGGTATATATATATATATATATATATATATATATAATGGAATATTTCTCAGCCATAAAAAGAAATGAAATTGGGTCATTTGTAGAGATATGGAAGAACCTAGTGTCTGTCATATAGAAGTAAGTCAGAAAGAGAAAAACAAATATTGTATATTAATGCATATATGTGGAATCTAGAAAAATGGTACAGATGAACCCATTCGGAAGGCAGGATTAGAAATGCAATTGTAGAGAATGGACGTGTGAACATGGGACAGGGCAGTAAGGGGAGAGCGGGATGAATTGGGAGATTAAGTTTCACATAAATACACCACCATGTGTAAAATTGATAGCTAGCGGGAACCTGCTATAAAGCACAGGAAGCTCAGCTTGGTGCTTTGTGATGACCTAGATTGGTGGAATTGGGGGGGGGGTCCAAGAGGGTGGGGATATAGGTATACATATAGCTGATTTACTTCACTGTACAGCAGAAAGTAACACAATATTGTAAAGCAACTATACTCCAAAAAAAAAAAAAGAAAAAAGAAACACACACACACACACACAATAGCCACTGGAAAGACTTGAGAGTTTTCACTGAAGTTAGAGAAGAGAGAGTAGAGACTACTAACATCATGAATACAGTCCTTTGGGAGACTAGTCATTTTTTAAAATATAGCCATTTTTAGAATAAAACTTTTGAAAGAAGGGTAAAACGGAATGCTAGTTGGATTTCAGATAATTTAAGCCACTCTATCTACCTCATGCAGAAAAAGATGCAGTTCACTTAAGTAGATGTTGGACATTGGGAGAATTGGAGGAGTAGACTTATAGGCCAAAACTCCAGAAACACTCCTGTGGTGTTCAAAACTCTTCCCCTGAGGATACAGCAGTGTTTGCCACAGTCAGGAAGATAAAACAATGACCAGAGAGCTAGGTCATATGAACTACTTGCTGCAAGACCACCTTATCTCAGCTGTGATCCATTGCCAGAAAAACAGATGCCCTATGCCCTGATTTTTCACATTCACAAGTCTTGAGCACTGGAATACTTGCTATAAATACCCACCCCATTCCCACTCCTCCCACCACACAAATCCTTACACTAGAATCAACAGAATCAGCAGAAATAGCAAAAGCACCAACACAACCTCATTCCTACATTTTCAATAGCTCATGAATACATCTACTTGGCATAATTCACATATGTGCAAAATCTGGGCTTGTAAGATTATTTGAGAAAGGTTATCTTTAACTTTTCAGCTTCTAGCATATCCTAAGAAATGTAAAAGGACAGTTGGCATGCAGTTAACAAACCAATCTGCTATCTCTGCCACAACCAGGAAGGAAAAGAATGTGTATTAATGTTACATTTGAGTTGAATAAGGAATGTTTAATATTCAAACAGATCAAGTAAATACAAAGGAGAATCCACTCTCTTGGGAGAAATTTTCTTTTGGTGATCAACAGAGACTTTACTTAATTTTGCAAATAATTTTTTCCTTTTTTTCCCCTAGAGTCCTCATATTGCATAAGACAGCTGGTCTGATCCACACACTTAAAAAGGTTTTGGATTTTTGCCTAAAGCATAATCTTGCTCATTTTTCTCTCTCATTTCTCCATCATATTGAGCTTAAAAAATATATATTGAAGAAGTATTTTTAAAAAAATAAGCAAACAACCCATTTTACTACCCTCTTTCTCTTTGAATTCCTCTTCTAAAGTGGTGTTACCATTCATGTATTACTAATATAATCTTGGTTTATGTTCTAAATCAGAAGAGGGATAAGCACAGAAATATTGTATTAAAGTGATTTCTACTACCCATTATCTGCAAAATGCTATCACTGCCTGGCTAGAAGTTCAAACCACCCATTCTAGACTCTGCAGTTTTTTAAAAGGATATGCTGAGTGCTGTGACATAATTATAAAGGGATGCAAAATGCATGCAGAAGACAAATCAGTGTTGTAACCAAGATTTAAAATATAGTCACCAACCAATCATAGTAACTTTGTTATGAAGCTAGTTTCCTTAGTCCTATCAGGCTGCAAAATTCCATAAACTGGGCAGCTTATAAACAAGAGATATTTATTTCTCATAGTTCTGGAGGCTGGAAGTAAGAGATTAGTCTGCAACACTTTTGGGGTCTAGTGAAATCCCTATTCCAGATTGCAGACTGCAGACTTCTGTGTTTCTTCATGTGGTGCAAGGGACTACGGAACTCTCTTGGGCCTCTTTTATGAAATCATTAATCCCTCTATGGCTATTAGCATAACTAACACCATCTTGGGCCTGTTCAGTTCCTCCTGTCCTTCCACTGACCCTACCTAGTACTGTAATGTGTAGTAGATCTCTTCAGTCATCAAGGGCTTTGTAGTTAATAGATATTGTTTAATGACCATTAGGCCCAGGGGACCTCCATGTTCTGTTAGTCTATAAGCAATGATGAAGACCTATCTGAAGTATTCTCAGTGCCCATGAGACTAGTTACCCATCACAAATCTTGACTTAGGAATGCAATCTCTCTCTGCAAGTGTGTACCCCTATACCATAGGTTAATTATAAAATTTTCCTAGTGGCCCCTCAGAGGGGCAGAGTGCAGTTGCTAATGCTTCTGGATCATGGTCTGACTGACCCTACTCTGGATGTAAATTATCCTATAATATACTGATCCATTGATTATATGGAACAGCCTGACTCATTCTTCAGTCTCAAAATAACTTATCAGTTCAGTGGGCACTCTTTTCTCTTTGTCCTCCAATAATCCCATTCATGAGAGCCTCTTTTATGAAAGCATTAATCCCATTCATAAGGAAAGGCATAAACATTCCATCTATAACACTAGCTTTTGTCTGTTTAGTTTGAAAAGTAGCCATTTGCAAATATAAAACAAATGAACAAACAAACAAACAAAAGGAGGCAACAGCTTCCAGGCAGGCAAATTTTTTTTAATGTGAGAGAATGTTTAGAGGAACTGAAACAAAGTGTACCTGATTATATGGGTATAAAGGAGTGCAACCATTAGAATAATACACAGAACCTCATAAGGACTGATACTTAGGCTTGAATTATCCCACTGCTTGCAGTTTGACAGAGATTTTTAAAAAGTATAAATGGAGTAAAGGCTTCAAGTAAAATAATCAGATTGCAGATTGGATATAGAGTGCTAATATATGTTTCATAGGCCCCTTATATGTTATACATATAACATCAAGATACAGGGATAATGAATATAAAAGATTGGAAAATTATTCCACTCAAATATTAATAAAAGCCAGATGGTAAGTCTGTATTAGTATAGCACAGAGTAATCTTTAAGATTAAAAAATACTACTGGAAGTAAAGATGTTCACTTCATGGTGATAAAGACTCTTATTCACAAGTAAGATATAATTTTAAAGAAGAATATACCTGCTGAAAAAGGCTCAGATTATATCACTGATAAAATTTAAAGGATAAACTAAAATGATAGATTTATAGTTATCTCTGTAAAGGACAGGAAAAAAATAGACCATGAATTCATAATGTTATAAAAAATTGGAACAATACAATTGGCAAATTGTATTACCTATCCTAAGAAACTTTTCATTAAACAACTGCAGATTAGCTGCTGTATCATTTTTATTTCCACATCAAACTTTTGAAAACCATTTTCATATGCTGCTCTACAAAGCAAAACAGAAATTTTGAAGTACTGAAATAATATAAATGCAGTTTAACCAGAAATCAATAAAACAGCAACAAAAATGCAAACACATCCAAAATTTTTGGAAATTTAAAAATGTATCTCTACATAATCCATGGGTAAAGATGAACTCAATAAGGAAATTCGATGTACTAAATTAAAACTTGTGGAGTGTTGTTAAATTTATGCCTTCCAGGAAATAGATTTAAATGAATTCATTATGAAAGAATATGTGGAAAAAATCAATATATTGAGCATTTTTGTCTGGTAGTAAGTGGAAGATCACTGACTTAAACAAAATAAAAGGAATGAATGAAGTATAAAAATAAGGAAAAAAGCAGAATAAAAACATAAAATAGAATCAAGACATGCTGAAAAATAATAACATAGTTCAGGAAAGTTAGAAATGATGAAAAAACTCAGAGAAAACATCAGTTGTGAAAAGGATTAATCACCATATGGGTCTAATAACATTAAAGAGACAATAAAAATCATAGGGCTTCCCTGGTGGTGCAGTGATTGAGAGTCCGCCTGCCGATGCAGGGGACACAGGTTCATGCTTCAGTCTGGGAAGATCCCACAAGCCGTGGAACAGCTGGGCCCGTGAGCCACGGCCACTGAGCCTGCGCATCCAGAGCCTGTGCTCTGCAATGGGAGAGGCCACAGCAGTGAGAGGCCCGTGTACCGCAAAAAAAAAAAAAAAAAAAAAAAAAAAAGTCATAGACAACCTCTATGCCAAAATACTTTAGTATTTAGGAGAAGCATGCCAATTCACACCCAAAAAATAACAGCAAAACTAACTAAAACTATTTTTAAAAAGAGTAAACAGGGAATAATAAATTGATTCTACAATTAAAAACATAACTGCAAATGTATCTTCAGATTCTAATGACTTCAACAGTGAAGCCAACTACAAGGAAATAATGCCAAATATTTACTGTATTTTTCCTATAAAAACATAAAGATAAAAATCCTAAATGATTCTATGATACCAGCACATCTCTGTACTTAAAAGGAAAATTATAGCCTACTCTCACATAAGCATAGATGTAAAAACCCTAAAAATAATATTAATAAGCAGGATGTATAAAATAATAAGATATAAAAATAAAATAAAATAATAATTGAATTAATAATAAATAAAATAAAAGTAAAAATATATAGAATAATAAAATATATGAAAAGCATAATATGCTGTAACTAATTTGAGTTTATTATAAGGATTCCAAATTAAGTTGAACATTGAAAATTAATCATTGTAAAACATTATATTAATGGGATAAAAAGAAAAACATACTAATATTTTAGTTGATTCAGAGAAAATATTTGTCAATAAATTTCAAGATCAATTTTTACTTTCAAGCATTCAGTAAATTAGGAAAGATAGCAATCTTCATTAGTCTGATAAAGTACATGTATTAGACATCTCTTTCTGCTTAACAAATTACCCCAAACTAGTGACTTTAAAACAGAACACACATTATCTCATAGGTTCCGTGGTCCATGAATCTGGGTATAGCTTAGCTGAATGCCTCTGACTTAGTGTCCCTAACAAGGCTGCCATCAAAATAGCCACTGATTCTCAGTCAACTACAGGTTTGACTGGGAGAGAATCCATTTCCAAGTTCACTCACATGGTAATTGGCCTCAGGTTCTTACTAGCTAATGAGCAGAGACACCAGTTCCTCACTACATGAGCCTTCTCGAAGGACTACTCAAAACATGGCAGATTGCTTCCTGCAGAGCAAGGGCTCCAAAAGCAAGAAAGTAAAAACAGTTAACCTAATATCAGAAGTGACATCCCACACATCACCTCAGAGACAGTCTATTCTTTAGCAATGAGTGGCACCCATGGGTTGCAGATTACAACCAGAGTTTGGATGCCAGAAGGCAAGAATCACTGGGATCCATCTCAGAGGCTGTGTAGGACAAGGTGTCAACATCAATAGCAACAAAGAAGACCTTAACCACTCCTTGTACTTGCTGATAAAATGTTGAAAGTACTTCCTCCAAACCTAGCAATAAAGCATGATGGTCTCTCACATATTAAAAATTGTACTCCAGGTCCTACCCAGTGCTATAAAGTAAGAAAATAAATAGCATTAGGAGATTTCAAAGAAAAAAAATATGAAATCATTATTTGCAGAAGGCATGATCATGTATGTAAATTTTTAAAAATCTATCATAACATGGTTTTAAAAAGTGATTATTTCAAGACAGCATTTCAAATAGCATGAAATATATATTAATGTAGCAATAAATCTAATAAGAAGAGTAGAATTCTCCATAATGAAAACTGTAAAACATTTTGAAGAGGAATTAAGAAAGACTTGAATAAAAGAAAGAATAACTCATGTTAATGAACTTAAAAACCAAGTATTGTGAAGATGTCAATTTTCTCCCTATCTCAGTGGATTCAATCAAAATACTAGTTTGGTTGCTATTGTTGTTCTTGGCAAATAAATCTGATTTTTTAATGAAAAAAAACCCACAAGAAACAGCAAACACACATAAACACACACACATATAAAACAGAATGTTACATGTTGCAACATATTCTATTAGTTTACAAGTCATATTTTATAGCTTCACTAAGGAAGATAGTATGGTATTGGTATTGGCACAGAATAGAAAAGACAAGTGTTATAAAGCAGATCTTTTCAGAAAAAAGACCCTTTCAAAAATAGCCAGTTGTCTTGTGAAAAAGTGTGAATTCAGTAAATAAGAAAACTAAAAGACTAACTACCAAAAATAGTTATATGTTAAAAGTAAGAGTTTCTGTTTATCCAAGATCCAATTAAATAAAAAAGAGTAAAGAAAAGCAAAAACCAATTAATAAAAGAAAGAAAAGAAAAGCAAGATACCATTTCAAAGAAGATACTGGCAACACATGTAATCCTATAAGATGTAAAACTTGTAACCAGAATGTGTTAAACAAACAATAGAACAAAAAAACTCCTCAAAATAAAAAAAATCAAATAAAATAGATAAAAGATTTGAAAGGCCACTGCCCAAAAGAAGGTATCAAATGGTCAATAAATATATGAAATTTTGTGCAACTTCACTAATAAGGGCAAGAAAAATTATGTGTTACCAAGTCATTGTCATGAAAACCACAAACACTGAATAGAACACAGCTTACATTCAAGGACAATTAAAAATCAAAAAGAACCAAGTTTAGATAGATTAAATTCCATAAAAAGACACAAGGCAGCAGGTAAACTTAAGCTATTTAATCTGCATTATTTAATCATTTCAATAATGCTAAATCAACAATTATTTATACCATTTATATATTTGAATTTTCTTTGCATTCTTATGAGATTTAGAAGATAGTAATTTGGGTTTTTAAAAATAATTCCTTGCTTTTTAATTCTACTGGCTTGTTTATGTCCTTTCTTAATATTTTACATATATATTACACTTTGTAGTTCACAAAGTTGTTCCTCATATCTCACTTCTATGGTGACACTAAACAACTTTGTAGGTGATCTAAGTTCCCACAGACAGAAAATGGAAAGTACTATTGATTCGGAGTCAGGGTAAACTTCCTTCCATTTCAGGTACCACTAATTTCTTTTATTTTTGTTAACTTAGGTAGTTAATTCATTTATTTCAATGTCATTTCTCCTAAAATGCAAGAAAATATAATTGCATCTTCCTCACTGTGTTGTGAGGCAAATGCTATGAGATGGTACCTTTGAAAACCATTTGAGACACTGCAAAAAATTGAACAAGTTATGATGATGATGATGAATTTGTGGAGTGTTCCTAAGCCCAAAATTTCCTCTTATTTCTACAATACAAATCTTAAAAAAAAAAAAAAAAGAGTGAGAAACTGAGAATAGAATGAACAGATACTCCAGCTACATACTCCACAAGCCTGAAAAGGAATTTTGGGCTAAAGAATAGTTAATTGAAAATCATTACTGTACACACACATTTGTAGCTAAGCAACAATCTAAAATTATCCTGTACTTCTACTGGCCAATTTCCCTCACATTCATTAAATAAAGTTCTTTCAAAATCCACTTTGATTTTTTATCCACTTTGATTTTGACTTTGTATTTTCTTTTGAAGTGGCTATGTACTAATATATTTTGCAAGCTAACATAAAGCCATCTTTTTAAATAAGCATATTTAAAATAGGCATATTGATGTCTAATTTAGAGCAAAGTCCTGTTTATGTTGGAAACATTAGATTAATTTTATTTAAACTGTGACATAGTTCAGTTTCCATGGGAACCTGGATGCTAACCAAGACAAGTAAGGCACCATGGAGTTTAATTCTGATTCAGCAAAGCTTGCCAAATTTTCTTCCTAAGGTGTTTACCAAATATAATTACATTAGTTTGGAGGAGATGAAGCAAAATCTCTCTGTCATGCAGGGGTTTTTGTTTGTTTGTTTCTTTTTTGTTTGTTTGTTTGTTTTTGTTTTTTTGCAGTACGTGGGCCTCTCACCGTTGTGGCCTCTCCCGTTGCAGAGCACAGGCTCCGGACGTGCAGGCTCAGCAGCCATGGCTCACGGGCCCAGCCGCTCTGCGGCATGTGGGATCCTCCCAGACTGGGGCACGAACCCGTGTCCCCTGCATCGGCAAGCAGACTCTCAACCACTGCGCCACCAGGGAAGCCCTGTTTCTTTTTTTAAAGTTTTTTGTTTTGTTTTATTTGTGAGTCTTTTTTTTTTTTTTTTTTTTGATTATCCGTAGAGGGACAGAGGCATTTCTCAAAGAAAAATTTACTTCAAAAAAGGTGAAGTAATACCTGGGCTTTGAATTTCTGAGCAGTGAGTAATTATCAAACAGTTTCAGGAGCTTCAAGATGGCGGAAGAGTAAGATGCAGAGATCACTTTCCTCCACACAAATACATCAGAAATACACCTACATGTGGAACAAATCCTACAGAACACCTACTGAACACTGGCAGAAGACTTCAGACCTCCCAAAAGGTAAGAAACTCCCCACGTAACTTGGTAAGGCAAAAGAAAAAAGAAAAAAATAGAGACAAAAGAATAGGGACGGGTCCTGCACCAGTGGGAGGGAGCTGTGAAGGAGAAAAGGTTTCCACACACTAGGAAGCCCATTCATGGTTGGTGGCTGTGGGTGGCAGAGAGGAGAAGCTTCAGAGCCACTGAGGAGAGTGCAGCAACAGGGATGCAGATGGCAAAGAGGAGAGATTCCTGAACAGAGGATCAGTGCCAAGCAGAACTCACCAGTCCGAGAGGCTTGTCTGCTTCTCTGCTGGGACAGGTGGGTCCTGAGACTCCAGCTTTGGTCTTATCCCAGGGAGAAGACTGGGGTTA
Source organism: Mesoplodon bidens (assembly GCF_964165515.1). Lineage (NCBI taxonomy): Eukaryota > Metazoa > Chordata > Mammalia > Artiodactyla > Ziphiidae > Mesoplodon > Mesoplodon bidens. The sequence goes on along the minus strand of NC_138170.1, from coordinate 7,505,417 downwards.
GCTGCATGAACACTGCCTGAAGGGAGCCACTGTGCCACAGCTAGCTGTGAGGGACTCCAGGAAAACGTCTGGAACTGCTGAAGAGGCAAAAGACATTTTCTTGCCTCTTTGTTTCCTGGTGTGTGAGGAGAAGGGATTAAGAGCACTGTTTAAAGGAGATCCAGAAATTGGTGCGAGTCGTGGCTATCAGTGCAGACCACAGAGACAGACATGAGACGCTAAGGCTGCTGCCGCTGCCACAAAGAAGCCGGAGTGCAAGCACAGGTCACTACCTACACCTCTCCTCCCAGGACCCTGTGAAGCCCACACTGCCAGGGTCCCGTGATCCAGGGACAACTTCCCCAGAAGAATACATGGCACACCTCAGGCTGGTGCAACGTCACATTGGTCTCTGCGGCCGCAGGCTTACCCTGCAATCCGTACCCTTCCCTCCCACTGGGCTGAGTGAGCCTGAGACCATGAAGCAGCTACTCCTTTAACCCCGTCCAGTCTGAGCAAAGAACACATGCCCTCAGGTGAGCTACACACAGAGGCAGGCACAGATACAAAGCTGAATCCCAGGAGCTGTGCGAACAAAGAAGAGAAAGGGAAATCTTTCCCAGCAGCTTCAGGAGAAGTGGATTAAATCTCCAGAGTCAACTTGATTTATCCTGCGTCTGAGGAATACCTGAATAGGCAACGAATCATCCCAAATTGAGGAGGTGGACTTTGGGAGCAACAATATATATATATATTTATCCCCCTTTTTCTCTTTTTATTAGTGTGTATGCATATGGTTCTGTGTGAGATTTTGTCTATATAGTTTTGTTTTTACCATTTGTCCTAGGGTTCTCTCTGTCCTTTTTTTTTTTAATGTATTTTTCAGTGCTTGTTATCATTGGTGGACTTGTTTTTTGGTTTGGTTGTTCTCTTCCTTCTTTCTTTTTTTATTACCTTAAAATATTTTTATACTTATTTTTTGTTTTTTCTTTTATTGTAATAAATTTTTATTTTATTTTACTTTATTTTATCTTTTTCTTTCTTTCTTTCTTTCTTTCTTTCTTTCTTTCTTTCTTTCTTTCTTTCTTTCTTTCTTTCTTTCTTTCTTTCTTTCTATTTTTCTCTGATTTATTCTGAGCCATGAGAATGACAAGCTCTTGGTGATCCAGCCAGTTGTGAGGGTTGTGCCTCTGAGGTGGGAGGGCCAAGTTCAGGACATTGGTCAACAAGAGACCTCCCAGCTCAATGTAATATTAAACAGTGAAAATTTCCCAGAGATATCCATCTCATCGTCAAGACCCAGCTCCAACCAACGACCAGCAAGCTACAGTGCCAGACACCCTGTGCCAAACAAGTAGCAGGACAGGAACACAACCCCACCCATTAGCAGAGACACTGCTTGAAATCATAACAAGGTCACAGACACTCCAAAACACACCACCAGACATGGACCTGCCCACCAGAAAGACAAGATACAGCCTCATCCACCAGAACACAGACAATAGTCCCCTCTACCAGGAAGCCTACACAACCCACTGAACCAACCTTAGCCACTGCATGCAGACACCAAAACAACAGGAACTAAAAACATGCAGCCTGCATAAAGGAGACAACAAGTGCAATAAGTTAAACAAAATGAGAAGACAAAGAAACACACAACAGATGAAGGGGCAAGGAAAAAACCCACCAGACCTAACAAATGAAGAGGAAATAGGCAGCCTAACTGAAAAGGAATTCAGAATAATGATAGTAAAGATGATCCAAAATCATGGAAACAAAATGGACAGAACACAAAAAACGTTTAACAAGGACCTAGAAGAACTAAAGAGCAAATAAATAATCATGAAAAACACAATAAATGAAATGTAAAATTCTCTAGAAGGGACAAGAGCAGAATTACTGAGAAAGAAGAATAGATAAGTGACCTGGAAGATAAAATAGTGGAAAAAACTATTACAGAAACAATAAAGAAAAAAGAATAGACTTGAGGACAGTCTCAGAGACCTCTGGGAGATGCACCAACATTTGAATTATAGGGGTCCCAGAAGATGAAGAGAAAAAGAAAGGGACTGAGAAATTATTTGAAGAGATTATCATTGAAAACTTCCCTAATAAGGGTGAGGAAATAGTTAATCAATTCCAGGAAGCACAGAGAGTCTCATACAGGATAAATCCAAGGAGAAACATGCCAAGGTACATATTAATCAAGCTATCAAAAATTAAATACAAAGAAAAATTGAAGGCAGCAAGGGAAAAACAACAAATAATATACAAGGAAATCCTTGTAAGGATGAAAGCTGATCTTTCAGCAGAAAGTCTGCAAGCCAGAAGAGAGTGGCAGGATATATTTAAAGTGATGAAAGGGAGAAAAAAAAACTACAATCAAGATTATTCTATCCAGCAAGGATCTCATTCACATTTGATGGAGAAATTAAAACCATTACAAACAAGCAAAAGCAAGAAGAATTTAGCACCACCAAACCAGGTTTACAACAAATGCTAAAGGAAATTCTCTAGGCAGGAAACACAAGACAAGAAAAGACTTAAAATAACGAACTGAAACCAATTAAGAAAATGATAATACGAACATATATATTGATAATTACCTTAAATATAAATGGATTAAATATTCCAATCAAAAGACATAGACTGGCTGAATGGATACCAAAAAAAGACCAGTATATATGCTTTCTACAAGAGATCCACTTTAGACCTAGGGACACATAAGAAATGAAAGTGAGGGGATGGAAAAAGATATTCCATGCAAATAGAAATAAAAAATAAAGCTGGAGTAGCAATTCTCATATCAGACAAAATTGATTTTAAAATAAAGACTATTACAAGAGACAAAGAAGGACACTACATAATGATCAAGAGATCAATCCAAGAAAAAGATATAAGAATTGTAAATATTTATGCACCCAACATAGGAGCACCTCAATACATAAGGCAAATACTAACAGCCATAAAAGGAGAAATCGACAGTAACACAATCATAGTAGGGGACTTTAACACCCCACTTTCACCAATGGACAGATCATCCAAAATGAAAATAAGTAAGGAAACATAAGCTTTAAATGATACATTAAACAAGATGGACTTAATTGATATGTATAGGACATTCCATCCAAAAACAACAGAATGCACTTTCTTCTCAAGTGCTCATGGAGCATTCTCCAGGATAGATCATATTTTGGGTCACAAGTCAAGCCTTGGTAAAATTAAGAAAATTGAAATTGTATCAGGTATCTTTTCTGACCACAACGTTATGAGACTAGATATCAATTACAGGAAAAAATCTGTAAAAAATTCAAACACATGGAGGCTAAACAATACACTACTTAATAACCAAGAGATCACTGAAGAAATCAAAGAGGAAATAAAAAAGTATCTAGAAACAAATGACAATTGAAACACAAGGACCCAAAACCTATGGGATACAGCAATAGCAGTTCCAAGAGAGAAGTCTATAGTAATGCAATCCTACCTTAAGAAAGAAGAAAGATCTGAGATAAAGAGCATAAGCTTACACCTAAAGCAATTAGGGAAAGAAGAACCAAACACCACAGAGTTACAAGAAGAATGCATGCCAAAGGGAAAGAGACAGAGGAACTAATGTGTGCTGTGTATGTTATGTATGTTGATTTATATTTGTAGGTTTGTGTCATTACGTATGTTGCTTTACCTGTGTAAGTCGGAGACCAAACACTATTCAATACTCTGTAATGGCCTAGAGGGGAAAATATTCTTAAAAAGAGTGGATATATGTATATGTATAACTGACTCACTTTGTTATACACCTGAAACTAACACAGCAATGTAATTCAACTATACTCCAATAAAAAATTTGTAAAAATGAAAAAGATGTTACTATCTCATTTTACTTAATGTATTTTATGCTGGAAATCAGGAACTACACCCATATTTATTGCAAACATTCTTTTTTGTTCTCTTCTGCTCAGCAATACTTCTGCATTTTTTAAATATCTTTATTGGAGTATAATTGCTTTACAATGGTGTGTTAGTTTCTGCTTTATAGCAAAGTGAATAAGTTATACATATACATATGTCCCCATATCTCTTTCCTCTTGCTACTCCTTCCCTCCCACCCTCCCTATCCTACCGGTCTGTGTGGTCACAAAGCACAGAGCTGATCTCCCTGTGATATGCGGCTGCTTCCCACTAGCTATCTATTTTATGTTTGGTAGTGTATTTATGTCCATGTCACTCTCTCACTTTATCCTAGCTTACCCTCCCCTTCCCTGTATCCTCAAGTCCATTCTCTAGTAGGTCTGTGTCGTTATTCCCATCTTGACCCTAGGTTTTTCATGAACATTTTTTTCCCTTAGATTCCATATATATGTGTTAGCATATGGTATTTCTTTTTATCTTTCTGACATACTTCACTCTGTATGACAGACTCTAGGTGCATCCACCAAACTACAAATAACTCAATTTCATTGCTTTTTATGGCTGAGTAATATTCCATTGTATATATGTGCCACATCTTCTTTATCCATTCAACTGTTGATGGACACGTAGGTTGCTTCCATGTGCTGGCTGTTATAAATAGAGCTGCAATGAACACTTTGGTACATGGCTCTTGTTGAATTATGGTTTTATCAGGGTATATGCCAAGTAGTGGGTTTGCTGGGTTGTATGGTAGTTCTATTTGTAGGTTTTTAAGGAACCTCCATACTGTTCTCCATACTGGCTGTATCAATTTACATTCCCACCAACAGTGCAACAGGGTTCCCTTTTCTCCACACCCTCCCCAGCATTTATTGTTTTTAGATTTTTTGATGATGGCCATTCTGACTGGTGTGAGGTGATACCACACTGTAGTTTTGATTTGCATTTCTCCAATGAATAATGATGTTGAGCATTCTTTCATGTGTTTGTTGGCAATCTGTATATTTTCTTTGGAGAAATGTCTATTTAGGTCTTCTGCCCATTTTTAGATTAGGTTGTTTGTTTTTTGATATTGAGCTGCATGAGCTGCTTGTAAATTATGGAGATTAATTTGTCATTTGCAAATATTCTCTCCCATTTGAGGGTTGTCTTTTCATAATATTTATGGTTTCCTTTGCTGTGCAAAAGCATTTATGTTTCATTATTTTTGTTTTGATTCTCATTTCTCTAGGAGTTGGGTTAAAAAGGATCTTGTTGTGATTTAGTTCATAGAGTGTTCTGCCTATGTTTTCCTCTAAAAGTTTTATAGTGTCTGAACTTATATTTAGGTCTTTAATCCACTTTGAGTTTATTTTTGTGTATGGTGTTAGGGAGTGTTCTAATTTCATTCTTTTACATGTAGCTATCCAGTTTTCATAGCACCACTTATTGAAGAGGTGGTCTTTTTACACTGTATATTCTTGCCTCCTTTATCAAAGATAATGTGGCCATATGGGCATTGGCTTTCTGTCTTTGGGCTTTCTATCCTGTTACATTTATCTTTTTTTTTTTTGCCAGTACCATACTGCTTTGGTTGTAGCTCTGTAGTATAATCTGAAGTGAGGGAGCCTGATTCCTCCACGTTTGTTTTTCATTCTCAAGATTGCTATGGCTATTCAGGGTCTTTTGTGTTTCCATACAAACTGTGAAATTTTTTGTCCTAGTTCTGTGAAAATTTCCATTGGTAGTTTCATATGCATTCTTTTCAATCTGTAGATTGCTTTGCAAAATGTAGTAAATTTCAGAATATTGATTATTCCAATCCAAGAACATGGTATGTTCTTCAGTTACTTTCATCAGTGTATTATAATTTTCTGTATACAGGTCTTTTGTCTCCTTAGGTAGGTATATTCCTAGGTATGTTATTCTTTTTGTTGCAATAGTAAAGGGGAGTGTTTTCTTAATTTAACTTTCAGATTTTCATCATTAGTGTAAAGGAATGCAAGAGATTTCTGTGCATTAATTTTGTATCCTGCTACTTTACCAAATTCATTGATTAGCTCTAATAGTTTTCTGGTACCATCTTTAGGATTTTCTATGTAGAGTATCATGTCATCTGCCAACAGTGACATATTTACTTCTTCTTTTCCGATTTGGATTACCTTTACTTCTTTTTCTTCTCAGATTACTGTGGCTAAAACTTCCAATACTATGTTGAATAATAGTGGCAAGAGTGGGCAACCTTGTCTTGTTCCTGATCTTAGGGGAAATGGTTTCAGTTTTTCACCATTTCACTGTGGGTTTGTCATATACAGCCTTTGTTATGGTGAGGAAATTTCCCTCTATGCCTATTTTCCAGAGGGTTTTTATCATAAATGGGTGTTGAATTTTGTCAAAAACGTCTCTACATGTATTGAGATGATCATATGGTTTTTCTCCTTCAATTTGTTGATATGGTGTATCACATTGATTGATTTGCATATATTGAAGAATCCTTGCATTCCTGGGATAAACTGCACTTGATCATGGTGCATGATCCTTTTAATGTGCTGTTGGATTCTGTGTGTTAGTATTTTGTTGAGGATTGTTGCATCTATGTTCATCAGTGATTTTGGCCTATAGTTTTCTTTCTTTTTGACATCCTTGTCTGGTTTTGGTGTCAGGGTGAGAGTGCCTAGTAGAATGAGTTTGGGAGAATTCCTCCCTCTGTTATATTTTGGAAGAGTTTGAGAAGGATAGGTGTTAGCTCTTCTCTAAATGTTCGATAGAATAGGCCTGTGAGGCAATCTGGTCTGGGCTTTTTTGTTGTTGTTGGAAGATTTTTAATCACAGTTTCAATCTCAGTGCTTGTTATTGGTCTGCTCATATTTTCTATTTCTTCCTGGTTTAGTTTCTGAAGGTTATGCATTTCTAAGAATTTGTCTCTTTCTTCCAGGTTGTCCATTTTATTGGCCTATAGTTGCTTGTAGTAATCTCTCATGATCCTTTGAATTTCTGCATTGTCAGTTGTTACTTCTCCCTTTTCATTTCTAATTCTATTGATGTGAGTCTTTTCCCTTTTTTCTTAATGAGTCTGGCTAATTGTTTATCAATTTTGTTTATCTTCTCAAAGAACCAGCTTGTAGTTTTATTTATATTTACTATCATTTCCTTCATTTCTTTTTCATTTATTTCTGATCTGATATTTTTGATTTATTTCCTTTTGCTGTCTTGGGTTTTTTTTTTGTTGTTGTTGTTCTTCTTTCTCTAATTGCTTTAGGTGTAATGTTAGGTTGTTTATTTGAGACGTTTCTTGTTTCTTAGGTTAGGGTTGCATTGCTATATACTTCCCTCTCAGAACTGCTTTTGCTGCATCCCATAGATATTGGGTCACTATGTTTAAATTGTCATTTGTTTCTAGGTATCTTTTGAGTTCCTCTTTGATTACTTCTGTGATCTGTTGGTTATTATATAGTGTATTGTTTAGCCTCCATGTCTTTGTATTTTTTACAGATTTTTCCTGTAATTGATATCTAGTCTCAAAGCATTGTGGTCAGAAAAGATACTTGATAAAATTTCAATTTTCTTAAATTTACCAAGGCTTGATTTGTAACCCAAGATATGATCTATCCTGGAGAATCTTCCATGAGCACTTGAGAAAAATGTGTATTCTGTTGTTTTTGGATGGAATGCAATATTAATATCAATTAAGTCCATCTTGCTTAATGTATCATTTAAAGCTTGTGTTTCCTTATTTATTTTCATTTTGGATGATCTGTCCATTGGTGAAAGTGAGGTGTTAAAGTCCCGTACTATGATTGTGTAACTGACAATTTCCCCTTTTATGGCTGTTCTTATTTGCCTTATGTATTGAGTTGCTCCTATGTTAGGTGCATAAATATTTACAATTGTTATATCTTCTACTGGATTGATCTCTTGATCATTATGTAGTGTCCTTCTCTGTCTCTTGTAATAGTCTTTGTTTTAAAGTCGATTTTGTCTGATATGGTAATTGCTACTCCATCTTTCTTTTCATTTCCATTTGCATGGAATATCTTTTTCCATCTCCTCATTTTCAGTGCATATGTGTCTGAAGTGGGTCTCTTGTAGCAACATATATACAGGTCTTCTTTTTCTATCCATTCAGCCAGTATATGTCTTTAGGTTGCAGTATTCAATTCATTTACATTTTAGGTAATTATCAATATGTATGTTCCTATTACCATTTTCATAATTGTTTAGGGTTTGTTATTGTAGGTCTTTTCCTTCTCTAGTGTTTCCTGACAGGGAAGTTCCTTTAGCATTTGTTGTAAAGCTGGTTTGGTGGTGCTGAACTTTCTCAGCTTTTGCTTGTCTGTAAAGGTTTTATTTTCTCCATCAAATATGAATGTGATCCTTGATGGATAGAGTAATCTTGGTTGTAGGTTTTTCTTTTTCATCACTTTAAATATGTCCTGCCACTCCCTTCTGGCTTGCAGAGTTTCTGCTGAAAGGTCAGCTGTAAACTTTATGGGGATTCCCTTGTGTGTTATTTGTTGTTTTTCCCTTGTTGCTTTTAATATATTTCCTTTGTATTTAATTTTTGATAGTTTGAGTAATATGTGTCTTGGCATGTTTCTCCTTGGATTTATCATGTATGGGACTATTTGTGCTTCCTGGAATTGATTAACTATTTCCTTTCCCATATTAGGGAAATTTTCAACTATAATCTCTTCAAATAATTTCTCAGTCCCTTTCTTTTTCTCTTCTTCTTCTGGCACCCCTATAATTCAAATATTGGTGTGTTTAATGTTGTCCCAAAGGTCTTGTGACTGTCCTCAATTCTTTTCATTCTTTTTTATTTTCTCTGCTCTACTCTGCAGTAATTATTTCCACTATTTTATGTTCCAGGTCACTCATCCGTTCTTCTCCCTCAGTTATTCTGCTATTGATTAATTCCAGAGAATTTTTAATTTCATTTATTGTGTCTTTCACCACTGTTTGTTTGCACTTTAGTTCTTCTAGTTCCTTACCGTTTCTTGTGTTTTCTCCATTCTAATTCCAAGATTTTGGATCCTCTTTACTATCATTATTCTGAATTATTTTTCAGGTAGACTGCCTATTTCCTCTTCATTTGTTAGTTCTGGTGGGTTTTTCCCTTACTCCTTCATCTGCTGTGTCTTTCTCTGTCTTCTCATTTTGCTTATCTTACTGTGTTTGGAGTCTCCTTTTCACAGTCTGCATGTTTGTAGTTCCCTTTTTTTTGGTGTCTGTCCCCAGTGGCTAAGGTTGGTTTAGTGGATTGTGTCGTGTGCCTGGTGTAGGGGCCTAATACCTGTGTTCTGGTGGATGAGGCTGGATCTTGTCTTTCTGGTGGGCAAGTCCATGTCTGGTGGTGTGTTTTGGGGTGTCTGTGGCCTTATTATGATTTTAGGCTGCCTCTCTACTAATCGATGGGATGTGTTCCTGTCTTACTAGTTGTTTGGCATAGGGTGTCCTGCACTGTAGCTTGCGGGTCGTTGAGTGGAGCTGGGTCTTGTCATTAAGATGGAGATCCCTGGGAGATTTTCACCATCTTATATTGTGTGGAGCTGGGAGGTATCATGTAGCCCAGTGTCCTGACATTGCCTCTCCCGTGTCAGATGCACAGCCCTGACACCTGTCTGGAGCACCAAGAGCCTGTCATCCACACGGAGCAGAAGAAAAGGGAGAAATGAAAGAAAGGAAGAAAGAAGAAGATAAAATAAAATAAATTAGTATAAAATAAATAAAAGTTTTTTAAAATAATTTTTTAAAAAATTCTAAAGTCTTAAAAAAAAAAAGAAAGAGAAAGAGAGAAGAGAGCATCCAAACCAAAAAACATATCCACCAATGATAGCAAGTGTTAAAAACTATACTAAAAATAATAAACTGCCAGGGGCAACCCTAGGACAAATGGTAAAAGCAAAGCTATACAGACAAAATCACACAGAAGCATGTACATACACACTCACAGAAAGAGAAAAAGGGCCATATATATATATATAATCAGAGAGTCTTTCCCTAACCAAGTCCAGTGCATTAATGAAGTCATTTTTCATTTATGTTTTAGTGTGTTTGATTAGCTAGCATTTGTTTTGAGTTTTCTTAGAATTTCCACCTCTCTGCATACATTGCCAATTTGATTTTTCTGGCCTGTTTTATCCATTACAGTCCTTAGCATATTAATTATGGTTGTTTTAAACTCCTTTCCTGATGGTTCCAACACTTCTGCTGTTTCCGAGTCTGGTTCTGATGCTTGATCTGTCTCAGCAGTGTTTTTTAGTATGTCTTTTTTCATTGTTGAAAACCAAACATGACCTACTGTTTCAAAGGAAATCTAGTATATAGACTTCTTATTTGTATTGGTATTGTGGTAACTTGGTTAGGTGTGGGGGAACAAGAAGCATTCTACAGTCCTGTGATTAGGTCTCAATTTTATATATATATATATATATATATATTTGTTTGTTTGTTTTTGAGCCTGTGCCCCTGTGTTGTGAACTTCAAGAATACTTTTAAATTTCCCTTCTATTATCAGTGGAATTATTGTCTGTGGTGAGGACAGAGTTGGGTATTGATCTCCCCCCAGGTTGATTAGACTCTAAGAAAGAACCAATAGGTTAGACTCCATTAAAATAATTTCTCTTGTGGGCAAGCATATTATGAAGAACAGAATGCTCTGGCATGTTTCAAAATGATTTCTTTTCCTCTTTGCCTGCCAGAAGCACTAGGGAATTTTTCTCTGCTTTTCACCATGACAACCTTAAAGATTCTGAAAGTAAAGCTCACAAAGATCTGTGGGTCCTGTATGACTCCCCTCCACCACCTGGGAATTTTGAACTATCAGACTTGTTCACGTTGACCTTCTAGCAATTTGACTATTATGGTTTGTATTTTTTCACCCGAAAACTAGTTCCTACAGAGGTTTCTTCTCTTGGGTTTCTGCCTTAAGTTGTGATTATCTGTAAGTCCCTGTGTGTGTTTCTAATTTGGGTGCAGCAGTTTGCCCTATAATCACACTTCTTTTATGGATCTAAGAGGAAATTTAGATTTGTTAGTTTGTTCAGCTTTTTATTTGTTGTCTTTATTTCTCGGCTTTTTAGTACATTATCTCTTTGCATGATGGATTGGAAACTGGAAGCCACCAGTTTCAATTTCACACCTTCTATTTCTTTTGTCAAGTTTTCCACTAATATGTTTGAAGGACATATGGGTAGTAGATTTTAAGAAGGTGGAGACATTCTGAAATAAACGTTGGAGGTAATGAAAAAGATAACTTTAAAAGATGAAAAGTTTTCTGGACAATGTTAACGCCTACTTAACATAGGAAACCAAGTCTGAAGTACTAACAAATTCATAAAGACCCAGGGAAACATCAAAGTTCAAGCACAATATGGATAAAGCAATAGTTGAGTGCAATCAGAATGCCAGGAGAGGGCAAGGAATTAACAGAATGCCATGTGAGTTTTTAATATTGATTAAAGAATTATTGAAATGGTGAACCAGATGGACAAAGTACGAAAAATGGAAGACAGAAGAATTTAATGTATAAAGGATAACTATGCATGTAAATAAACCAGAACTCTTTATCAGGAGGATAACTATGAAAGGTGGCTTTCATAGAGTAAGATTCTGGAACTAAGTAACTACATTTTGATGATGTGAATGTCAAAGTCTTAGGTGCAGCTGAGAGTTATTTGCTAAAATCAAGAGAAGTTCATTGGAAACAAGATCAAGCTATTCAGGATTTAGGTGTTTGAATATGTTTCTCATTCAGGTATTAAAGTCAATAAGCGTGATGTCAACAGTTACAGTGGAGAGAGAGAGTTGCTAAAGCTGAGAAAAGTGATTGACATCCCCCCCCTCACATTGAAATGTATCCAGTTACTAAGACCTGTGATTGTACTGCTGGAATCTCTTTTCAATCTGACAACTTAATGCCAACATTGCCATCACTACTTGCATTATTTAGATTAATAAATGGAATATTGACTGCTATGTCAGTAAACAAAGTCTGTCACAGTCATCAGCAATTGCAGCCACCACAAAAGTGAGCTGGTGAGCCCCGAGGGAACTTAGGAAGGAAAAGAATACCTACCATCTAGCAGACATAAGACTGCAGCCACTCCCCACAGTGAGCATTGAGGAAACTCAGGATAGGAAAACACAGGATATGGCCCCAGATAGCTGACGTGCATATCAAATGAATGAGTTCAGTGAGCCCAGATTCTTGCATCTCTCCATACATAGAAAAAAACTAAATCCCTTAACTTGTGATATCTGATTTTCTTTCATTAACAATAATCTTTTGACTTTCAGACTACCTGTCCTTTGTTGCAAAACTCCTATATATCCTGGCTCCCCACCTTGCCTCCTTGGAGCAGGTCTTTCAGGGTTACTAGAGGTGCTGCTTCCTGGGCTTGGAGTCCTAAATATTTCCACCAAATAGAATGTAACTCTCAATGCTTAGGTTGTGAATATTTAATTTTTTAGTAGACAAGATGAACTACTATAATATATTTCTAATGGATCTCCTGCTTTACAAATGTATTTGTTTTAATAGTTTCATCATACTATGGCAAGTAAGGTTTTTGTAAAAACTCAGAACTAATTTTACGATTTCTTTTCTGAAACGTTTTTTCAGCTTTTCATTGTACTTAAGATAATATACAGAATCATTACTTTATCCTGTAAGTCAGTCCCTTCTCTCTCACACACCTGACATCAATAATTCACTTATTTTCTGGGCTACATTGACTTTTTTTTTTTTTTTTTAGTTCCTGGAATACAATAAATATCTTTCTAGATCTTGATCTACAAACACGTCATTTTTAGTATCTGATTTTTACCACTTTTTCCATTTTGCATCTCGCATGGTGATTGCCAATACTAAAGGTGACCTGCAAATCACCCCTTTGATTAACTGTTTTATAATCTTGCTTAAGATTGAAATCATTATCCAGTATAATAATTTTACTGTTATAAAAAGCCCACCTCAGATCATGAGGACAAAGGCCACACTCTACTGACAATGTCACATAGAGGTGACAGGAGTCTGATTGGTTAAAACCTTTATGAAAATGTCTTAACTGTTATGTGTATTGTACATCTATATATCTTTTATATTTACTGAGTTGTTAACTGCATCTTGTATCTCTTGTCCCCACGAGGCAGGAGACAGATGTGCCCCCAGGGCAAACTGTTTGAGTTTGTTCCTTCTGGACTGATACTCCAAGATGGGAATAGAGGACAATTGAGAGAGAAGGCTGGGCCCTGCCCAGATAGAAGACAAGCGACCACATATTCCTCATTCTTGAAGTCAGGAGACCTCCCCAACTACACATGTGCAGAAAGGCTCCTTGGAGGTCAAAAGGGGAGTAAGGCCAACTGATGCTCACTTACCCATAGGCCTCTTCAGTAAAATCCATCTTGGCTAAGAGATTTGTGTGCACACATGGGAAAATCCTGAGCTATAACAAATCTGGACTTTGAACCAGGTAAATCAAAATGATTGGTCAAAGGAAACATGGAAGAAATGCCCCATAAAAGTGATTTAAACTGCCAGGATGGTGTAACTCTCTCTCTCTGAGCCTGCCCATGTGTCTATCCACACGTATTTTTTTTTAAATAAATACTTTACTTTTTTCACTACTTTCCATCTTTGTGGGAATTATTTTTCTGCAAAGCCATAGTGCCAGGGCCTTGTCACTGACCACTGGTCTAGTGGCTAGGATTCGGTGCTCTCACTCACTGACATGACCTGACCTCAATCACTGGCCAGTGACCGAAAACCTGCTTCAAGCCACCCTTATTTTTGCATTTAGATGTAATCCATAAACTGTAAACAGGATTTATAAACTATTTTTCTTTTACTTTATTCATCTGAATATTTTTTTATTGAAATATAGTTGATTTACAATGCTGTGTTAGTTTCTGATGTACAGCAAAGTGATTCAGATATATATATGCATGTATATATATATATATATATATATATATATATGTATATATTATTTTTCAGATTATTTTCCATTATAGGTTATTAAAAGATGTTGACTATAGTCCCCTGTGCTATACAGTAGGTCCTTGTTGTTTATTTTATATATAGCAGTGTGTTATCTGTTAATCCCAAATCCCCAATTTATCTCTCTCTGCCTTTCCCTTTGGCAACCATAAGATTGTTTTCTATGTCTATCAGTCTGTTTCTGTTTTGTAAATAAGTTCATTTGTATCATTTTTTTTAGATTCCACAAATGAGCTATATCATATATTTGTCTTTCTCTGTCTGACTTACTTCACTTAGTATGATAATCTCTAGTTCCATCTATGTTGCTGCAAAAGACATTATTTCATTCTAAGATATCTTCTTTAATGACAATGTAACTGAAGTGTGGGATGGGAAAAGAGAGACCAGTCACAATTTAAGTACCAAACACAAACAAATGCATGAAGAACAGTGCAGTGGATAGCTAGGGAATAAATTTGACTTGGAGATTCAATTTTAAATTTACACATTTTTTGCTGTGGCATTTAAATTAATAGCCTAATATTGGATGGATGTCAGAAGATGTTTCTGAACTGAATGTAAGGCTGGGAGTAGATATACATGTTCTATTTGAAAAAGTATTCTCTCTCTGTCATTAAATGCTTTCTTCCCTCAGTTGTTCAAAGATAAAACGTACAGTTGCACAGACTTGCCTCCTGTTCAAATATTTCATAAAGCATTTTTCATAGCCTTATATATTTCATGTTAATAAATTTAGATATATGATTGAATTCATGGATTAATATCTTCTCTGTGTATTTAATTAATGAAGTCTATACTGGGAAGATTCAGCCTAATTATTTCATATTATACCTGTTTCCTTTAGTAACTTAGTCATCTTTAACAGATGAATTATGTACTTTGGCTATTCATATTGAAATATAATTTTATTGATGTTTAACTTCAAATGACTAGATTTATGTTTATCTTCTTTATAGAATTAGGCAGTGCTAATCATGAACAGTCTATTGAATTAACCATCATCTGCATACCATTCTTATTATGAGATTAGGTTGTTTATCTGAAAGATTTAGAGACATTAGGAAAAGCAGCTCATATTGGAAATAGAAGGAATTTGAGTCTATTTCAGATTCAATGAATTGATACAAATAATGTTAGAGAGGGCAGCTTCAAGATGGCAGAAGAGTAAGACATGGAGATAACCTTCCTCCCCACAGGTACATTAGAAATACATCTACATGTGGAACTGTTCCTATAGAACACCCACTGAACGCTGGCAGAAGACCTCAGATCTCCCAACAGGCAAGAAATTCTCCACATACCTGGGTAGGGCAAAGAAAAAAGAAAAAAACAGAGACAAAGAATAGGGATGGGACCAGCACCAGTGGGAGGGAGCTATGAAGGAGAAAGGTTTCCACACACTAGGAAGCCCCATCACGGGCGGAAACTGCGAGTGGCATAGGGAGGAAGCTTCGGGGCCATGGAGGACAGCACAGCAAAAGGGGTGCAGAGGGCAAAGTGGAGACTCTCGCACACAGAGGATCGCTGCCAACCAGCACTCACCAGCCCGAGAGGCTTGTCTGCTCACCTGCTGGGGCAGGCGGGGATGGGAGCTGAGGCTTGGGCTTCAGTCAGATCACAGGGAGAGGACAGGGTTTGGCAGCATGAACACAGCCTGAAGGGGTTAGTGCACAATGGCTAGCCGGGAAGGAGTCCAGGGAAAAGTCTGGACCTGCTGAAGAGGCAAGAGACTTTTTCTTCCCTCTTTGTTTCCTGGTGCAAGAGGAGAGGTGATTAAGAGGGCTGCTTAAAGGAGCTCCAGAAATGGGTGCAAGCTGCGGCTAACTGCGTGGACCACAGAGAAAGGCATGAGATGCTAAGGCTGCTGCTGCCACCAACAAGAAGCCTGTGTGTGAGCACAGGTCACTATCTATACCTCCCCTCTCAGGAGCCTGTGTAGCCCGCCACTGCCATGGTCCCGTGATCAATGGACAACATTCCTGGGAGAATACATGGTGCACCTCAGGCTGGTTCAACATCACACCAGCCTCTGCTGCCACAGGCTCACCCTGCACTCTGTACCCCTCCATCCACCTGGCCTGAGTGATCCAGAGCCCCCAATTCAGCTGCTCATTTAACCCCGTCCTGTCTGAGTGAAGAAGAGATACCTTCAGTCGACCTACATGCAGAGGCATGTTCAAATCCAAAGGTGAACCCCAGGAGCTGTGCGAACAAAGAAGAGAAAGGGAAATTTCTCCCAACAGCCTCAGGAGCAGCAGATTAAAACTCCACAATCAACATGATGTACCTTGCATCTGTTGAATAACTGAATAGACAATGAATCATCCCAAATTGAGGAGGTGGACTTTGGGAGCAAAGATATATTATTTTTTCCCCTTTTTCTCTCTTTGTGAGTGTGTATGTGTATGCTTCTGTGTGTGATTTTCTCTATATAGCTTTGCTTTTACCATTTGTCCTACAGTTCTGTCCATCCATTTTTTTTTACTTAAAAGTATTATTTTCTTAATAATTATTTTTTATTCTAATAACTTTATTTTATATTCTTTCTTTCTTTCTTTCTTTCTTTCATTTTTTTCTCACTTTAATTCTGAGCCATGTGGATGAAAGTATCTTGGTGCTCAAGACGAGTGTCAGACCTGTGCCTCTGAGGTGGGAAAGGCAACTTCAGGACACTGGTCTGCAAGAGACCTCCCAGCTCCACGAAATATCAACCAGCAAAAATCTCGCAGAGATTTCCATCTCAATGACAAGGCCCAGCTTCACTCAACGACCATCAAGTTATAGTGCTGGACATGCTATCCCAAACAACTAGCAAGACAGGAACACAGTCCCGTCCATTAGCAGAAAGGCTGCCTGAAATCATAATAAGGCCACAGACACCCCAAAACACACCACCAGACGTGGACCTACCCACCAGGAAGACAATATCCAGCCTCATTGACAAGAACACAGGCACTAGTCCCCTAGACCAGGAAGCCTAAACAACAACACTGAACCAATATTAGCCACTGGAGACAGACACCAAAAACAACAGGAACTACGAACATGCAGCCTGTGAAAAGGAGACCCCAAACACAGTAAGTTAAGCAAAATGAGAAGACAGAAAAACACACAGAGATGAAGAACCAAGGTAAAAACTCACCAGACCTAATAAATGAAGAGGAAATAAGCAGTCTACTTGAAAAATAATTCAGAATAATAATAGTAAAGATGATCCAAAATCTTGCAAAGAGAATAGAGAAAATACAAGAAACGTTTAATAAGGAACTAAAAGAACTATACAGCAAACAAACAATGATAAACAACACAAAAAATGAAATTAAAAATTCTCTACAGGTGATCAATAGCAGAATAACTGAAGCCGAAGAATGGGTAAAGGACCTGGAGGATAAAATCGTGGAAATAACTACTACAGAGCAGAATAAAGAAAAATAATGAAAAGAACTGAGGACAGTCTCAGAGACTTCTGGGACAACATTAAATGTACCACATTAAAATTATAGGATTCCCAGAAGAAGAAGAGAAAAAGAAATGGACTGAGAAAATATTTGATGGGATTATAGTTGAAAACTTCCCTAATATGGGAGAGGAAATAGTTAGTCAAGTCCAGGAAGCACAGAGAGTCCCATACAGGGTAAATCTAAGGAGAAACATGCAAAGTCACATAGTAATCAAACTATCAAAATTAAATACAAAGAAAACATATAAAAAGCAGCAAGGGAAATACAACAAATAACACACAAGTGAATCCCCATATGGTTAACAGCAGATCTTTCAGCAGAAACTCTGCATCCCAGAAGGGAGTGACAGGACATACTTAAGGTGATGAAGGAGAAAAGCCTACAACCAAGAATACTCTAACCAGCAAGGATCTCATTCATATTTGATGGAGAAGATAAAACCTTTACAGACAAGCTAAAGCTGAGAGAGTTCAGCACCACCAAACCAGCTTTACAACAAAGACTAAAGGAATTTCTCTGGGCTGGAAACAGAAGAGAAGAAAAAGATCTACAATAACAAACCCAAAACAATTAAGAAAATGGGAATAGGAACATACATATCAATAATTACCTTAAATGTAAATGGATTAAATTCTCCAACTAAAAGACACAGACTCACTGAATGGATAGAAAAACAAGACACATACATCTGCTTTATACAAGAGACCCACTTCAGACCTAGGGAAACATACACACTGAAAGGGAGGAGATGGAAATAGATATTCCATGCAAATGGAAATCAAAAGAAAACTGGAGTAGCAATTCTCATATCAGACATAATAGACTTTAAAATAAAGACTATTACAAGAGACAAAGAAGGACACTACATAATGATCAAGGGATCGATCCAACAAGAAGATATAAGAGTTGCAAATATTTATGCTCCAAACATGGGAGCACCTCATTACATAAGGCAAAGACTCACAGCCATAAAAGGGGAAATTGACAGTAACACAATCAGAGTAGGAGAATTTAACACCCCACTTTCACCAATGGACAGATCATCCAACATGAAAATAAATAAGTAAACACAAGCTTTAAATGATACATTAAACGAGATGGACTTAATTGATATATATAGTATATTACATCCAAAAACAACAGAATAAGCATTCATCTCAAGTACTCATGGAACATTCTCCATGATAGATCATTTCTTGGGTCACAAATCAAGTCTTAGATATTTAAGATAATTGAAACACTTGATACGTATCGTATCAAGTATCTTTTCCTACCACAATGCTATGAGACTAGATAACAATTACAGGAAAATATCTGTAACTAATAAAAACACATGGAGGCTAAACAATACACTACTTAATATTGAAGGAATACTGAAGAAATCAAGGAGGAAATCTAAAAATACCAAGAAACAAAGGACAATGGAGACACGACAAACCAAAACCTATGGGATGCAGCAAAAGCAGTTCTAAGAGGGAAGTTTATAGCTATACAAGCCTACCTTAAGAAACAGCAAACATCTCAAATAAACAACCTAACCTTGCACCTAAAGCAATCAGAGAAAGAAGAACAAAAAAACCCCCAAAAGTTAGCAGAAGGAAAGATATCAAAATGATCAGATCAGAAATAAATTTAAAATAAATGAAAAAAACAATAGCAAAGATCAATAAAACTAAAAGCTGGTTGTTATAGAAGATGAACAAAATTGATAAACCGGTAGCCATACTTATCAAGAAAAAAAGGGAGAAGACTCAAATCAAAAAATTAGAAATGATAAAACAGACGTAACAACTGACACTGCAGAAATACAAAGGATCATGAGAGATTACTACAAGCAACTCTATGCCAATAAAAAGGACAACCTGGAAGAAAAGGACAAATTCTTATGAATGCACTACCTGCCGAGACTGAACCAGGAAGGAATAGAAAATATGAACAAACCAATTACAAGCACTGAAATTGAAACGGTGATTAAACATCTTCCAACAAACAAAAGCCCAGGACCAGATGGCTTCACAGGCGAATTCTATCAAACATTTAGAGAAGAGCTAACACCCATCCTTCTCAAACTCATCCAAAATATATCAGAGGGAGGAGCACTCCCAAACTCATTATGTGAAGCCACCATCACCCTGATACTAAAACCAGACAAAGAAGTCACAAAGAAAGGGAACTACAGGATAATATCACTAATGAACATAGATACAAAAATCCTCAACAAAATACTAACAAACAGAATCCAACAGCACATTAAAAGGATCATACACCATGATCAAGTGGGGTTTATTCTAGGAATGCAAGGATTCTTCAATATATGCAAATAAATCAATGTGATACACCATATTAACAAGTTGATGGAGAAAAACCATGTGATCATCTCAATCGATGCAGAGAAAGTTTTCAACAAAATTGAACACCCATGTATGATAAAAAACCCTGCAGAAACTAGGCATAGAAGGAACTTACCTCAATAAAATAACGGCCATATATGACAAACCCACAGCCAACATCATCTTCAGTGGTGAAAAACTGAAAGCATTTCCACTAAGATCAGGAACAAGACAAGGTTGCCCACACTCATCACTGTTAATCAACATAGTTTTGGAAGTTTTAGCCACAGCAATTACAGAAGAAAGAGAAATAAATTGAATCCAAGTTGGAAAAGAAGAACTAAAGCTGTCACTGCTTGCAGATGACATGATACTATACATAGAGTATCCTAAAGATGCTACCAGGAAACTACTAGACCTAATCAATGAATGTTGTAAAGTAGCAGGATACAAAATTAATTCACAGAAATCTCTGGCATACCTATACACTAATGATGAAAAATCTGAAAGTCAAATTAAGAAAACACTCCCATTTACCGTTGCAACAAAAATAATAAATATCTAAGAATAAACCTACCTTAGGAGACAAAAGACCTGTATGCAGAAAATTATAAGACACTGCTGAAAGAAATTAAAGATGATACAAATAGATGGACAGATATAACATGTTCTTGGATTGGAAAAATCAACATTGTGATAATGACTCTACTACCCAAAGCAATCTAGAGATTTAATGCAATCCATATCAAGCTACCACTGACATTTTTCACAGAACTAGAACAAAAATTTCAGAATTTGTATGGAAACACAAAAGACCTCAAATAGACAAAACAATCTTGATAACGAAATGTGGAGCTGGAGGAATCAGGCTCCCTGATTTCAGACTATACTGCAAAGCTACAGTAATCAAGACATTATGATACTGGCACAAAAATAGAAATATAGATCAATGGAACAGTATAGAAAGCCCAGAGATAAACCCATGCACATATGGTCACCTTATCATTGATAAAGGAGGCAAGAATATACAGTTGAGAAAAGACAGCATGTTCAATAAGTGGTGCTGGGAAAACTGGACAGGTACATGTAAAAGTATGAAATTAGAACACTCCATAACACCATACACAAAAATAAACTCAAAATGGATTAAAGACCTAAATGTAAGTCTAGACACTATCGAATTCTTAAGGGAAAACATAGGAAGAACACTCTATGACACGAAACACAGCAACAACCTTTTTGACCCACCTCCTAGAGAAATGGAAATAAAAACAAAAATAAACAAATGGGACCTAATGAAACTTAAAATCTTTGTACAGCAAAAGAAACCATAAACAAGACCAAAAGACAACCCTCAGAATGGGAGAAATTATTTGCAAATGAAGCAACTGAAAAACGATTAATCTCCAAAATTTACAAACCGCTCTTGCAGCTCAATATCAAAAGAACAAACAACCCAACCCAGAAATGGGCAGAAGACCTAAATAGACATTTCCCCAAAGAAGATATACAGATTGCCAACAAACACATGAAAGAATGCTCAACATCATTATTCATTAGAGAAATTCAAATCAAAATTACCATGAGATATCATCTCACACCAGTCAGAATGACCATCATCAAAAAATCTAGAAACAATAAATACTGGAGATGGTGTGGAGAAAAGGGAACACTATTACACTGTTTGTGGGAATGTAAATTGATACAGCCACTATGGAGAACAGTATGGAGGTTCCTTAGGAAACTAAAGGTAGAACTACCATATGACCCAGCAATCCCACTACTGGGCATATACCCTAGAAAGCCATAATTCAAAAAGAATCTTGTACCAAAATGTTCATTGCAGCTCTATTTACAATATCCAGGACATGGAAGCAACCTAAGTGTCCATCCACAGACGAATGGATACAGAATATATGGCACAAATATACAATGGAATAATACTCAACCATAAAAAAAAAAAAACAACACGAAATTGAGTTATTTGGACTGAGGTTGATGAACCTAGAGTCTGTCATACAGAGTGTAGTAAGTCAGAAAGAGAAAAAGAAATACCGTATGCTAACACGTATATATCGAATCTGAGAGAAAAAAAAATAGTTCATGAAGAACCTAGGGGTCAGACAGGAATAAAGACAGAGACCTACTAGAGAATTGACTTCGGATATGGGGAGGGGAAAGGGTAAGCTGTGACAAAGTGAGAGAGTGGCATGGACATATATACACTACCAAATGTAAAATAGATAGCTAATGGGAAGCAGCCGCATAGCACAGGGAGATCAGCTCGGTGCTTTGTGACCATCTAGATGGGTGGGATAGGGAGGGTGCGAGGGATGGAGATGCAAGAGGGAAGAGGTATGGGAACACATGTATATGTATAACTCGTTAACTTTGTTATAAAGCTGAAACTAACACACCATTGTTAAACAATTATACTCCAATAAAGATGTTAAAAATATAATAATATTAGAAAACAAATTTGATTTTATTATCTCCTTTTGTGGTTCATAAGTGAGTGGTGATTGTCATGATAAGTTCAGATCTTTCAGCCTAGTTTGTGCCTAGTTGTCATGTGCATTGTTATTAAGAATCTCTTTTATGGGAATTCTTGCACCATGTGCTCACCTGTTACCAAAGTCAGAGGCATAGTTTATGAAAAAATTTGAAATTGATTTGGGAAGGTTGAAAGAAACATATGGCAATATAGCCCAATGATATATGAACTTCAAAGACAAATATAAATCACATTTCTAAACTACAAAAATCAAAGCTAATAACAGATGATCAGCGGGCAATTGCATAGAGATATTATCTTATATTGGCTTTGAGTATGATGGAGCACAGAGACAGAAAATAAGGGAATCTACTATTCTATTCTTAAATAGATACTTCTAAAATATTTTAGTCTAACAGAGGTTGTGTTCCTGTTGACTCAAAGGGAGAGATTAATTAAACTACCTCTTTGCCTCAAAAATGAAAATCTACTTGTAGTCTCCAGATATGTAAAGTTCTGAATAATATTTACTTAAGCTGCATTAGTCAACATAATTAAGGGAAAATTCTCCATTTGTACCCAGAGGTGTTTGCTTAATGATCTCATGAGTTGTGGCAGGATAGAATGCACCATTAACAGTTTGACACACTTCAATAATTACCCCTACATATTTCTCAATTCCTTTATCTAATAAATGTAAAAATTGATTCTCTTTTTAAAATTTATTTTATTGAAGTATAGTTGATTCACAATGTTGTGTTAATTTTTGCTGTATAGCAATGTGATTCAGATATATATATATATATATATATATATATATTATATATATATATATATATATATATATATATAATATATATATATATATATATATATATAATTTTTCAGATTCTTTTCCATTATGGTTTATCACAGGATATTGAATATAGTTTTCTGTGCTGTACAGTAGGACTAGCAGATGCAAACTCTTATATATAGACTGGGTAAACAACAAGGAATTGTTCTTAAGACTAAGACTTTGGTCTCTTTAGCTTCAATTTTTCCAAAAAGTGAAATAAGCAATATATATCCTCCTAATAATTCATCATTATTCTCTTTAAATTCTCCCAAACTCTGATACTTATTTTCATAAATCTTATTTCCTAAAGTTGTCATTAATTGTTAACTACATTATTATTGTTTCTTACTCTTCCATCCCTGACTTCATCCTAAGCCTGGTCAATCTAGCGGTCTGGAGATGGACAATACAAATAGAGCATAATTATTTGTGAACATTGGTTAAAAAAAGGAAAGAAAAACCTTGTCAGAAACATCAAATGTAAGTTTTTCCTCTCAATAGTACTGGATCATTTTAGGTTATATGACCAGTTTTAGGTTATATGACCACATTTTAGGTTATATGACTAGTTTTAGACCCATAATAGTTAGCAAGAAAATAGCTTGAGCAGGATGGCTTGGACTAATTTGATTCCACTATGGAGCTAGGCGTGGTTGGAAATCTAAACAGAACTGGCATGGTTCTTACATTGGGATCTGACGTCTAATTGAGAATGAATAAAATAGATTAATGACATCAAGAAGTGAAATGGTTAAAATCGCAGTGTTCACTAACATTTCCAAGTGTTTAAAAGCAGGATATGTAGTTATTGACTATTATTCCTAGGTTATTGTACATTCATTAAAAATTATTGCTTTTTAAATTGAAGTATAGTTGACTTATTAGTTTCAGTTGTAAACATTGTGACTTGATATTTTTATACATTATGAAATCATCACCATGATAAGCCTAATTACCATCTGTCACCAAAGTTATTACAGTATTATTGACTATATTCTCTATGATGCACAATGCATCCTCAATACTTATTTATTTTAAAAGTGGAAGTTTGCGGGCTTCCCTGGTGGTGCAGTGGTTGAGAGTCCGCCTGCCGAGGCAGGGGACACGGGTTCGTGCCCCGGTCTGGGAAGATCCCAGATGCCGCAGAGCGGCTAGGCCCGTGAGCCATGGCTGCGGAGCCTGCGCATCCGGAGCCTGTGCTCTGCAAGGGGAGAGGCCACAACAGTGAGAGGCCCGCCTACCGCAAAAAAAAAAAAAAAAAAAACTGGAAGTTTGTACTTCTTTTTTTTTTTTTTTTTTTTTTGTGGTACGCAGGCCTCTCACTGTTGTGGCCTTTCCCGTTGTGGATCACAGGCTCCAGACGTGCAGGCCTAGCGGCCATGGCTCACGGGTCCAGCCGCTCCGCAGCATGTGGTATCCTCGCGGACCGGGGCACGAACCCGCATCCCCTGCATCGGCAGGCAGACTCCCAACCACTGCGCCACCAGGGAGGCCCAAGTTTGTACTTCTTAATACCTTTCATCTACTTCACCCATTCTTCCACTGCCCTCCCCTCTGGCAACCACTAGTTTGTTCTCTGTATCCATGAATCTGTTTCTGTTTTGTTATGTTTACTCTTTTTATTTTTTTATATTTCACACATAAGTGAAATTTCATGGTATTTATCTTTCTTTGTCTTAGTTACTTCACTTAGCATAATACTCTATATGTCCATCTCTTTTGTCATAAATGGCAAGATTTCATTCATTTATATGGCTGAGTATTATTCCATTAAACCTGTAGATTACTTTGAGCAGTATGGGCATTTTAACAATATTAATTCTTTCAATCTATGAACACTGTATACCTTTCCATTTATTTGTGTCATCTTCAGTTTCTTTTTTCGATGACTTATAGTTTTCAGTGTACAAGTTTTTTACTTCCTTGGTTAAGTTTATTTCTAGGTATTTTATTCTTTTTGATGCTTCCTGGGCCTGGATACTTATTTCATTCCCCAGGTTAGGGAAGGTTTCAGCCATTATTTCTTTACATAAATTTTATATTCCTTTCTCTCTCTCTTCTCCTTTTAGGACCCCTGTAATGAAAATGTTAGTAAGCTTGATGTTGTCCCAGAATTTCTTTAAAATATCCCATTTTATTGTTTTTTCCTTTTGCTGTTCTGGTTGGCTGTTTTCCACTATTCTATCTTCCAGGTTGCTTATATGCTCTTCTGTTATCATGTTATCTGCTGTTGATTCCCTCTAGTGTATTTTTCATTTCAGTTATTGTGTTCTCCAGTTCTGATTATATTTTTCTAACTCTGTTGAAATTCTATGTTCCTCCATTCTTCTCCAGAGTTTAGTGAGCACCTTTATGACTTTGGACTCTTTATTAGGTAAATTACTTACCTCCATTTCATTCTTTTTTTTTCCCATGGGAGTTTATGTTGTTCTTTCATTCAGAACACATTCCTCTGTCTCCTCATTTTGTTTGACTTTCTCTGTTTATTTCTATGAATTAGGTGAAACAGTGACCTCTTCCAGTCTTGAAGGTATGGTCTTATGTAGAAGCATCCCCTTTGTAGACCATGTGTGCTGAACAGCTTTGGCAGGCCAGCTGGAGCTAGAGTAGGTTCAGGCCAGGGATATGCTGGGGTGGCCTTGACAGGCTGACTAAAGTGCCAAGAACTTTTTTAGATTTTTGCCTTTACACTAGAACTTGGAGCTAGTGAGTTTGTGCAAAAACCCTTTAAGAGTGGAGTGTTGGGTAGCTACAGCCTTCCAACTCTCCTGGATATAAACTCCACTGGCTTTCAAATCCAGTTATAGGGACTCATCTTCCTGGTTCTAGTCTCCAGGGATGGGGTGCCTAGTATGAGCCTAACACCCCTTGCTCCTTAGGTAGGACCTCCACATTTGTGAGATCCTCTCAAGTTTGTGGGACGCTTCACCAGAAGTCTGAGCCTTGATTAGATTGCATCTCTGTCCTCATATCCACCTTGATGTGATTTTTCACTGTATTGTTAATTGTAGAATAGCTGTTCTGTTATTCTTACTGTTATTTTCAGAGAGAATTGTTCTATATGCAGTTGTAGTTTTAGTGTGGGAGGAGGTGAGATCAGGATCTTCCTAGTCCACCATCTTGACCCTTCTCCCTAATATAATATTTTGATGAAACTGCTTGTCCTATATCTCTGATACTCAAATTAGTTGCAGAGAAAAAAGTATATATGCACAGAATAATTAATAAACATTAATATTCTGAGCTATTTCATTTTAACATCAACATTCCTGACAGTGCTCAAAGTTGTCATACCTCTTAATGATTGCAATTCTAGTAGGTGCAAACACATTGCTGTCTGTCTGTATTTGTATATATTTGTGAATTTATTTACATGTTTCATAAACATTACAAATTTCTTTGGTTATAGCCATTGATCATCTGTCTGTTGTAGTGTTTGTCAGATTTCTGCACTATAAACTTACTCTTTTTCTATACTGTACTTTATTAAAAGAAAGTCTTTTTTTGCATTCCACACTTAATTTAGAAGTGGGGATTATGCTCCACCTCCTTAACAATAGAGTGTCTACATAAATGATTTGGAATTCTGCTCAAGAGATTTGGCTATTTTTCACCATTTATTTACTTATACAATCATTTAAACATATGCATATATCCAGGATTATGGAACAATGGTTATTTATTTTGTGTTTTCACTTATAATCTACTGATACTTTATATATTCTATTGCTCATATTGTTCCAGCTTTATTCATTGGGTACTTTCAGTTGGCTCTTGATCCCTTGGACATATCCCTCAACATTGTTTAGTTTGTTAAGCACTTCCTTAGTTTTTGGCACTACGAAATTATAGAGACTCATCCTATTTAATTCTCTGTGGTCCTACTACTCTCAAGGCAGCCAAAATTTGCCTTGTATCTTTGTGTTAAAGACAGTACTCTAGTAATATTGATATATTTCTTGTCTTTCTTTGCATTTATAATGTTTTTTCTTCTACCCCACCTCAGCAAAAATGGCTTTTGGTGCCCCAGTTCCAGAAGCTTAAAACTTCTGCCTTCTATAAGGCAGGATTCCAAGGAGGGTGGAAGAACTTATTTGCCTTTTCTGGAACTGGAGCCATCTTCCTTTCCATGTCTTCACCAACAAGAAAAATTCTTTTTTTCTACATTGCATCAAATGTTTCTCAGAAGCACCTGTGAAGGCTCTAAAAAAGATCTTATAAGGATTGTAAATTCTTCCTTTGAACAAGGCTCCCCAAGAATCTATACTTCATGATAGTCCATGGTACATTTTTAGCAGCTTTTTAAAATATTAGTTGAGTTGTACTTACCAACTTGTATTTGGTAACATTTTTGTCCTGTGCTCTGCTTTGGGTGGGAAATTGCATGTGTTCCATCTTTCATGGATGGTCCTGCTCACCCTTGGAATTTACATTTCTTGATTTCCCTAGTATCTTTGTTGGATTCAAGAAAGTTTTAATTTTTAAGTTTAAGTGAGTTTTTCTCATAGTTACATTGGAACTGACACTTTTTTTAGCATTTTGCATTTGAGTTGGAAGATGAACTCCAGTATTTTGATTGCTATATTCAATTCATTTTTTCTAATTTAGATTTCTTTTTACATGTGATACATTTATATTATTCCAAAATTAAACCTATTAATACATAGATTATACATCAAGAATTTTTGATTCCATACTCCATCAACCTGTCCTCCTAATTATTTTTATGTTTTTTATACTTCCAGTATTTCCTTTTAAAAATATAAACAATTGTGTATAATTTATCCCCACTTTTCTATCACAAAAATTTCGCACCATATAGTTACCTTTTCATCTTTATATTTTTTCACTTAAACTATATCTATTGAATCTCTCTTCATAATGTCTTCATGTTACTCCATTGTGTGAATAAACCATGTTTACTGAGTCATGCCTCTTGTTTGGGTTGTTCCCAATTATTTGCTATTACAGTCTGAGTAGATACCTGAATGACTTGAGGAAAGAAAAAAAAAATATTAGGGGAAAGCATTCTAGAAAAGGAAAACATAATTCATAATTCATAGAGGTAAGAATGGCTTCATGTTTTTGAGGATGGCTAAAAAGTGGTATTAGTTAATAATTTTGAAGAAAAAGGAAGGGGCACATTATATGAGGTTATAGCATATGGTAAAACTGATATTTTTATAGGTGTAATGGATAACAATTGAAAGACTTTAAACATGGCAATGGTATCATATAATTTGCAGGTTGGCCTTTGCTCTAATGCTTACATGCAAAATAAAAGGAATAACTTATAGAGGGAAGGCTGTTACCTACCTCATCCTGGTTGGTATAATGATGTTTGTTTTTTGGTTTCACTGTTTCTACCCTATTGAAATATTGAGCCAGTTGAAAGAGAATGTTGTCCAAAATGGAATGGTTATGATTTGACCATAGCCCACCTTTTCTTTTACACTTTGATCCTACAAGCATACATTAGGGAAGTTCTAACACATTTTCATTTTGATATTATTATTTTTCAGAGTGGTAATTCATCACTTGATATTTGATAACTTCCTGAAGTCTTAACAATTCTGTAATTCATAAATAAAATCCTTCATAGATTGTTGCACAGAATTTCACTCTTCCTTATTTATAATGCTAAAATAGTTGTTTCCCTGTATTCATATTTTCCTGCTAATTCCAGTCCTACTCATGAGTGTTGGATTTAAACATTTGTGCTCACATTATTTATTCTCATGGATGTTTTAAATAAACTTGTTAGGAAAAATTTTCTTAAACAATAATATGTTCCTTGATCATATCAGATTACATCTATAATTGGATAACAAGAATACCTTTATAAAAGATGACTTTGATGAAAAGCTAATCTAACTATGGGTATGCTAAGTAGAGAGAAATGAACAAATGAAAAAAATGTTACAATCATAAAACAACAAATATTATTTATGTCAATTTTATCCTTATCAAGTTTATCGAGACTTCTTAAAATTAAGAAAATTTAAATAAAACAAAGTGGGCAAGAATACATTACATACACACAAATGTATATTTTAAATCGTTAATGAAATATAGATTTTAAGTTGTTAGTGAAAGTGTTTAGCCAAATCTGTTTTTTTTTTTTTTTTCTTTCTTTTTGCGGTATGCAGGCCTCTCACTGTCGTGGCCTCTCCCGTTGCGGAGCACAGCCTCCGGACGCGCAGGCCCAGCGGCCATGGCTCACGGGCCCAGCCGCTCCACGGCATATGGGATCCTCCCAGACCGGGGCACGAACCCGTATCCCCTGCATCCGCAGGCGGACTCTCAACCACTGCGCCACCAGGGAGGCCCCAAATCTGTTTTAAGAGATCCAATTTCAGTATCTTAAAAGAGGACATAGGAAAGAGGCAAAAATATCAAACTACATTAGTAAATGAACTTGAGAAGGAAAACATGCTTTTGCAATTAAGGGGCAGAAAAGTGTGCATATGATATAATTGAATGTAAGAGGCTGTGAAAAATGTGTAGCAAGTTGAATTATGAGCATACTTATTTTCAAAGATAAAAATAAAATACTGAAAAATGAACTTAAAAAATTCTAGCTAGAGCTTTTCAATAAATCCACTGAACTTTATATCACTTTAGCCAACCTTGAAGTAGTAAATCTAATGCTTAGAAATTTATTTTTGAAAAAGAGAGAAAACTATTCCTTCTGTCTGTAATTTTTGTTTCTGTTCTTTGTTCCTGTTTTTTTTTTTTTTTCAACAACTATGATTTGTCCACCTCACGCTTGCAATTTTACCCATAGTTTTCCAGGATAAACAATAATCTCTGACACATTGTGACTGGAAGCACTACACTCAGGTCATTTGGGGCAATGAAAACAGAAGAGAGCTGAGTGAGAGGGATGGATAAGGGGGTGAAAAAGATGAATTAAAAAAAAAAACAGTATTTCAAAGCCACCAAGTAGACTGATTTTCTAAAGTCTAGATTAGAGGGTTTATGTGTTAATGTGGTCCATCCCACTAAATCTTGTATCAATTTAATGGACAGTTATTGTAGAGACCAAACCACTGACCTCGCTACTCAATTTTTTTTTTCTTTTATTTTCTCCCCATTGACAGGAGTGGGTATGATGGGCATGTGAGGACAGAGGGAACTTCATGATATCTTGTCATTTTGCAGAAAACTAAATAAGATCAGAAAGGTGAAGCGATTTTTCCTGAGCTCACACTATAATTAACAAAAATGTGGCTTGATTGTAGGCCCCCA
This sequence comes from Mesoplodon bidens, assembly GCF_964165515.1. Lineage (NCBI taxonomy): Eukaryota > Metazoa > Chordata > Mammalia > Artiodactyla > Ziphiidae > Mesoplodon > Mesoplodon bidens. The sequence goes on along the minus strand of NC_138170.1, from coordinate 7,475,167 downwards.
GCCTCCCATTGTCTTCCCATGAAATAAGGAAAGCTGCTCATTGCCAAATGGCATGTATCAGTCCTAGTCATACTCCTATTTGCTAAACACAGAGTATTCTGTATGAGCAAGATTCTGACTTTTTATAATATTGTAAACAACCGTTTTTTCCATTCATACCATTCTTACTTCATTCATTTAAAAGTAATTTTAAAAAATATTCTACTATGTGGACTTCTAGGCTTTGATGTATGCCTCCCTTTCCCTTTAGCTGAATTCCACTAGATACAGTCACACCTTCTTCAATGTTGATTTCACTGACTTATGGAAAAGGTATTTGCTTCGTGGTTACATTCCCAACCCTCAGACTAAGTTACATACCACGGTTACTAAATAAAGCTTTAGTTCTTCTTTTGGACTAATTTAAATTTGTGTCTCCCAAACCATGGATCTATCCCTAGCCTATGAAATTTACACAAATCTCCTCCAGGTTTTGTTTTTGTTACTTTACCCTCCCGTACATACAAGAACTCAGATAATAATTAGAGCTAAGAGAGCATAGCATTCATAAAGTGACCCTGTTAGAAACAAAATAAATTCTCACTGCAATTTAGATGGAGAAACAACAACAACAACAATATACTGATTTTGATACACAGCCTATCAGGAAGCACACTTGAGCAGAGGGTGACCCTTTTGTAAATGCTGTCTGAATGCCCTGAATTTGTTAACTTCCTGATCCAGTGAGATGCCAAATCTTCTTGGATTTCAAATTTTAAAAATTCAATAAAAAATTTCATATTAACCTCAGCAATTGTGAGGACACATTTTTAAACTCCATTACTTACATTTGGAGAGATATGTGCCTTTTATCACTGTCCCTTAAGCATTTGTACATCCTTACCAATGATTTCATTCAGATTTCCAAAACCTTCCTGCAGTTTGTATATCAATTGGGAATTCACAGGCTCAAGATATTTTGACAAATTCTAAATCCCACTCCTATGACAAATTGATAGTTTTTCTTAAATTATTTTTTTTGGTAAGACTTTATTTTCTTAAAGCAGTTTTAGGTTCACAGAAAAGTTGAGGAGAAGTACAGAGATTTCCCATATATCTCTTGCCTCCATACATGCATCACCTCTGCCATTATGAACATCTCTTGCAAGAGTGGTACATTTCTCACAATTGTTGAACCTACGTTGACACACCATAACAACTCAAAGATCATAGTTTACATTATGGTTCACTCTTAGTGCTATACATACAATGGGTTTGGAAAATGTATAGTGATGTGTATCCACCATTATAGTATAATACAGAAGAATACGTTCACTACCCTAAAAATCTTCTGTGCTTTACCTGTTTATCTCAAAGCCCACTTTACCCACAATTGGCCACCACTGATATCTTTACTGTCTCTATATTTTCATATTTTTCCAGAATGTCATGTAGTTAGAATCATACAGTACACATTATCTTCTTTCACTAAGTAAACTGCATTTAAGGTTCTCCCATGTATTTTCATGGTTTGATAGCTCATTTCTTCTGACTACTGAAAATATTCCATTGTGTGAATGTACCACAGTTTATCCATCCCCCTACTGAAATACATCTTGGTTGCTTCCGAGTTTTGACAATTATTAATAAAGTTGCTATAAACATTTGTGTACATATTTTGTGTGAACATAAATTTTCAAATCGTTTGGGCAAATACTAGGGAGTACAATTGCTGGATTTTATAAGTTCACTTTTCCAAAAATGTCTTCCAAAGTGGCTGTACCATTTTGCATTCCCACCAGCAACGAATGAGATTTCCTGTTGCTTCACATCCTCACTAGCATTTGCTGTTGTCAGTGTTCTGGAATGTGGCCATTCTGATAGATGTGTAGTGGTATCTCATATTTTTAACTTGCATTTCCCTGATGACATACAATATGAAGCATCTTTTCATATGCTATTTTCCACCTGTATATCTTCTTTTGTAGCATGTCTGTTAAGATATTTGGTCTATTGTTAATCAGGATGTTTATTTCCTTACTGTTAAATTTTGTGTTATTTTTATATTTTGGATAAAAGAACTTTATCAAATGTGTCTTTTGTAAACATTTTTCTCCCAGTGTGTGGCGTTTTTTCTCATTCCCTTTATATTTTCTTTCACTGTGCAGTTTTTAATTTTAATGAAGTCCAGCTAATCGATTATTTATTTCATGGATCATGCCTTCAGTATTATATCTAAAAAGTAATTGCTATACACAACGTCATCCAGTTTTTCTCCTATGTCGCCTTTAAGGAGTTTTAGAGTTTTGCATTTTATACTTATATCTACCATCCACTTTAAGTTAATTTTTGTGAAGAGCACAAGGTGCCTTTTTTTTTCATGTGGATGCCCAGCTTTCCAGCACCATATATTGAAAATACTATCTTTGCTTTATTGTATTGCTTTTGTTACTTTGTCAAAGACCAGTGTATTTTTTGAACTATATGTTGGTGTATTTCTGGGCCCTCTGCTCTGTTTCACTAATGTGTTTTGTACAGTTTCACCAATACCACACTATCTTGATCATTGCCACTTTCTATAATTCTTGAAGTAAGTCAGTCCTTCAACTTTGTTTTTCTCCTTCAATTTTGTGTTAGCTATTCAGGTTGTTTTTCCTCTCCATATAAACTTTATAATCAGTTAGTTGATACATAGAATACCTTCTTATTTTTATTGTGACTGCAGATAGTTGGTTTTTTTTAGTATTTTTAGAACTCAATGCAATACCAAACAAAACGAAACAAAACTTTAGAATCTCAGAAAATAAATCAATGTCTTCATTAATTTAGAGGATAATATCTCCTGTATAAACAATCAAACAATTCTGTTTTATTATGCTAACTTAATTTTATTATACCCAAGAGCAGGGTGCATTTAATGAAAGAAGTGACAGCTCACCCAGTAGAATCAGCTGAAACTTGCTCCTAATGATAGTTTGCAACATATTGACCTCAATTATATGGGCAGCTTAGATCTATTACCTTTATAGGGTCTTGATTAATGTTTCCAACATTGAGTAACTTGAGTCTATATTATGTCTTGGGGCTAAAAACAAATTAAAAAATGACCCTCCTTAGAGGAAGATTAAATATACTGGTGATATACATTAAAACAATTAAGGAACTAATTAGAAAGTTTATTTTTATTTTTATTTAAAGTTTATGTTTATTTATTTATTTATTATTGAGTAACCATATTCAAGATATTCTACTAGGTATTGGGAATACAGCAGTAAATAGAGATAATATCTTTCCTATGAAGTAGCTTGTTTTCAAGATGGGTGACATAGCTAATAAGAGGTTAAAAATTAATATTTTTGACATCTATTTGTAGACAAAAATGAATCAGGGTAAAGGGAATATAGAGTCATCTGGTAGTGCTATTTTTTAATGGTAGAATCACGGAAGACTTCCCTGAAGAGGTGATGATGTTGAGCAATGTTCTGAATAATGTATATGAACTGGTAGGATTTTTGCAAAGTTCTTGGAAGGAGAGTTCCATGTATAGGGAAAAAGGCAAGCACAGAGGCAGAAGCATTTTTTATATGTTTAAGAAACAACAGGAAGTTGGTTGGCTTGAGTGTAGTAAACCAGGGAGAAAGGATATTAGGAAGAAAATTAGACAGTCATCTGTGAAACAGGTAAATGAACACCTTTTAAGCCATAGAAAGGATTTTGAATTTACAGCACACTGAGTATGTACCTCAATATTTGGCATACATAAGCTTCTTGGTTGTGAGCCTATAGGATGAACATCTCTGAATCCATAGTTCTTCATGTCCTTTCAATTATTGAATACCATTTGCTCAGTGAAGATTCTCTAGACCAAAAACATAATGGGACTCCAAACTTCACTGGTGTTAAAACAATGCAGAGCATTTACTGCAGAGAAATATATAGTTTTCTCTAAATTTTTGAATGTTCTCTTATCTTGTAATTTACTGTGGCCATTCAGGAAATCCTAATTTTTTCAAATACGGAAGAAAGGTAAAAAATGTTGGAAGTGTAGAAATTGGATGTCTGAAAAATAGGAAAATTAAGGAATAGATTTGAGGAAGATTGGGAGGCTGGCTACAGTGGGTACAGCTGATACCTAACTCCATTTCCCTCTATACACCAGAGTTCACCCTCATGTACAAAGCTGGTGGCTATTTGCTTTGCTTGTTCATAGTTTCCCTTCTCAAGCACTCAAGTCTCTTGGCTGTTTCTTGACCCAAAGTCTTCATCTGGTGCCATGGGAATTTGCTCAGTGCATGCAAGACTCCCTGATTTGATGAAAAATGAATGGCATAGGAGCAAGCAATAAGGACTGGAATCCCAAATATATTCTCCTACTTTAACATCCTTTGGTAGGTTGATCTTGAGATGGTTTTATTTTTCTCCTTGGGGTCACCTACAGGATTCAGTCCCAGGGCCCCACAGTGGTAACCTGTTAAGTAGTAACTAATGACTGTATATCCTCCCTTCCTGTCACACTCTTCCTGATCTTCAATGGTTCTTCCTAAGGTTGCATCCAATAAAGAACACCTGCATTCAATTTCTTGTCTCATGGTCTGCTTTTGAGAATTTTGTATGGTAAGCGTGACTGCCTGAGAAAAGAACTGTTAGAAATCTTGGTACAAAAAAAGGAGGAAAACTTTAAAGGAAATAATATTAATTAGTACTAAATAAATAAAGGACTTCGACAAATGAAAGAAATTTCCCTTATTATCCAACGTGGGAACAACAGTATTAAATTGTTTAAAATATTAATATATTTGCCATATTTGATTTCTTCCTGGCTGTCTAAGTATTATTCGAGGTCTATTAATACATGTTTTATATTTGAAGCAGAGAGGTATATGTAGAAGATTCAATTAGTGATTTCATTATAGATATGGCCTCACTTGAAGGAGCATCTCTAGCCCTGGCTCTGGTAATCAGAGATCACAAACTCAATTATTCAGTTCTTATATACACATAATTTCCCACTTGCTGCAGTGGAAAGAATATTTTCAAACATGTCTGTGGAAAAACCTTGATGACAGAATAGAATAAGGTGCCAAAGTTTCTCTTTGTCAGTAGGAGCCTGAATATTCAGAAAAAGAAATGTGAACCATATTTTCTATGTGCCACATTGTGAATGCTATTGCTTTTATGATTATATCTGAAGAATAATATGGTAGCATACGTAAATGAATTATTAGTGATTTATTCACCAGATTTTATTGATACAAGTTGCTTTTTAAATTTGTATATTTTGTACATAACCAGCTGCTATTCAAATGTGAAGCTATTTTAATTTATGGTTCAGCTGTTTTTTATGAGGTTGAATTCTTGCCATGCATAAGATATAAAAGCAAATATGATTCATCCCCCATATATATATATACTGGATACTGTATTTTTGTTTAAATATTTTGTAGGTACCTTATTCTAGTCTGTATCTCAGGTTTTCATTTTGCTAAATAATATCTCTGTTCTAAAATTATTTAAATGTTATGGCAAGCAAGTTCCATTACTCTGTTTGTGTTTTTATCTTTAAATCCATCCAGTTATAAAGTTAAAAGTATGTTCTATATATTTTCTACATTCATAGATTTTTAAATTCACATTTGTATCTTTATGTACATAAAAATTAATGTTTTCTTGATCATATTAAGTGAGAATTAATTGTATAGTTCCACATGTATAATTACTATAACATTAATAATTTAATTATTCATTAATCATTTCTTTCTATCACACACTTAAAAAGCATCTATCAAACACTGCCTGCTCTGCCAGGCAATGTCGTGGACAATAGAATTTAGAACAATGAACATGATCCATGCTCCCTAGGAGTGCCATGGGGATGAGAGGATAGAGCTGTAATAACCTAGCCTGGACTTGGAGGAGAAACTAAGTTAAAGCTTTAGTTCATTTTTTTAAATTGTTTGTTGCCTTTTCTTAAAATGATACTAAATCTGGTTTATTGCAAGTTGCTTTAGTGTGCTGGATGTTGGACTTGAACAGCACACTCAGACAAGAGTTCTCACTGATTTTCACAGCTCTGAAGGTGCAGAGAGGAGCCTTATGAGGTTAGAATTGAGAGATGCCTTTCTCTTCAACCTAACAGTGTCTTCTAGGTGGACATCACCCTGTACCTAAAGAGAGCTCAAAGAATCCTGGTACTCATGTAAGGCAAAAAGAGCCAAGAAGAGGGGCCTAATAAAAGCATCTAAACATTTTTTTCTTTAGTGAATAAAGTAACTTGGGGTAGGCTACCCACTACCAGTTCCCTATCCTGTAATTCCTGATATAATGCCAAACTCTGATGAAAAAACTATGCTGAAATTATGAAACATAAATACATATTAAAATATTTTGTCTTGCATATCATCAAATAATGCTTTATTTTTATATGTAAAATTTTGTTAAAATAAATTTATGTTAGCTTTGAAAGAACATAGTGCAGTTATTTATTTTTTAATTTAATTTTATTTATTCATTTTTTTATACAGCAGGGTCATATTAGTTATCTATTTCATACATATTAGTGTGTATATGTTAGTCCCAAACTCCCAATTCGTCCCACCAGCACCAAACCCCATGCTACCTGCCATTGGTTTCCACACGTTTACTCTCTACATCTGTGTCTGTATTTCTGCCTGGCAAATGGGTTCATCTGTACCATTTTTCTAGATTCCACAGATATGCATAAGCATACAATATTTGTTTTTCTTTTTCTGACTTACTCCACTCTGAATGACAGTCTCTAGGTCTCGACAAATGACCTATTTTTTTTTTTGGCTGAGTAATATTCAATTAAATATACATACCCCATCTTCTTTATCCATTCATGTCTCAGTGGGCATTTAGTTTGCTTCCATGTCCTGGCTATTGTAAATAGTGCTGCAACAAATATTGGAGTGCATGTGTCTTTTTAAATTATGGTTTTGTCTGGGTATATGCCCAGTAGTGGGATTGCTGGGTCATACAGTAATTCTATTTTTAGTTTTTTAAGGAACCTCCATTCTATTATCCATAGTGGCTGTATCAATTTACATTCCCACCAATAGTGCAAGAGGGCTCCCTTTTCTCCACACCATTTGCAGCATTTGTTGTTTGTAGATTTTCTGATGCCCATTCTAATCGATGTGAGATGAGACTTCATTGTAGTCTTGATTTGCACTTCTCTAATAATTAGTGATATTGAACAGCTTTTCATGTGCCTCTTAGATATCTGTCTGTTTTCTTTGGTGAAATGTCTATTTAGGTCTTCAGCCCATTTTTTTGATTTTTTTAAAAAATATTGAACTGCATGAGCTATTTATATATTTTGGATATTAGTGCTTTGTCTGTTGATTCATTTGCAAACATTTTCTTCTATTTTGAGGGTTGTCTTTTCATCTTGTTTATAGTTTCCTTTGCTGTGCAAAGCTTTTAAGTTTCATTAGGTCCCACTTGTTTATTTTTGTTTTTATTACCATTATCCTCGGAGGTGGGTCAAAAAGCTCTTGTTGTGATTTATGTAAAGAGAGTTCTGCCTATGTTTTCCTCTAAGAGTTTTATAATGTCCAGTCTTACAGTTAGGTCTTTAATACATTTTGAGTTTATTTTTGTGTATGGTGTTAGGGAGTGTTCTAATTTCATTCTTTTACATGTAGCTGTCCAACTTTCCCAGTACCATTTATTGAAGAGACTGTCTTTTCTCCAATGTATACTCCTTCTTCCTTTGTCAAAGATAAGGTGACCATATGTGCATGGGTTTATCTCTGGGCTTTCTATTCTCTTCTATTGATCTATATTTCTATTTTTGTGCCAGTACCATATTGTCTTGATTACTGTAGCTTTGTAGAACAGTCTGAAGTCAAGGAGCCTGATTCTTCCAGCTCCATTTTTTCCCCTCCAGATTGCTTTGGCTCTTCGGGGTTTTTTGTATCTCCATGCAAATTTTAAGATTTTTTGTTCTAGGTCTGTAAAAAATGCCATTGATAACTTCATAGGGATTTCATTGAATCTTTAGATTGCTTGGGGTAGAATAGTCATTTTCACAATATAGATTCTTCCAATCCAAGAACATGGTATATCTCTGCATCTGTTTGTGTCATCTTTGATTTCTTTCATTAATGTCTTATAGTTTTCTGAGTACAGGTATTTTACCTCCTTAGGTAGGTTTATGCCTAGGTATTTTATTCTCTCAGTTACAATGGTGAGTGGGATTGTTTTTTTTAATTTCTCTTTGTGATTTTTCTTTGTTAGTGTATAGGAATGCAAGATATTTCTGTGCATTAATTTTGTATCTTGCAACTTTACCACATTTACTGATTGACTCTAGTAGATTTTTGGTGGCATCTGTAGGATTATCTATGAATAGTGTCAAGTCATCTGCAAACAGTGACAGCTTTACTTCTTTTCTAATGTGTATTCCTTTAATTTCTTTTTCTTCTCTGATTGCCATGGCTAGGACTTCCAAAACTATGTTGAAAAAGAGTGGCGAGAGTGGACACCCTTGTCTTGTTCCTGATCTTAGAGGAAATGCTTTCAGTTTTTCACCATTGAGAATGATGTTTTCTGTGGGTTTGTGTTATATAGCCTTTATTATGTTGAGGTAGGTTCCCTCTATGCCTACTTTCTGGAGAGTTTTTATCATAAATTGGTGTTGAATTTTGTCAGAAGCTTTTTCTACATCTATTGAGATAATCATATGGTTTTCATTATTCAATTTGTTAATATGGTGTAACACATTGACTGATGTGTGTATATTGAAGAGTCCTTGTATTCCTGGGATAAACCCTGCTTAATCATGGTGTACGATCCTTTTAATGTGCTGTTGGATTCTGTTTGCTAGTATTTTGTTGAGGATTTTTGCATCTATGTTCATCAGTGATATTGGCATGTAGATTTCTTTCTTTGTGACATCATTGTCTGGTTTTGGTATCAGGGTGATGGTGATCTCATAGAATGACTTTGACAGTGTTGCTCCCTCTTCTATATTTTGGAAGAGTTTGAGAAGAATAGGTGTTAGCTCTTCTCTAAATGTTTGATAGAATTCATCTGTGAAGCCATCTGGCCCTCGACTTTTGTGTGGTGGAATATTTTAAATCACAGTTTCAATTTCATTATTTCTGATTGGTCTGTTCATATTTTCTATTTCTTTCTGGTTCAGTCTTGGAAAGCTATACTTGTCTAAGCATTTGTCCATTTCTTCCAGGTGGTCCATTTTTTTGGCATAGAGTTGCTTGTAGCAGTCTCTTATGACACTTTTTATTTCTGCCGTGTCCATTGTAACTTCTCCTTTTTCATTTCTAATTTTATTGATTTGAGTCCTCTCCATCTTTTTCTTGATAGTCTGGCTAAAAGTGTCAGTTTTGTTTATCTTCTCAAAGAACCAGCTTTTAGTTTTATGGATCTTTGCTGTTGTTTTCTTTGTTTCTATTTCATTTATTTCTGCTCTGGTCTTTATGATTTCTTTCCTTCTGCTAATTTTGGGTTCTCTTCACTCTTCTTTCTCTAATTCCTTTAGGCATAAGGTTAGATAGTTTATTTGAGATTTTTCTTCTTTCTTGAGATAGGATTGTATTGCTATAAACTTCCCTCTTAGAACTGTTTTTGCTGTATCCTATAGGTTTTTATTAAATTAATTTTTATTGGAGTATAGTTGATTTACAATGTGTTAGTTTCTGCTGCACAGCAAAGTGAATCAGCCATACATATACATATTGGATGCTTATCTTCATTGTGATTTATTAAGTAGTTGGATGGATCTACTCAAATCTCAATATTTACTACTTTCAGTACTTCATTTGAATTACAGTTTCATTTAGAGAATTCTAATTTTTATAATCAATAAGTCATTACTTTTCATATACAATTATAATGAACATAAAGTTGGGATAACATTATGTTTACTGTTTTGCAGTTTCACTTCTAGACTATTTCGTAAAAAATTGAAAAACAAATTCACTGATGGGAATAGATTTCCTCTGCTTGGCTTTCAAATTCATTGTAATCAATCCTGTAACATTAAGCACATTTCCTCATCAATATGAAAATTAAACTTCAGGGACTGACCTTATAAATAGATCAGAGAAAGCAGAATGACACTGAGAATAAGTTAACATATCCAAATAATCAAGTCCAATAAAAATGTAGTGCTTGAATATGAATTTGCAAAATAAATGAAATTCAAAGGTACGTTCCCAGACTTTAAATAGCCTATGCTGAAAGAGAAAAGAGTAACCTAGTAAATCTTGATCACTTTAAATAGGCAACACCTTAAGTGTGCTCTACAGAAGGTTTGAGTTAGATACACACACACACACACACACACACACACCGTGAGTTCGTTGTTAAACCAATCACAATAATGTAGTGTAAACAAAATAAAACCAATTTTCTCACATCAGGACGTCTCAGAACCTTTAATATGTTAATCTACATTGGGAGTCTTACTAGAGAAAGTTGCATGTACCACAAATTATTTAACTATGAAATCTTTTATCCAGGATCAGCTACTGGAGTTTGTATTTGAAAAACGAACTTTGGGAAAGCTGGCCTAAAGTGGTGTTCATTTTCCCAGAAAAACTCTTACATATGTGAGCACAGTTCTCTAAACCACATCTCACTTAATCTTTTAATAGGTATGTCGTTTTATTTGTTCTGTTTGGTAAATGCCCGAAATAATTATTTTGTTGCTTTTTTTAAAATAATCTCTTGGAAAGTGTTTATTTGTACACATTTTCAATAAGTAAATAATTATAAAATGTATGTATATAATTTAGCTAATTATGAATGGCTCTATAACATTTTCTAAACCTAGGCAAAGCTAGTCTGCTTTATAGTAGAAAGGCATACCCTCTTTTTTTTCTTTATAACAAATTTAATCAGTTATACATATACATATGTTCCCATATCCCCTCCGTTTTGCCTCTCCCTCCCGCCCTCCTTATCCCACCCCTCCAGGCGGTCACAAAGCACCGAGCTGATCTCCCTGTGCTATGCGGCTGCTTCCCACTAGCTATCTACCTTACGTTTGGTAGTGTATATATGTCCATGCCGCTCTTTCACTTTGTCACAGCTTACCCTTCCCCCTCCCCATATCCTCAAGTCCATTCTCTAGTAGGTCTGTGTCTTTATTCCTGTCTTACCCCTATGTTCTTCATGACATTTTTTTCCTTAAATTCCATATATATGTGTCAGCATAGAGTATTTGTCTTTCTCTTTCTGACTTACTTCACTCTGTATGACAGACTCTAGGTTCATCCACCTCATTACAAATAGCTCAATTTCATTTCTTTTTATGGCTGAGTAATATTCCATTGTATATATGTGCCACATCTTCTTTACCCATTCATCCGATGATGGACATTTAGGTTGTTTCCATCTCCGGGCTATTGTAAATAGGGCTGCTATGAACATTTTGGTACATGTCTCTTTTTTAATTATGGTTTTCTCAGGGTATATGCCCAGTAGTGGTATTGCTGGGTCATATGGTAGTTCTATTTGTAGTTTTTTAAGGAACCTCCATACCATTCTCCATAGCGGCTGTACCAGTTCACATTCCCACCAGCAGTGCAAGAGTGTTCCCTTTTCTCCACACCCTCTCTAGCATTTATTGTTTCTAGATTTTTTGATGATGGCCATTCTGACTGGTGTGAGATGATATCTCATTGTAGTTTTGATTTGCATTTCTCTAATGAGTAAAGATGTTGAGCATCCTTTCATGTGTTTGTTGGCAGTCTGTATATCTTCTGTGGAGAAATGCCTATTTAGGTCTTTTGCCCATTTTTGGATTGGGTTGTTTGTTTTTTTCTTATTGAGCTGCATGAGCTGCTTATAAATTTTGGAGATTAATCCTTTGTCAGTTGCTTCATTGGCAAATATTTTTTTCCAGTTCTGAGGGTTGTATTTTGGTCTTGTTTATGGTTTCCTTTGCTGTGCAAAAGCTTTTAAGTTTCATTAGGTCCCATGTGTTTATTTTTGTCTTTATTTCCATTTCTCTAGGAGGTGGGTCAAAAAGGATCTTGCTGTGATTTATGTCATAGAGTGTTCTGCCTATGTTTTCCTCTAAGAGTTTGATAGTGTCTGGCCTTACATTAAGTCTTTAATCCATTTTGAGCTTATTTTTGTGTATGGTGTTAGGGAGTGATCTAATCTCATATTTTACATGTCCCTATCCAGTTTTCCCAGCACCACTTATTGAAGAGACTGTCCTTTCTCCACTGTACATTCCTGCCTCCTTTATCAAAGATAAGGTGACCATATGTATGTGGGTTTATCTCTGGGCTTTCTATCCTGTTCCATTGATCTATCTTTCTGTTTTCGTGCCAGTACCATACTGTCTTGATTACTGTAGCTTTGTAGTAGAGTCTGAAGTCAGGGAGCCTGATTCCTCCAGCTCCATTTTTCGTTCTCAAGATTGCTTTGGCTATACGGGGTCTTTTGTGTTTCCATACAAATTGTGAAATTGTTTGCTCTAGTTCTGTGAAAAATGCCAGTGGTAGTTTGATAGGGATTGCATTGAATCTGTAGATTGCTTTGGGTAGTAGAGTCATTTTCACAATGTTGATTCTTCCAATCCAAGAACATGGTACATCTCTCCATCTATTTGTATCATCTTTAATTTCTTTCATCAGTGTCTTATAATTTTCTGCATACAGGTCTTTTGTCTCCTTAGGTAGGTTTATTCCTAGATATTTTATTCTATTGGTGCAATGGTAAATGGGAGATTTTCCTTGATTTCACTTTCAGATTTTTCATCATTAGTATATAGGAATGCCAGAGATTTCTGTGCATTAATTTTGTATCCTGCTACTTTACCAAATTCATTGATTAGCTCTAGTAGTTTTCTGGTAGCATCTTTAGGATTCTCTATGTATAGTATCATGTCATCTGCAAACAGTGACAGCTTTACTTCTTCTTTTCCAATTTGGATTCATTTTATTTCCTTTTCTTCTCTGATTGCTGTGGCTAAAACTTCCAAATCTATGTTGAATAAGAGTGGTGAGAGGGGGCAACCTTGTCTTGTTCCTGATCTTAGTGGAAATGGTTTCAGTTTTTCACCATTGAGGACGATGCTGGCTGTGGGTTTGTCATATATGGCCTTTATTATGTTGAGGAAAGTTCCCTCTTTGCCTACATTCTGAAGGGTTTTTATCATAAATGGGTGTTGAATTTTGTCGAAAGCTTTCTCTGCATCTATTGAGATGATCATATGGTTTTTCTCTTTCAATTTGTTAATATGGTGTATCACGTTGATTGATTTGTGTATATTGAAGAATCCTTGCATTCCTGGAATAAACCCCACTTGATCATGGTGTATGATCCTTTTAATGTGCTGTTGGATTCTGTTTGCTAGTATTTTGTTGAGGATTTTTGCATCTATGTTCATCAGTGATATTGGCCTGTAGTTTTCTTTCTTTGTGACATCCTTGTCTGGTTTTGGTATCAGGGTGATGGTGGCCTCATAGAATGAATTTGGGAGTGTTCCTCCCTCTGCTATATTTTGGAAGAGTTTGAGAAGGATAGGTGTTAGCTCTTCTCTAAATGCTTGATAGAATTCGCCTGTGAAGCCATCTGGTCCTGGGCTATTGTTTGTTGGAAGATTTTTTTTTTTTTCTTTTTTTGTTTTTGTTTTTTTGTTTTTGCTGTACGCGGGCCTCTCACTGTTGTGACCTCTCCCGTTGCGGAGCGCAGGCTCAGCAGCCACGGCTCACGGACCCAGCCGCTCCGCAGCATGTGGGATCTTCCCAGACCGGGGCACGAACCCGTGTCCCCTGCATCGGCAGGCGGACTCTCAACCACTGCGCCACCAGGGAAGCCCTGTTGGAAGATTTTTAATCACAGTTTCAATTTCAGTGCTTGTGATTGGTCTGTCCATATTTTCTATTTCTTCCTGATTCAGTCTTGGCAGGTTGTGCATTTCTAAGATTCGTCCGTTTCTTCCAGGTTGTCCATTTTATTGGCATAGGGCTGCTTGTAGTAATCTCTCATGATCTTTTGTATTTCTGCAGTGTCAGTTGTTACTTCTCCTTTTTCATTTCTAATTCTATTGATTTGAGTCTTCTCCCTTTTTTTCTTGATGAGTCTGGCTAATGGTTTATCAATTTTGTTTATCTTCTCAGAGAACCAGCTTTTAGTTTTATTGATCTTTGCTATCGTTTCCTTCATTTCTTTTTCATTTATTTCTGATCTGATTTTTATGATTTCTTTCCTTCTGCTAACTTTGGGATGTTTTTTTTCTTCTTTCTCTAATTGCTTTAGGTGCAAAGTTAGGTTGTTTATTTGAGATGTTTCCTGTTTCTTAAGGTGGGATTATATTGCTATAAACTTCCCTCTTAATACTGCTTTTGCTACATCCCATAGGTTTTGGGTCGTCGTGTCTCCATTGTCATTTGTTTCTTGGTATTTTTAAATTTCCTCTTTGATTTCTTCAGTGATCACTTCGTTATTAAGTAGTGTATTGTTTAGCCTCCATGTGTTTGTATTCTTTACAGCTCTTTTCTTGTAATTGATATCTAGTCTCATAGCATTGTGGTCAGAAAAGATACTTGATACAATTTCAATTTTCTTAAATTTACCAAGGCTTGATTTGTGACCCAAGATATGATCTATCCTGGAGAATGTTCCATGAGCACTTGAGAAAAATGTGTATTCTGTTGTTTTTGGATGGAATGTCCTATAAATATCAATTAAGTCCATCTTGTTTAATGTATCATTTAAAGCTTGTGTTTCCTTATTTATTTTCATTTTGGATGATCTGTCCATTGGTGAAAGTGGGGTGTTAAAGTCCCCTACTATGATTGTGTTACTGTCGATTTCTCCTTTTATGGCTGTTAGTATTTGCCTTATGTATTGAGGTGCTCCTATGTTGGGTGCATAAATATTTACAATTGTTATATGTTCTTCTTGGATCGATCCCTTGATCATTATGTAGTGTCCTTCTTTGTCTCTTCTAATAGTCTTTATTTTAAAGTCTATTTTGTCTGATATGAGAATTGCTACTCCAGCTTTCTTTTGTTTTCCATTTGCATGGAATATCTTTTTCCATCCCCTTACTTTCAGTCTGTATGTGTCTCTAGGTCTGAAGTGGGTCTCTTGTAGACAGCATATATATGGGTCTTGTTTTTGTATCCATTCAGCCAATCTGTGTCTTTTGGTCGGAGCATTTAGTCCATTTACATTTAAGGTAATTATTGATATGTATGTTCCTATTCCCATTTCCTTAGTTGCTTTGGGTTCGTTATTGTAGGTATATTCCTTCTGTTGTGTTTCTTGCCTAGAGAAGTTCCTTTAGCATTTGTTGTAAAGCTGGTTTGGTGGTGCTGAACTCTCTCAGCTTTTGCTTGTCTGTAAAGGTTTTAATTTCTCCATCAAATCTGAATGAGATCCTTGCTGGGTAGAGTAGTCTTGGTTGCAGGTTTCTCTCCTTCATCACTTTAATTATGTCCTGCCACTCCCTTCTGGCTTGTAGAGTTTCTGCTGAGAGATCAGCTGTTATCCTGATGGGGATTCCCTTGTGTGTTATTTGTTGTTTTTCCCTTGCTGCTTTTAATATGATTTCTTTGTGTTTAATTTTTGACAGTTTGATTAATATGTGTCTTGGCGTATTTCTCCTTGGATTTATTCTGTATGGGACTCTCTGTGTCTCCTGGACTAGATTAACTGTTTCCTTTCCCATATCAGGGAAGTTTTCAACTATAATCTCTTCAAATATTTTCTCAGTCCCTTTCTTTTTCTCTTCTTCTTCTGGAACCCCTATAATTCGAATGTTGGTGCGTTTAATGTTGTCCCAGAGGTCTCTGAGACTGTCCTCTGTTCTTTCATTCTTTTTTCTTTATTTTGCTCTGCAGCAGTTATTTCCACTATTTTATCTTCCACCTCACTTATCCGTTCTTCTGCCTCAGTTATTCTGCTATTGATCCCATCTAGAGTATTTTTTATTTCATTTATTGTGTTTTTAATCGATGCTTGATTCATCTTTAATTCTTCTAGGTCCTTGTTAACTGTTTCTTGCATTTTGTCTATTCTATTTCCAAGATTTTGGATCTGGGAAATAGAATCTTGGATCATCTTTACCATCATTATTCTGAATTCTTTTTCAGGTAGACTGCCTATTACCTCTTCATTTGTTAGGTCTGGTGGGTTTTTATCTTGCTCCTTCTCCTGCTGTGTGTTTTTCTGTCTTCTCATTTTGCTTATGTTACTGTGTTTGGGGTCCCCTTTTTGCAGGCTGCAGGTTCGTAGTTCCCGTTGTTTTTGGTGTTTGTAGCCAGTGGCTCAGGTTGGTTTAGTGGGTTGTGTAGGCTTTCTGGTGCAGGGGACTAGTGCCTGTGTTCTGGTGGATGAGGCTGGATCTTGTCTTTCTGGTGGGCAGGTCCACGTCTGGTGGTGTGTTTTGGGGTGCCTCTGGACTTTTTATGATTTTAGGCCACCTCTCTGCTAGTGGGTGTCGTTGTGTTCCTGTCTTGCTAGTTGTTTGGCATAGGGTGTCCAGCACTGTAGCTTGCTGGTCGTTGAGTGAAGCTGGGTGCTGGTGTTGAGATGGAGATCTCTGGAAGATTTTCGCCGTTTGATATTATGTGGAGCTGGGAGGTCTCTTGTGGACCAGTGTCCTGAAGTTGGCTCTCCCACCTCAGAGGCACAGCACTGACTCCTGGCTCCTCAATTTGGGATGATGTGTTGTCTATTCATGTATTCCACAGATGCAGGGTACATCAAGTTGATTGTGGAGCTTTAATCCGCTGCTTCTGAGGCTGCTGGGAGAGGTTTCCCATTCTCTTCTTTGTTCTCACAGCTCCTGGGTCTCAGCTTTGGATTTGGCCCCGCCTCTGCGTGTAGGTCACCGGAGGGCGTCTGTTCTTCACTCAGACAGGACAGGGTTAAAGGAGCAGCCTCTTCGGGGACTCTAGCTCACTCAGGCCGGGCGGGAGGGATGGGCACGGAGTGCGGGGCGAGCCTGCAGCGGCAGAGTTTGGCGTGACGTTGCACCAGCCCAAGGCGCGCCGTGCGTTCTCCCAGGGAAGCCGCCCCTGGATCCCGGGACCCCGGCAGTGGCGGGCTGCACAGGCTCCCGGAAGGGCGGTGTGGACAGTGACCTGCGTTCGCACACAGGCTTCTTGGCGGCGGCAGCAGCAGCCCCAGCGTCCCACACCCGTCTCTGGGCTCCGCGCTTTCAGCCGCGACTCACGCCCGTCTGTGGAGCCCCTTTAAGCAGCGCTCTTAATCCCCTCTCCTCGCGCACCAGGAAACCAAGAGGGAAGAAAAAGTCTCTTGCCTCTTCGGCAGCTCCAGAGTTTTCCCGGACTCCCTGCCGGCTAGCTGTGGCACATTAGCCCCCTTCAGGCTAAGTTCTCGCCGCCAGCCCCAGTCCTCTCCCTGCGCTCTGACCGAAGCCCGAGCCTCAGCTTCCAGCGCCGCCTGCCCCGGCGGGCGAGCAGACAAGCCTCTCGGGCTGGTGAGTGCTGCTCGGCACCGATCCTCTGTGCGGGAATCTCTCTGCTTTGCCCTACCCAAGTATGTGGAGAGTTTGTTGCCTTTTTGGAGGTCTGGGGTCTTCTGCCAGCGTTCAGTAGGTGTTCTGTAGGAGTTGTTCCACGTGTAGCTGTATTTCTGGTGTATCCATGGGGAGGAAGGTGATCTCCGCGTCTTACTCTTCCACCATCTTACCCGGAAGTCCTCCTATAGGTTTTTGATCATCGTGTTTTCGTTGTCATTTGTCTCTAGGTATTTTTTGATTTCCTCTTTGATTTCTTCAGGGATCTTTTGGTTATTTAGTAATGTATTGGTTAACCTCCATGTGTTTGTGCTTTTTACGGTTTTTTCCCTGTAATTTATTTCTAATCTCACACTGCTGTGGTTGGAAAAGATGCTTGATATCATTTCAATTTTCTTAAAATTAATGAGACTTGATTTGTGACCCATGATGTGATCTATCCTGGATAATGATCCATGTGCAATTGAGAAGAAAGTGTAATCTGCAGTTTTCAGATGGAATGTCCTATAAATATCAGTTAAATCTATCTTGTCTATTGTGTCATTTAAAGCTTGTGTTTCCATATTAATTTTCTGCCTGGAAGATCTGTCCATTGGTGGAAGTGAGGCATTAAAGTCCCTACTATTTTTGTGTTATGTCAATTTCCTCTTGTATAGCTCTTAGCAACTGCTGTATGTATTGAGGTGCTCCTATGTTGGATGCAGAAATATTTATAACTGTTTTATCTTCTTCTTGGATTGATCCTTTGATCATTATGTGAGTTCCTTCATTATCTCTTGTAATATACTTTATTTTAAAGTCTATTTTATCTGATATGAGTATTGCTACTACAGCTTTCTTTTTATTTCCATTTGCATGAAATATCTTTTTCCATCCCCTCACTTTCAGTCTGTATGTGTCCATAGGTCTGAAGTGGGTCTTTTGTAGACAGTATACATATGGGTCTTGTTTATGTGTCCATACTGTAAGCCTGTGTCTTTTCATTGGAGCATTTAATCCATTCACATTTAAGGTAATTATCAATACTTATGTTCCTATTACCATTTTCTGAATTGTTTTATATTTGTTTTTGTGGGTCTTTTTCTTCTCTTGTGTTTCCCACTTAGAGAAGTTCCTTTAGCATTTGTTGTAGACCTGGTTTGGTGGTGCTGAATTCTCTTAGCTTTTGTTTATCCATATAGCTTTTGAATTCTCTGTCAAATCTAAATGAGATCCTTGCTGGGTAGTGTAATCTTAGTTGTAGTTTCTTCCCTTTCATCATTTTAAATATATCACTCCACTTCCTTCTGGCTTATAGAGTTTCTGCTAAGAAATCAGCTGTAACCTTATGGGAGTTCCCTTGTATGTTATTTGTTGTTTTTCCCTTGTTGCTTTTAATAATTTTTCTTTGTCTTTAATCTTTTTTTCAGTTTGATTACTCTGTGTCTTGGTGTGTTTCTCCTTTGGTTTATCCTGCCTGAGCCTCTCTGCACTTCCTGGACTTGGGTGGCTATGTCCTTTCCCATGTTAGGGAAGTTTTCAACTATAATCTCTTCAAATATTTTCTTGGGTCATTTCTCTCTCTGTTCTCCTCTGGGACCCTTATAATGTGAATGTTGGTGCTTTTAATGTTTATCCAGAGGTATCTTAGGCTGTCTTCATTTCTTCTCATTGTTTTCTCTTTATTCTGTTCTGTGGCTGTGAATTCCACCATTCTGTCTTTCAGGTCACTTATCCATTCTTTTGCCTCAGTTATTCTGCTATTGATTCTTTCTAGTGTGTTTTTCATTTCAGTTATTGTATTGTTCATCTCTGTTTGTTTGTTCTTTAATCCTTCTAAGTGTTTGTTCTTTAATTCTTCTTGGTCTTTGTTAAACATTTCTTGAATCTTCTTGATCTTTGCTTTCATTCTTTTTCCAAGGTCCTTAATCATCTTCACTATCATTATTCTTAATTCTTTTTCTGGAAGGTTGCCTATCTCCATTTCATTTAGTTGTTTTTTCTGGGGTTTTATCTTGTTCCTTCATCTGGTACATAGTCTTCTGATTTTTCATTTTGTCTGTCTTTCTGTGAATGTGGTTTTCATTCCACAATCTGCAGGAGTGTAGTTCTTCTTGCTTCTGCCATCTGCCTTCTGGTGGATGAGGCTATCTAATAGGCTTGTGCAAGCTTCTTGATGGGAGGGGCTGATGATGGGTAGAACTGGGTGTTGCTCTGGTGGGCAGAGAGCAATAAAACTTTAATCTGCTTGTCTGCTGATGGATGGGGCTGTTTCCTCCCTGTTGGTTGTTTGACCTGAGGTGACCCTGCACTGGAGCCTACAGGCTCTTTGGTGAGGCTAATGGCAGACTCCGGGAGGGCTTATGCGAAGGAGTACTTCCCAGAACTTCTGCCGCCAGTGTCCTTGTCCCTACGGTTAGCCATTGCCATCCCCCGCCTCTGCAGGAGACCCTTCAACACTAGCAGGTAAGTCTGGTTCAGTCTCCTACGGGGTAACTGTTCCTTCCCTGGGTCCCAATGCACACACTACTTTGTGTGTGCACTCTATGAGTGGAGTCTCTCTTTCCCACAGTCCTGTTGAAGTCCTGCAACCAAATCCCACTAACCTTCAAAGTCTGATTCTCTGGGAATTCCTCCTCCCATTGCCAGACCCCCAGTTTGGGAAGCCTGACGTGGGGCTCATGACCTTCACTCCAGTAGGTGGACTTTTGGGATATAATTGTTCTCCAGTTTGTGTGTCACCCACCCAGTGGTTGGGATTTGAGTTTATTGTGGTTGCACCCCTCCTACCATCTTATTGTAACTTCTCCTTTGTCTTTGGATGTGGGGTAAATTTTTGGTGAGTTCCAGTGTCTTCCTGTCAATGATTGTTCAGCAGTTAGTTGTGATTTTGGTGCTCTCACAAGCTGGAGTGCTATAGTGCAGTTATTAATATGATTATAAGAACATGTCTGAGGAAACAAGTACTTTTGTTCCACACCAGGAAACGATACCAAACCCTTCTCGTAAGACATTTTTCCTAGTTCCTCTACTGGCTGGCCAATAATTCTATATTTATATATTATTTTCTTCTAATTTTCTATCTTTTTATGTGTCACTTAAGATAAAACTTGTATGCTACTTCCATTTTGGACAAGAAATTTACATGTTGTGTTGTTTTCTAAATCACCAGTGCCCTGATTCAGCTTTCAAATGTACTGCCTCTCCCGTGTGAGAGTGATATTCTTTCCTCACAGTCAGTAGTGCATGAACTCTCACTTGTTTATCAATAATATCATAGTTTGGGCTCAGCTTTATTTATTTATTTATTTGTTTGTTTGTTTGTTTTTGGCTGTGTTGGGTCTTTGTTGCATGTGGTTTTTTCTCTAGTTGCAATGAGTGGGGGCTTGTCTTTGATGCAGTGTGCAGGCTTCTCATTGTTGTGACTTCTCTTGTTTGTGGAGCATGGGCTCCAGTAACTGTGGCTCTCGGGCTCTAGAGCGCTGGCTCAGTAGATGTGGTTCATTGGCTTAGTTGCTCTGTGGCATGTGGGGTATTCCAGGGCCAGGGCTCTAACCTATTCCCCCTGCATTATCAGGCAGATTTCCAACCACTGCACCATTAGAGAAGTCCTGGGCTCAGCTTTTAAGAATCAAATGCTTAAATGCCTCTTCTAATAAGTTGTAAGTATTCAGGATGTCAGATCAAGGTTATCAGCGAGGTCTGTGGCCAGAGAAGTAGAACAACTAACAGGATGAACCAATGAGCCTGCTTTATGAGTATTAAGTCTAAATTAATGAGCTAACTTGCCAGAACTATTTATCAACTACTCAAAAAAAAATACTTTTGTCAAGAATATAGGCACTCTTTTTTCTTTTTTCTTCAGTTTTCTTACCAAAAGAGAGCTGACGATCCTAATCTGGAACACATAAAGTAATTTCCAGACAGTAATGAGGATTTCAGAAAAGTTCATAAAGCCTCCATAGTACATAAGACTAGAATCAGTGCATGCATAAGTATAAATGTTACCTTTTTCAATAAACCAATTTTCATTATCTAGTTCTTCCACATTGAGTCTATAAGAAAAAATCACTTATTAAAATACTTAATGCCAAAGATATTAGAGAGTGTGAATTAATCTGACATTTATGGTCTAGTTTCCATAGTTTAATTCCTTCTTGGTTTTACTGAACTGACTGAATTGTGACTCTTGGGTTATTGAACTTTGATGTTTTCTCATCAATACGTATAGGGCTATAAAACTGTGGTGAGAATTAGAGAGCAGCATTCAGCAATAATGGGGAAATCTTAATATTTTAACAGAAAGTTTGATCCATGATGTTGCATAGATACTTTATAATGTTTTTAAATGGATAAAATTAGATACATACACATCAAGTCTACACACACTGAACTTCAGACTTAAATCTGGAAGTAATATTATAGGCATACAATAAAAGCTCACTTTTTAAGGGAAGGAAGACCCAGAAATATTGGGAGCAGGAGGAATTTTTTTGAAATCACATAATCGTTTTGTTAGAGTTGGAGATAGAACCTTAGATCAGAAACTGTAAAACCTTATCCATCATCCAAAGAAAATTACTCCTGAATTGGTTGTGCTGCCCAAAATATGTTCTGGACAAACACAATTTCTACAGATAGGTTCTGTGTTCAATTAAGTTGGTGAGATACCACCCCCACCCTATGCCATAGTCCCTTTTTGAAATTCATAGTTCCTCTTTGTATAGAAATGGTTTGGAGAATTTTGTAATAAAGAATCTTTATACACATTTTTCTAGGCATATTTTTAATTTATCCTAATAGTAGTTGAAAAGAAAGGGGGCAATGGTGTATCTGACAACAGCAAGTGAAGTGAGAAGGAAGTGCATCTAGAAAAAGACCTAAGACTCATCTTTTATTGAATATGGTTTTCCAGATTTAGTCTCTTTGGCTAACTCAAACTTGGATGGCATGAAACCCCATCACCTTTATTGATAGAAATTAAGTTCTGCACTCACTGTTTCTGAAACACAGTTTTAGAATAAATGATTCGGCAGATTCTTGTTCCTTTGACTCCTTGACTTGCCCCCTCATGACTCCTGCTCCTGCTAATAACCATTGTGAGGTAGATTGTACGCCACATGCTACATTCAGTGCCTAGCTCCTGCCGCTGCCTATTCAACTCCCTCACAAAGGAGGAATAGTTCTCTCTCTTCCTAATTATCCTCAGAAAACTGAGTTAGGGCTGTTGCTCTTAAGAAGACTGTATCACACCTAAGTCAACTATGTCTGCATAAGGCTCTGTCTCCACTACTGGAAAACTGGGAAACCCTGAACTGAAGTCAGTTAATTTCCAGACCAACAGACAAAAGAAAGCTGTTTCCTCAAAGTGCTTCAAGATCCATTTCCTTAGTCCTTATTCTCTGCCCCAGGACTTAGCCCCTTTCTGGATGAATGACATTTTTGATATAGAGTCATTTTACGGAAACATCCTAAACAAGCTTCAAATATTCCTATTTACTAACATCTAGAATCAAACTGGCATGGTGTTTTTTCTTGCCTGTAATCACAGGTTACACAATAGATGTGCACACATGTTTTTCCTACCAGGAAAGGTATCCCCTTATTTTCCACATGCTTAATTCTTATGTATCCATCAAAACCAAATTCATCTGCTACTTCCTTTACTAATTTATGAAGATTTCCACAATTCTCCTTCAAATAGAAGTAATCTGGCTTGCATCCTAAAATACACACATATACAGCACATACACAAATGTACCACTATATTTATATAAATAGTTTTATTGCTGTTTTTATTGATCTTGTGTTATAATTAATTAATGTTATATAGATTTTGCTACCTACATGACAGTTAGGGTGGGGACCATGACTTTGTAATAAAAGTTAAAAACACAGATAGTGTCATTAAATAAATCTGGGAAAAAATCTGCCTCCAAAACTATGCAGTTATAAGACTTTGGAATTATTTTTCAACAGTTTTCTATTCAGATACTCAAAACAGATAAATTAGGAAAAGCTAATCTATATACTTGTTTTTGACTTTAACTACAAGTCCTAGAAAGCAAAAATCCAGAAATATCTTTAAATGAGAAAACTAGTTACCACTTTCAACTTTGTGGCATTATATATTTTTTGATTGTTTTGATCATACAGACATCTCAACAAAAATACTTTTTTCCTCAAATTTGCAAAAAAAAATGACCTTGAAAAATAAGTATTTTCTGGCACTGATATTTCATTTTCTGATTTTAAAAATTGAGTATTAATATGTGCCCACAAAATGTTGTAAGAAATATATATGTTTATGAGTACATATGTAAGATTGTGTATACACACACACACACATGCACACACACTACAGAGCACTAAGAGTGCACAATATTATAGTGTTTCCTCACAATTTTCCACTTGATATGTAAGAAACATTCTTCCATAGAATGGAAAATCAGGAAATGTTTTGACTGAATGACTATTCTTTTCTTCCCTAGATATTAGGATGAGTAAAAAAAAACTATCTGTATTATCATCTTTATCACCAATGGCATGCATTTGTAAGATGGATTACTCGGGTTCATAAGATTAATATTTAATATGTAACTATGTGAGGCTCAGACAGTGTAGGGAGAAAATCATTGACTTGCCTCCTGTACCCCACACTTCCCTTAACTTAACTAACCAGGCCAGAATGCACACAGTGTATTTATTCAGGGAGTTCACATTTATTACAACTTAGCTCAGAGTACCTATGTATCAAAAAAACAAAACAAGATCCTAATTTCAAAGATTTTACAGAAGACTGTGCTGTCTACACAAGCTTGATTAATTGTAATGCAACTGAGTTTATATTTTTGTTTTCTAAAAAGCAATGTTTATTTAGCAGCATAATTTATTTGCTTGTTTTAAGATTTACATTGCAGGACATTTCATGTGAGAGTTGGTACATCTTTTGGAAGTATACTGTGGATATAGGGAATAATCTGTCAAAAGTTTTTTTGGTTGTTAAACTAACTAAATATCATTTATTTTAAATACTGATGTGATTGGTGCTTCTAAATCTTAAGGGTTTTTTCTTAAAAAATAAGTTAATTTAGATGAGTTTATATAGCAGCAAGAATACACAAAGAATGAATATTTAAAGTACCACGTCAAACTTACCTCTAGGCAAAATACTGAATGAAATAAACATTACCCAAACCTTCTTTAATCCAACAGTTTCATTGCCTGGATGATGGCTACCTCATGCTCTGGTGCAAACCCAAATTTTGTTTTATTTCTAGTTGGTCTTTCGTCTCCTTACTAAACAAGAAAAGAAAAGAAAAGACATAGCAAAACACACTAAAAGATCTCCAGTGCCTTCTCCTGAAAGTCAAGCTTCTCTTTGACAACACCGATCTTTACAACATGCACATATATGCATTTTTGCTAGCAAATGTGCTCACTCTCACACATTCTTTTATAATCATATATACATAATACTATGCATATATAATATATTATAATATAGTATATATTTCTAATATATATTACATATTTATAATCTTATGCATTATAAATGTATGATATATATTATAATATATAGATATTCCTCTCAGCTACAGTTAAGAGCAATGGAGGTCATGGTGGTGATAACAACTGGTACTAACTTTATCTCAGTCACTCTGCTTTGTATTTTACCTGTCTTAAGTTACTTATTCTGTAAAATCATCCTGTAAGTTAAGTATACTATTGTGTATCATACAAATGAAGAACAGAATGTTATAGAACTCATGAAAAATGGACACAGTCAAAATGTTAACATGTGATATGCCTGAAACCCAAACTCACATCCAAAGCCCATGGTTTCCCCAAGTCACAAATCTGTTGAATTAAATTTGGGAACTGTAACAGTGCCACTGGAGTTTAAACTGGAGTTGAAGTAAGGTGAAAGAGTAGGCAAAATCATGTGCTTATTCAGGGGTCAAACTAATTTAAAATATTGTGATTTAATAAAGTGAAAATCCAATTAACTGAACTAAAAAAAAACTACAAAATTAATAATGTGGATGACAATGGCACAAAAATATGAGTTTAATATATTCCCAAGTCACTCCACATGATGGTTATAGCCACATCTAACATGTTTAATTTGTACACAGACCATAGACAGATGTATTTAATCCCAATGTGTGTGTCTTCCTCTCACAATTGTCTTGTAATGTCTTATAGAATTACTCTCATATTGCAGAAGATGATTCATACAGTTTAAAGATATTTGGTAGTCACTATTTCTATGTAACTGGGCACCGAGGAATTGATGCATTAAAATGAAAACCAAATAAATAAGAAAAATACTTATATCTTCTTAGTAGGGATGTTCACATTTGTATACACAGTCTTACCTAAATTCCACCCAAGTAACATATCCGAGCATATTTTTAGATGGTCAGATGTAAAATGTTTCTTGAAACTTATTAAACTATTTCCTCAGCTTTTTACCTCACACTATATCTTAAACAATCTACATTAGAGGCACTTATTATTATTTTATAAAATATAAGCATATTTCGGATACTTATAATATCCTCTATGCAGGTATAGTTTAAAATAATATTCCAAATCATTTTATGGAATATTTATAATATTCTTATTTTACAGAATATACAGAAAATCACCAAGTAAACTTAGGTGGTTAGATTTCATTGAGGCAAAGTTCACTAAAGTAGTTCTAAGTTCTAAAGTGAAATAAATAAATAAAGGCACAGCCTAAAGCAACATTTAAAAAATTACCATTTTGAGGTATAACTTAAATGAAACAAAATTCATCCATTTTACCTATACACTTTTATATACACATACTTTATGTATACATTTTGACAACTACATATAATATTATAACTATGAACATAATGAAAATATAAAATATTACTGTCTCCCAAAAGTTCTGTTTAGTCTATTCCCAGTCTATCCTTGCTTTTCAGTAGCCCAGACAACCAAATAGCTACTTTTTCTAACAAAAGGAATAATATTTATATTTTCTAGAGTTTGACATAATTGGAACAATAAAATATGATCTCTTTGTTTTCTTTTTTTTTTCCTTGATCCATGTTATAATAATACATGAGTGGTGTGTTCTCTATTATTATGGAGTAATTGAGTAATATTTTATTTACAGTTTCTTCAAAAGCTAAAATATAACTACTATCTGACCCACCCACTCTACTCCAAAGAATTTATGTGAGAGAAAGGAAAGCATATATCTAAAGAAAAACTTATTTTCAAGTGATTGTTCATATCAGCTTTATATTTTAACATGATAAACTATAATATTTAATAGCATGGAAATATTTACATTGCATGGTTAGCTAGAAAATATGTATTAATACAGTGGGCCAGTGTAGTAAATATATGTTTCCTCCATCCCACTCACAAGCAGGGCAGTGGGAACAGGCATATCCTCCTTCTCCCTTTCGCCATGAATCTGGGACATATATATTTCAATTATAAAATTGTATATATTTATAAACAGTTGTCCCTCAATATCCATGAGACATTGGTTCCAGGATTCCCCACAGATACCAAAATCCTCAGGTGCTCAATTCCCTTATATAAAAAAGATGTAGTGTTTGCATATAACCTACACAACACTCCCATGTATGTTTTCCTCCAGGTTTAATGAGATATAATTGACAAAAACAGCACTGTATAAGTTTAAGATGTACACCCTAATGATCTGATTTACATACATCATGAAATTGATTACCACAATAAGTTTAGTGAACATCATCATCTCATATAGATATAAAATTAAAGAGATAGAGAACTGTTTTCCTTGTGAAAACTCTTAGGATTTATTCTCTTAACAACTTTCATATATAATATACAGCAGTGTTAATTATATTATCATGTTGCACATTACATCCCTAGTACTTATTTATCTTACAACCAGAAGTTTGTACTTTTTGACTACTTTTATCTAATTCTCACTTCCCCTACCCCCATCACTAGTAATCACAAATGTGATAAGATTTTTTTTTTTTTTCGGGACGCGGGCCTCTCACTGTTGTGGCCTCTCCCATTGCGGAGCACAGGCTCTGGACACGCAGGCTCAGCAGCCATGCCTCACGGGCCCAGTCACTCTGTGGCAGGTGGGATCCTCCTGGACTGGGGCATGAACCCGTATCCCCCGCATCGGCAGGCAGACTCTCAACCACTGCGCCACCAGGGAAGTCTGTGATACCTTTTTTTTTATTATTTGTTTGTTTTTGAAGTATATTTGACCTACAACACTATATTAGTTCCTGATGCAAACCATAGTGATTTGATATTTCTGTACATTACAAAATGACCACAAAACCAATCTAGTTACCATTTACCACTGTACAAAAATATTACATTATTATTTACTATATTTCCTACTCAGTACATTTCTTACTGGTGACTCACTTGTTCTGTAACTGGAAGTTTGTACCTCTCAGTCTCCCTCACCAGTTTCTCTGATACACATACCCACGTCCCTCTTGCAACCACCTGTTTGCTTTCTGTGAATATGACTCTGTTTCTGTCTTGTTTTGCTTGTTCATTTGTTTTGTCTTTTTGATTCTAATTATAAGAGAAATCACGTACTTTTCTTTGTGTGCCTGACTTATTTCAATTAGCATAATAACCTCTAGGTCCATCTGATATTGTCCTCAATGGAAATGGGAATATTTCATTCTTTTATGGTTGAATAAAATTCCATTTATGAATATATATATATATATATATAATGGTGGTATATATATATATATATATATATATATATATATATATATATATATATATATACCACTTCTCTAATCATCTTTCCCCATCCATCTATAGATGGACACTTAGGTTGCTCCCGTATTTTAGCTGTTGTAAATATTCCTACAGTGAACATAAGGGTGCATATATGTTTTCTAATTAGTGTTTTAATTTTCTTGGGCTACATACATAACCAGGAGTAGAATTACTGGATCAAAGGTTGTTCTACTTTTAGTTTTTTGAGAAACCACTATACTGTTTTCCACTGTGGCTGCATCAGTTTACATTTGCGCCAACAGTACAAGAGGGTTCCCTTTTCTCCACATCCTAGACAGTACTTGTTATTTGCTATCCTTTTGATAATAGCCATTCTGAAAGGTGTGAGGTAATAGTTCATTGTGGTTTTGATTTGTATTTCCCTCATTATTTCCCTGATGATTAGTGATTTTGAGCACCTTTTCATGTGTCTGTTGATCTTCTTTAGGTATATCTGTACAATGGAATAAAAATCAGCAAAAAAAAAAAAAAAGAACGTACTATGGATAACACAGAACAAGGTGGATAAACAGTTTAGTTAACATGCAAACAACATCCCTGATGAGAATCTGTAATAGATACACACTTACCTTTAACTTGTGATTATTTTATTTGAGGCTTAAACATATTACTTCAAAGGTTTATCTCTTTTATTAATAACCATGGAAATATATACATATATTATTTACATTCTCAAAACTACTAATTGAGCATAAGGAAAAAAAATGTTACACTGGAACTTGATTCAGTGCACTGAAAACAGATCACTCTCAGTTTCTTATACAAAACAAATTGGAAAAGGTAATCTGATATATACTTATTAAAATATCTGCTTTGGCATCGTCTAATATCTCATTGTATGTTAGAATATTTCTATATTATTATTGAAGATATCTAGGATTGTGTTTATGCTATGCTTAGTGGAAGCTTGAGACTAAGACAGTGGATATATATGGCAACATCTTTTTGCCAAGAGAAAAATGAAATACTGGAACAAGGGTCAACTTATATCACATTGTTCACAGAGTCACAATCTTAGTTCAAAGCATTAATGTGTCCTTTGCTCATTTTAGCATGGTTTTGTTTCTTTCATCATTACTTTGGTTGTTCCCTTGGTTGATTAGATTTTACCATCATTTTCTTTTCAGGAAAGCCAAATAGATTCTGTATTCTTTTCATTGCTTGTAGTAAGTAAGATCAATTTTACTTTTACAAATTATAGCTGGATTGGGAAAGATGGAAGAAAGTATGATGAATATATATATACTAGGACAGCCTCTACAATTCAGTGAATACATACAGTAATCATCCTTGAACTTTTTGACATCTGGCACTATGTGTACTTAATATAATTAAGAAATCTAGTTAGTATAATTTTGACCATGTACTTTCTTGACAAATTAATGCATGTGTTTGCATGTGCACACACACATAGAGCTCTTCCATGCAAATGTAATAAGATCTCTAATGGATAGTGTTTTTAAGCAAAGAAACTTTGGACAGAGTGATATTTCTGTATTTTCCTGTTAAGACGTACAGATATGGGAACATAAGTATATGTATAACTGATTTACTTTGTTATAAAGCAGAAACTAACACACCGTTGTAAAGCAATTATACTCCAATAAAGACGTTAAAAAAAGCCACTGTATCTCAGAAACAATGAGACCATATCCAATTAAAATTTAATTCTACAACATTGTTAACTTAAGGTTTATTTAAATAATAGTTTTAGACATCCATAAATAATTCATTTGTTACTAATTAGAAGCTTCTACATTACCTCCTCAACTTCTGTTTAATGAGCATCCTCAGATCTTTAGGAAAATTTGAAATTGTAGACTTAGTTAGTGGCGGGATAAAAGGTAGGCAACTTTTGAGATTTGTTTAAGCAGACACTAAAGTTTCTTGAAATAATACTGTTTTGACAGAATGAAAATATTTATTATCTTGCAAATTATAAGAATAGTATGTATATTACAATAAATCTCTCATTCCTTTCTTATTCCTAAGAGGGTCAATCTTGCACTGGAACAATCTGTGAGATTCTGGAAGGTCTGTAAACTCTTTAGCGACAACAGGATGGTCATAACTAAGGTAGATGATTTGCATAGAGGGGAGTTGTTAGTTAATGTGTTATTCTGTAACATTTAACATTTTATCATCTGAGCTAGGAAATGACTTTAACATTGCACTTCTTTTTATATTAATGACATTAATGAGCCACTGTACAAATTAGATGAATATGAATTGCATGGAGTCAACATTTTGGTAGCCCTCCTTGGAATCAGTGATCCACTCACCTGTGTGAGGCATCAACCAAAGAGTCAAATCATATCCCCTGATGAGGTGTCAATTTACTGGTATATAATTGGTACTTTCAGAGAAAAGCCTGCTATAGAGGCATTATTTATCTAATTGAGTAATTGAACTGAGAATACTATACCAGAAATTTGGAAGCTACTCCAACCAAGAAATGCCATAGAGAAAATGCATAAACTCATTATTTGTCTCTCATATCACATCTAAGTGTGTGGTAAAGGGAGTAAATCCAACAGGCATTTGAAAAGGAAAAAAAAAAGTCTTTACAGGCAGTGGTCTGGAGAAGATATTGTTAAGACTGAGACTTCAAGGATTCAGAGGGTTTCAATATGTGGAAAAGATGGAAACTGCCCTTTAGATAATGTAGGGCTCTGAATCCTTGCTTCACCAAAGGCTAGTTTTGTTGCTGATGTGTTAATTTGCATCTGTCTATGTGATTCTCAGTTTAAACATCTCTAAAATTAAGACATTATCTACTTCAATTAGGGTTTGTTTGGTGAAAACTAAATTATCACAAATATAGAATGAATGCATATATAATACTAGGCAAATATATTTTAAAAACAATAACTAGAAGTTTAAAAAAAAGGCCCTAAATCCATAGTTTTGGATTCAAAACATTCAGAGGTACTGCTCGTCTTCTTTTCTGTTCTACACTACAAATGTCTCAGTGAACCAGACATGGGCAACCAACCAATAACATGCAAGCACAATAGGATCTACATTTTAACACATATAGTCTCCTTTTCATGATACTGCCTGCAAAATTAAAGAAGGCTTTGATTTTTTTTTTTTTTTTTTTTTTACAGAGAGTATCCATCAGAAGGTAGTGGTCTACGAAAATGATGAATATGTACATTCACATATGTTAGTTACTAATATATCAATGATCCCAGAGTCATAAAGTACCTTCATTTATTGCTTTACTCTTGGTTTTCTGTCACTCTCTTCAATGCTATTTTTGCCATTGCTCCTTGTGTTTTCATATACACCTAGATGATCCTTTCACTTCCCTGACCCTTCAATGTCTTGACTTCCGTTTTTCCAATGATTCATTGTCAATTTTCCTCCAATTATTCAATATCATGATTATACTCTAGATTCTGGCCATTATCACTAATTAAAACCCTACAAATCTCAATTTCAAGCAATGCATGCCATTACTACCTCTACCGACATCTATTTTTCAGCTGAATCCCACTAGTACACTAGCTTAAGTAATATTAAGATTCCACAAACCTATAGTCCCTCAGTCTTTCATTTTTTCAAATTTGTTTCTCCTTCATGTTCTTACCTCCTCCCTTACTCACTGCAAATTCTATGACCTGGTATTAATCCCACTCTGACACACACCTTATGTTTCCTTTCTGTTTTCTAATTTTGTTGTCATTACATGAGGAGGGCAATGCTGGATTCCACCTTTTCATCTCCTCTCCACATGAACCTGCACAGTTTATCATAGCATGAGAAAAACACCACTCAATACTCTCACCAATAGCTATAAATTAATGATTGCTAGTGTTGTCAGGGAGCCCTGTGAACTATGTAACAATTGTAAAGTTACTTTTACCATATTTTACTTTCATTTATTTTCCTAGAAGAATATTTCAGACTTTTCCCTCTTTCCTCAAACCTCTAACACCACATCTCCCATCTTCTGGACTTGCTTTTCTGGTGGGAAGATTGACACAATCAGATGCAAACAGCCATAACTCCCAGCATCACACACACCTCCATCTGTGCCTTTATAGTCTATCCTCTCCCAAACCTTAGAATAGGGATATGTTAATGAATATAATGAATGAAGTCAGAGTTCCCCTGGATCTTATACCCATTTAACAAGAAATAAAATTTTCGGGCCTCCCTGGTGGTGCAGTGGTTGAGAGTTCGCCTGCTGATGCAAGGGACATGGGTTCGTTCCCCGGTCCACGAAGATTCCACATGTTGCGCAGCGGCTGGGCCTATGAGCCATGGCTGCTGAGCCTGTGCGTCCGGAGCCTGTGCTCTGCAATGGGAGAGGCCACAACAGTGAGAGGCCCAACTACCACAAAAAAAAAATAATAAATTAAATAAATAAATAAATTTTCAAAAAAAAAAAAAGAGATACAAATGGACTTATTTATAAAACAGAAATAGAACCACAGATGTAGAAAAGAAACTTATGGTTACCAAAGGGAAAGGAGTTGGGGAGGAATAAATTAGGAGTTTGGGATTAACATATACACACTACTATATATAAAAGAAATAACCAAAAATGATCTACTGTATAGCACAGAGAACTATACTCAAATATTTTATAATAACTTATAAGGGAAAAATAATCTGAAAAAGAGTATATATATATATATATATATATATATATATATATATATATATATTCATATATATTCATATATATAGCTGAGTCACTAGGCTGTACACCTGAAACTAACAAAACATTGTAAATCAACTATACTTCAAATAAATAAATAAATAAGAAAGAACTAAACTAACCTTTTGTACAATTAAAAATTACACAATATCCAAAAAACAAAGAAATTTTCAAGTAGAGATAGATACTGTAAAATCATGAATAGAATTATACGCTTGTATCCTTTTAAATAAGGAAAATATAATGAAAATAATAATTTAAAGGTCAAAAATTCTTGCAAATCATGGAAATTCATAACAAGTAAATTAAGAAACAGCCTATAGGAGGTAATATCCATGAGAACTGTTAGCCCTGATGAATCCTGCTACTTCTTCAAAAGAATCATATCTCCATATTATTTGTTGATTTTTCCACCCTCCAGTTAGCTTTCACCCCTCTTGCTTTTGTTGATTTTACTATCTGTTTGACTCCACTAACACATGTGTTCAGGTATTTTTAAGTCTTATAATGTGTATAAATGTTGTATTTTCTCAAGAGAAATCATAAACATATAAAATGTAATTACTGTTTTTTTTTTCCCCATAATATGTAGCTTAGGCTCCTGCAGGTAACAGAGGCACAGCCAATATCAGTTTTAATTCAATTCATGAATAATTAGAGTCAGGAATAAGTTTGTAGTAGATCGTCATGATTAGGATTCCATCGAGGTAACAGAAATAATAGAAGGTAATAGAATAATGGACTTATTATAGAGATTTGACACCATACAATTGTAGAAAATGATTAAACAGTTTATGTCCAGAGATTCCTACTGTATTTCATCCTGAACCTGAAGTCTGCAAAGCAGGCAGTAGGAAAGGAAAAATGGATGTGAAATGAGTGAGAGAATGAGAAAACTAGAATCCACGATGAACGGAACTCTTTAGGTCTGTCTCTATTTCCAAGCCTCCAACTTTGATGACACAGGTCATTTACAAGAGAAGTATGTAGCTTTTTCTGAGTTAAACACGTACATGCTCCATGTGATAGAAAAAAATGACAAAAGATTTTCAACCTTTTCTGGAAAAACTGCATGCTTGGCTTCTGCCTAATAGCAACCAGGTGTTGCAACAACGTGAAAGAACTGCAACAATGTCTGACCTTACACTGACCTTCCAAAGAGAACCATGGCTGCTGCTTCAGCATAAAAAAAATCTTGTAATAATTTTCCTTTTGGCCAAGTCTAGCCTAGAAACAAAATGATAAGAACTGTATGGAAACATAGTTTCAGGTTAGGAACGTTGATACCTATAAATCCATCATAGTTTGTAACTAGTTAACTTGGTACATACACCTCTTTTACCCATATGTTACTTCCAAATATAGTCAATAGGAAAATCATACTATCACCTAACACTGTGTCATTAACACTTTGTATAATTAAACCTATGCTAACCGTTTTCACAAAAAAAGGACAAAGTATCTCTGTATCCATATATGAGTGCTATCAATTTTTCTTCTCCCTAACCTGCTCTTTGTAACTGAAATACTGATATAACAAGATCAACTACTAATAACACATCTTATATCAGATTGAAGAGGGATGGGAAAAGGGAAGGAAATAAAAGATAAATATATACACAAACATATTCACTTGAAATATGAAAAATTCTTAAAGATTTTAATCCTTATTTCTACAGATGTTTATGGCGTTGTGGTGGAAATTTATGTAAATATCTTATTCAACCATTCTTTCTATATTCCTTTTGCCCTCTACAAAAGGAATTTTCTTACCCAGTGAGGTGATCTAATTTTTTTATTTATTTATAGATATGGGCTATTAGTAACCTTGCTTGTATTTCTTTATTCTAGTTTTCCATTGACTTTAATCAAAGTGCAGGGACATAGTAAGAAACATTCCAGGAACTCTTCTACATTCCAGAGGTGTTTCTCTTTACTCAAAATGTGTTGCTATACCCGATTTCCTCTTGGTAATCAGAATCAATCACCTATACTACAGGAATAAGCTGCATATTTGTCTCTTGCTCCACTGGCATGAAGTGGTCCAAAGTGGCCAAGGGATCATTTTGACTTTCATCTTTAACTTCCAGTGAAACCATTGTGGTTCCCCCTGGTGAAAAAATTCCTCCCTTGGGAACTAAGATTTCTAAACAAGTACAGCCCATGTAGAGGGGAGGAGGAATTTTTTTCTAGGGGTAACAGTGAAATAACCTTTTCCCATTTATCTTTCTTGATTCCTGGATCCATGAATCCTGGCTATAGGAGATACAACTTCTTAATAATGGTTAAATTAGATCAAGTACAGCCCTACAAGGTATCATAACTAAATCTGTAAATTGTCATTTATCTTCATCAGATCACTGATTTAAGGTGATGGATAGTATGATGAGACCAGTGAGTTTGATGACCTTGATCTCATTGTTTCACTTCATTTGCAGTAAAATGTGTTATTTGGGCAGAAGAAATGTTGTGTGGAATGCCATGGTTGTGAATGTATTCCTTATCTATTGCTATGTAACAAACTGTGATCAAGTTAGTGAGTCAAAATGACAATGTGTTATTTTTCTCTTTTATTGCTTTTGGAGTCTAAGCATGGCTTAACGGGACCATCTGCATTGAGAAATATGCAAAAATTAAATAAATTGATCGTTTCACATTGGAGAAAATTCAAACCATAAATTCATGCTGTAATGTAGTAACTCAAGGTAAAAGAATAGCCAAGATTTCAGATATAAGTCACTGAAAGTGTGTACATCTAACACTTTCCTTCTTTATCAAAAAGGAATTCAAAGATAAATGCTGCTGTAAAATGTTTCCTCTAGGTAAAATGGTCTGGAGGAATGAAATCTGCAAAAAATTTATCTTTTTATGACTTATTTAATACAAATAACTCAGTGGGACAATGGAAATATTTTTTTTTGAAAACAGAGAAATTTAGTGATTCTTAGTGATTATTTTAGTGAGATTATAAACTTTAGTTGCCACTGTTTTCTCTACCCCTTCATGCAGTTATGTACAATCTCAAAAAAAAAAAGGAAAATTGCAGCTTCATGCAAATATTCAGCTGTTTTCTGTCAAACTGAATTTCTTGAAAACAACTCTTGATTGCTATCCTTTATGTTTACTTTTAGTTTTTTTTATTAAAAAGTGATGCAAGTATATAATAAATAGATTTCCCCCTTTTGAGAATTATTTGCAATGATAATAGGAAAGTCTACAAGTAAAGATAATGTGAAGTTATGGTAAAGATTAATAAGCAGTATAAAATGTCTTCATTAGCTGACTGTTTGGATATATTTACAGAAACCAGTTAATATCTCACAATACCTGGAGAGTTAGGATTTTTTCTACTGATCAAAATCATTTCCATGAAAATTGTTTAATAAAGATATTTCACATATTAAACCTATTATTTTGTTTTTAAGAAAACTGTTTTTCCCTCTGATATCTTTGATTTTATATTTTGAAAATTTGGAAAGTACTGAACTCAAGTAGTCTATAAATAGCCAAAAGCTCTTAGAAATTAAAATCATTTTAGAAATGTTAATTAGTGGATCTTCAAAATCCTATAGGGGTTTGCTTCTTCACAGCAGTGTTCTTAGTTGCAATTTTTTTCAAAAGCAATTTTTAAGAAGGTACTCTTTGGCTCGCGTCATATGAGACCTGTTTTTTGAATCTGAAAATCTCTAAGTAGCAAGCAATTTATTTTGTACCTCTGTGCCCTGGACACAAACACTTAAGCTATTTATCACTTTGGAAATTTAACTGAAAGTAAAAGCTGTGCTGCATTGTATGGCAGAGTAGAGAACCATGGCTTGGAATATCTTGATGCTACTACATGCCACTACATGGAATGGTCTTCAGATGGAATAGTAGAGGATCCTGTATGCAGGGAAAGAAGAGAAGAAAGAACATAAGCAAGTTTTCATATCTTTTTTCTCTAATATGTTAATATTATTGGTAATTTCTTCATGAAACCAGATATATTGAATCCTTTTCATGTTCCTTCTTGAAAAAAAAAAAAATCTATGTTTCCAGGATGCCTATGCTACAGTTGTGAAGGAAGAATGTTGCCTGCCATATCAGTAAACACAGCATATTGCAGCTATCAAGCCAGCACATTACAGTCACCCTGATGGTGAGCCCTGAGGGAACTCAGGAAGGAAACAAAGAATGCCCACCATCTAGCAGTCCTCAGACTGCAACCACCCTCAACAGTGCAGTCTGAGGAAACTCAGGATGAGACAACACAGGCCACTTGCCCCAGATAGCTGAGGAGCATATTGAAGGAATGATTTCAGTGCACCCAGACTCTTGCATCTCCCCATATGTAGAAAAGAGCTAAATTCCTTAACTTGTGCAATCTGGTTTTCTTTTTTTAATAGTAATATTTTGATGTTCTGACTACCTGGTTTTGTTGCAAAAACTCCTATATATCCTGGTTTCCCCCTTTCCTCTTCAAAACAGTTTCTCAGGATTATCTGAGTTGTTGTATCCCAGGCTTAAGTTCTCAGATTTGTCCACATAATAAAATATAACCCTCAACTTTTAGGTTGTGTTATTATTTTTTTTCAGTAAACACAATGTATCCAAGTTTGAAATATATCATGTGTTTTACATAACTCATATTGTCACCAGATATGTCTTCCTTGCTTCCCAAATTTCACTAGTGCAATGACAGGCATGGATTGATTTCATTGTGTCAATATAAAAAACACCTAGTTATACAAGAAAGGAAAGAAAGTTTTTGAGTTAAAAGAGAAGGTCTTGTTGGATAAATCTTTAGTCCCTTTGTTAAAATTCTTTGATTGTTAAGTAGTAATGGCCTAACATTAAATATGCTTTCATAAGCTTTGTATTTTTTTCTAGAATTAGGCATTATAATATACTTATTTTAGCATGGATATGACAAAATTACATGGTAGTAAACATTTTACTATCCTGTCTTAGAATATTTTCAGGAGACGTTCATGTCTTCTGAATGTGCTGCATAGAACTTAGGTAACATTGGCTTGCATCAGAGAGGGGAACAACCAAGTAATATTCATTTTTCAGGGGAGGTGTAATCAAATGAACTAATTAAGTTCTGCATTTGTTGTACAGAATGACAGAAGTGTCATATGACTCTTCCAAGAGTCATCATTTCTAATGGGAAACAAATATCTAATTATCATGTTTTGTCTTCTCATCTCTCCTCATTTGTCTTTACATAGTGGATGTATTTATATAGAACTGGAAGATCTGAACTAAAGAGGATAGTGAAACATTACAGTAGAGGATTTTATTAGTTTTTACTCATATTAATGTCAGTTGAATTGGCATACTTGAGTTCTCTTTGAACCAATTAATGTGCCTCCCATTAGGAGAAAAACTAGCCTTTATCATTCTTAAATACCTTATTGTTGGTTTTATTATTTGTTATTTTGTGTGTGGTACACGGGCCTCTCACTGTTGTGGCCTCTCCTGTTGCAGAGCACAGGCTCCGGACGCGCAGGCTCAGCTGCCATGGTTCACGGGGCTAGCTGCTCCGTGGCATGTGGGATCCTCCCGGACCAGGGCATGGACCCGTGTCTCCTGCATCGACAGGTAGACTCTCAACTACTGCGCCACCAGGGAAGCCCTACCTTAGTGTTTTAAGAGTTAAAATTACTAGTAATTATATAGACTGGAGAATTGTTATGGCATCAGGTATAACAATAACAACAACAACAAAAAAACCCATAAACATCTAAGATATGGAGAAGCTATTGTAAGTATTCCTATTTATAAAATATTCTAAAAGTTTAATATCTTTATTTAAGACCATTTTAAAATGTCTTAGAGCTAACTGTCCCCTGGCCATGAATATCTCAAAACTTCCATTTATATGTGTTTCTATCAATGTCCATTCCTGCCATAATGGACAGAAAGAAACACCAGAGAAGTCATTTGAATGTATAAAAAATAAAATATAAATGGCTGACATTTGCTGAGGTGCTGGCAGAGGTGGGAAGTGATCTGTACATTTAGGGAAAGGAGAATATCTGTATATATAAAGTTGTGAGTTACTTCACCTGACTAAATTCTCAGCTTCTTTGCTGACAAAAACATGAGGTCTGGTGTCATTAAGACATAGTACAGTCAGACTTGGCCTTGGCTTGCTTCAGATTGACAGAGCTCCCAGAAGGATAAGAAAAGCATGGAAAGAGCGCACCTAGTTCTTTCATAATTTTATGGTTAACATGCATAAGTTCAGAGTCCAACATCTTCCTACAATTTTTCCATCTAACTTTGTTTCTGTGATATTCCATCTTTTAAACGTTTTGTAGAGTTTTGTATGTGTTTCCTCTGTCACCCAATTTTGCGTGCTTCTTAATGATTTCAGGCATGACTTCTGAGTGTTTTCACGTTTTTTTCTCCCTAAGTGAAGTATCTTTGTTGGTGCCATCTTCCAAAGGAAGTGTTTTGTTTGTTTGTTTGTTTGTTTTTTTGGCTGTGTTGTGTCTTTGTTGCTGTGCACGGATTTTCTTTTTAGTTGCAGCAAGTGGGGGCTACTCTCCGTTGCAGTGCACAGGCCTCTCATTAGGTGGCTTCTTTTGTTGTGGAGCACAGGTTCTAGGTTCTCAGTAGTTGTGGCTCATGAGCTCTAGAGCGCAGGCTCAGTGGTTGTGGCACATGGGCTTAGTTGCTCCGTGGCATGTGGGATCTTCCTGGACCAGGGCTCGAACCCATGTCCCCTGCATTGGCAGGCAGATTCTTAACCACTGTGCCACCAGGAAAGCCCCCAGAGGAAGTATTTTATAGACACATGCAAATGAAGTTGATGTTTGATTCAGATCTGATAACATATGCTGGACTGATTTGCTCCAAACCCTGTAGTCAAAATGATCTCCCTTCCATTCTATTTTCAGTTTGCCAACTCTCACCCCAGTGTAGGAAGCATGTACTGCTATTGCTGCCTCTTTCCACACACTGCTGCATCTGCATCTGCAAATATTTGAATTTCTTCCACATATTTTTCTATATAGTGAAGAGTGACGCACAAAAAGCTTGCATCCAACAAGAGAACAATAGAAAATTCACTTAAATGTTAGGTCTTTGTGATTCTTAGCAATCGATTTTATGTCTCAAATATAAATTAATCTTACCATTAATTTATCAACTCAGTTACTCCTTATACGTGTATTTATTAACGGTTTATTCTCTACCTGCAATAAATTAATGAAAAAACACAGCTTTTGTCTCTGAAAAACTCACTGATTCATTTATTATAGTAACATCAAATCATAAAGATAAAAAGTGTTTTATAGTTGTATATATAAACATAATACACACATTGATGAACATCCCTCTCCCACCAAGAAGAAATGATCAAGTAAAGCAATGTAGAGGAGATGATATCAACAAAGCTTTAAATGATGATAGAAATGTGGGAAGTTCTCAAGTAAGAGAAGGTTCTACATGACTAATATCTTTCTGTCCCTTTTTTATTTTTGCCCAGTGAGATCTTTATAATACTTCACAATCTTCTCTCATCTAAACTCTCCTGATTCCTTCCATTTTTCATCATATAAAGAATTTCTGAATTGCTTTATAATTTTGACTTTTCTAACTGGAATATATCTTCTTTCCTCTGACAACTAGAATGAGCATATTCCAAATAAAGCAGAATATGAAGATGATAATCATGGAAGAAGAAAATAATTGAAACCTGCTTATCTTTAATGTAATTTATACTTATTTTACACCCTTTGTAGCACAACTGATTTGTCATCCATTTTAATTTAATAAAGGTGATAAAATGACAAACCTCCTTAATTATTAACACAACATAATATGAAATTTAAACAATAATAACTTCACATTTTCCTATATTGATGTGTGTCAAACAAAGCACAACTTTGTCTTCCCCACATAATTTCCATTGCTTCCAATGGTAGCACTATTGCCTGGTCAAGTCAAGAAAACATCATGTACATTCAAGTTACTCTGCAAGTGTTGATCTTTTATTGCATATAAAGTTGTTTATTTCCCCACCAATTGAAAAAAAAACTTTTATTAATATATATATGGCTGTAATTTTCAGTATAAATAATATATGAAAACTAGGGATAAAAACTTTCAAGAGTGATAATTCATGAAAGGAAAATAACTATACCACTACTTTGGGCTCCATGTATTTTGACTTAGGTATTTCCAAACGATTAGTTTATCATTAAAGGAAGTCCTTGATGTTTCTCTCAACTCCATCACTACATAACATTTTTAGAGTTCTGTGATCTCTGTGATCTAAAAAAAAAAAACCTCTTTCATCATATTTCTGTTCCTCTCTGCCAGAACTTAGATGTAAACAGATAGACATTTTGATTTTCCTATTTTCTAAATCAAATAACAATTCTTAACTTTTTAACATCATTCAATTTTACTTTGTGAAAAGAAGTTAGGAAAATGAGTTTGCTTCTGTGATTTGTTATGATAATATTAAGTGATAAATGAATGAGGAATGTATACATAATTAGAAAACAAAGATTCGTGTAATGAAAATGTCAATTTTTAAAATAATATGATGCCTTAAAGTATTTTCAAACAACCTGATACATATTTATTTTGAAAACATTATATTGTTCATGTTTAGTATCAGACCACACATCTGTGAAAACACAATAATAAATGCATATCAATGTGCAGTATTTTAATATGAAGAATGAACCTACAAAATTCAGTGGCTTCTCATTTAAACCATATTTAAGAGTTTTTAAAAGTGATAGTTGTTTCTCTTTCTGGTTATTTGCTAAGGCTGGCAAATGGCATAACTGAACTGTTAAAGTCATCTTTCCAGCTCCTCAATCATTCATGTCTTTACTATTTATAATGAATACCATTGACTATAGTATTGTGTTAAAGCAATACAATTAAGGGTTTGATTAACATATGCCTCAAATCATTGATGTAATTACGTAGTCCTCAGGCCTTATCATCATTACAGGTTATGGTTTCAAAGGGTAAGACTAAATATGATTATTATTGCACATGAAGCCTCACTTTGGAAAATTATATATATCATGTAGTCAATAAATAATTGATTTTATTTAATGTAATGGCATATTGGTCCCAGAGCAGCCTTTTGATTTGATCTTGCCAAAAATGATAATTTAGAATAAGTATTAATACATATTATTTATATTTTTGAACATATGCATTTTATATATAATAGACATACATATGAATATAATATATAAACACTATACACACACATATATGATTTATCCATTTAATATGTACATGTACAAATATTCTGCATTTCATTGGAATTATTAACTTGATTTGACATACATACTGTGAAGTAGTAGATTCCAGAACAAAATAGAAATTTAAAAGTCTTAAGTCTGCATTATTTTAACATATATTTTATCACAATTTAATTTTGAAAACACATTTTAAATAATACTTATTGGAGTATAATTGTTTTACAATGTCGTGTTAATTTTTGCTGTACAAAAAAGTGAACCAGCTATATGTATACATATATCCCCATATGCCCTCCCTCTTGAGCCTCCCTCCCACCTGCCCTATCACACCTCTCTAAGTGGTCTGGAAGCACCGAGTTGATCTCACTGTTCTATGCAGCTGCTTCCCACTAGCTATTTTACATTTGGTAGTGTGTATATATATATATATATATATATATCAATGCTATTCTCTCACTTCGTCCCAGCTTCCCCTTCCTCCTCACCCATGTCCTCAAGTCCATTCTCCACGTCTGTGTCTTTATTCCTGTCCTGCCCCTAGGTTCATCAGAACCTTTTTTTTTTTTTTTTAGATTCCATATATATGTGTTAGCATATGGTATTTGTTTTTCTCTTTCTGACTTACCTCAGTCTGTATGACAGACTCTAGGTCCATCCACCTCACTATAAAAAAAACTCAATTTCATTTCTTTTATGGCTAAGTAATATTCCATTGTATATATATGCCACATCTTCTTTATCAATTCATCTGTCAATGGACACTTAGGTTGCTTCCATTTCCTGGCTATTGTAAATTGTGCTTACAATGAACATTGTGGTACATGACTCTTTTTGAATTATTGTTTTCTCAGGGTATATACCCAGAGGTGGGATTGTTGTGTCATACAGTAGTTCTACGTTTAGTTTTTAAAGGAACATCCATGATGTTCTCCATAGTGGCTGTATCAATTTACATTCCCACCAACAGTGCAAGAGGGTTCCGTTTTCTCCACACCCACTCCAGCATTTATTGTTTGCATATTTTTTGATGATGGCCATTCTGATTAGTGTGAGACGATACCTCATTGTGGCTTTCATTTGCATTTCTCTAATGATTAGTGATGTTGAGCATCCTTTCATGTGTTTGTTGGCAATCTGTATGTCTTATTTGGAGAAATGTCTATTTAGGTATTCTGCCCATTTTTGGATTCTGTAGGTTTTTTTTTTTTTTTGATATTGAGCTGCATGAACTGCTTATATATTTTGGAGATTAATCTTTTGTCAGTTGCTTCATTGGCAAATATTTTCTCCCATTCTGAGGGTTGTCTTTCTGTCTTGTTTTAGTTTCCTTTTCTGTGTAAAAGCTTTTAAGTTTCATTAGGTCCTATTTGTTGATTTTTATTTTTATTTCCATTACTCTATGAGGTGGGTCAAAAAAGATCTTGTTGTGATTTATGTCATGGAGTGTTCTGCTTATGTTTTCCTCTAAGAGTTTTATAGTGTTTGGCCTTACATTTAGGTCTTCAATCCATTTTGAGTTTATTTTTGTGTATAGTGTTAGAAGTGTTCTAATTTCATTCTTCTACATGTAACTGTCAAGTTTTCCCAGCACCACTTTTGAAGAGGCTGTCTTTTCTCCATTGTATATTCTTGCCTCCTATGTCAAAGATAAGGTGGCCATATGTATGTGGGTTTATCTCTGGGCTTTCTGTCCTGTTCCATTGATCTATATTTCTGTTTATGTGGCAGTACCATGTTTTCTTCATTACTGTAGCTTTGTAGTATTATCTGAAGCCAGAGAGCCTGATTCCTCCAGCTCTGTTTTTTCTCTCAAGATTGCTTTGGCTATTCGGGGTGTTTTGTGTTTCCATACAAATTGTAAAATTTCTTGTTCTAATTCTGGAAAAATGCCATTGGTAGCTTGCTAGGGATTGCATTGAATCTGTAGATTGCTTTGGGTAGTATAGTTATTTTCACAATGTTCATTCTTCCGATCCAAGTACTTGGTATATCTTTCCATCTGTTTATATCATCTTTGATTTCCTTCATCAGTGTCTAATAGTTTTCTGCACACAGTTCTTTTGTCTCCTTATGTAGGTTTACTCCTAGGTACTTTATACTTTTTGTTGCAATGGTAAATGTGAGTGTTTCTTTAATATCTTTCTGATTTTTCATTGTTAGTGTACAGGAATGCAAGAGACTTCTGTGCATTAATCTTATATCCTGTTACTTTACTAAATTCATTGATTAGCTCTAGTAGTTTTCTGGTAGCATCTTTAGTATTTTCTATGTATAGTATCATGTGATCTACAAACAGTGACAGTTTTACTTCTTTTCTGATTTGGATCACTTTTATTTCTTATTCTTCTCTGATTGCCATAGCAAAACTTCCAAAACTGTGTTGAATAATAGTGCTGAGAGTGGGCTCCCTTGTCTTGTTCCT
Source organism: Mesoplodon bidens (assembly GCF_964165515.1). Taxonomy (NCBI): domain Eukaryota; kingdom Metazoa; phylum Chordata; class Mammalia; order Artiodactyla; family Ziphiidae; genus Mesoplodon; species Mesoplodon bidens. Next base: position 7,430,570 of record NC_138170.1, on the reverse strand, counting down.
GATCTTAGAGGAAATGGTTTCAGTTTTTCACCACTGAGAATGATGTTGGCTGTGAGTTTTTCATATATGGCTTTAATTATATGGAGGTAGGTTCCCTCTATGTCCACTTACCATAGAGTTTTTATCATAAATGGGTGCTGAATTTTGTCGAAAGCTTTTCCTGCATCTATTGAGATGATCATATGGTTTTTATACTTCAGTTTTTTAATATGGTATATCACATTCATTGATTTGTATACACTGAAGAATTCTTGCTTTCCTGGTATAAACCCCACTTATTCATGGTGTATGATCCTTTTAATGTTCTTTTGGATTCTGTTTGCTAGTATTTTGTTGAGGAATTTTGCATCTATGTTCATCAGTGATATTGGCTTATAGTTTTCTTTTCTTGTGACATCTTTGTCTGGTTTTGATATCAGGGTGATGGTGGCCTTGTAAAATGAGTTTGGGAGAATTCCTCCCTCTGCTATATTTTGGAATAGTTTGAGAAGGATAGGTGTTAGCTCTTTCTAAACGTGTGATAGAATTCACCTGTGAAGCCATCTGGTCCTCAGCTTTTCTTCACTGGAAGATTTTTAATCAGTTTCAATATCAGTACTTGTGTTTTTTCTGTTCATATTTTCTATTTTTTTTCCTGGATCAGTCTTGGAAGGTTGTACTTTTCTAAGAATTTGTCCATTTCTTCTCAGTTCTCCATTTTATTGGTATATAGTTGCTTATAATAGTCTCTCATGATCCTTTGTATTTCTGCTGTGTCAGTGTTTACTTCTCCTTTTTCATTTCTAATCCAGTTGATTTGTCTTCTTCCCTTTTTTCCTGACAAGGCTGGCTAATGGTTTATCAATTTTCTTTATCTTCTCAAAGAACCATCTTTTAGTTTTATTGATCTTTGCTATTGTTTCCTTCATTTCTTTTTCACTGATGTCTGATCTGATATTTATGATTTCTTTCCTTCTGCTAACTTTGGGTTTTTTTTCTGTTCTTCAGTCTCTAATTGTTTTATGTGTAAGATTATGTTGTTTATTTGAGAATTTTCTTGTTCCTTGAGATAGGATTGTATTGCTATAAACTTCCCTCTTATACCAGCTTTTGCTGTATCCCATAGGTATTTGTCATCATGTTTTCATTGTCATTTGTTTCTAGGTATTTTTAAATTTCCTCTTTGATTTCTTCAGTGTTCTCTTGGTTATTTAGTAGCATATTGTTTAGCCTCCATGTGTTTGTATTTTTTACAGTGTATGTTTTATAGTTTATTTCCTGTAATTGATCTCTAGTCTCATAGCATTGTGGTCAGAAAAGATACTTGATACAATTTCAATTTTCTTCAATTTACCAAGGCTTAATTTGTGGCCCAAATTATGATCTATCCTGGAGAAATTTCCATGTACACTTGAGAAGAAAATGTATTCTGTTGTTTTTGTATGGAATGTCCTCTAAATATCAATTAAGTCCATGTGGTCTACTGCATCATTTAATGCTTGTATTTCCTGATTTATTTTCATATTGGTTGATCTGTCCATTGGTATAAGTGCAGTGTTAAAATCCCTTATTTTTTTTATTTTTTATTTTTTTTTGCGGTACGCGGGCTTCTCACTCTTGTGGCTTCTCCCGTTGCAGAGCACAGGCTCCGGACGTGCAGGCTCAGCGGCCATGGCTCACGGGCTCAGCCGCGCTGCGGCATGTGGGATCCTCCCGGACCGGGGCACGAACCCGTGTCCCCTGCATCGGCAGGCAGACTCTCAATCACTGCGCCACCGGGGAAGCCCTAAAATCCCTTATTTTTATAGTGTTACTGCCAATTTCCCCTTTTATGGCTGTTAACATCTGCTTTATATATTGAGGTGCTCCTATGTTGGGTGTATACATATTTACAATTGTTACATGTTCTTCTTGGATTGATCTCTTGATCATTATGTAGTGTCCTTCCTTGTCTCTTGTAATAGTTTTTATTTTAAAGTCTATTTCATCAAATATTAATATTGCTACTCAGCATTCTTTTGACTTCCATTTGCATGGAATATCTTTTTCCATCCTCTCACTTTCAGTCTGTATGTGTCCCTAGGTCTGAAGTGGGTCTCTTGTAGACAGCATATATATGGGTCTTATTTTTGTATGCATTCAGTGCATCTGTGCCTTTTGGCTGGGGCATTTTATCCATTTACATTTAAGGTAATTATTGATATGCATGTTCTTATTACCATTCTCTTAATTGTTTTGGGTTTGTTATTGTAGGTCTTTTCCTTCCCTTTTGTTTCCCTCCTAGAGAAGTTCCTTTAGCATTTGTTGTAAAGCTGGTTTGTTGCTGCTGAATTCTGTTAACTTTTGCTTGTCTGTAAAGGTTTTAATTTCTCCCTTGAATCTGAATTAGATCCTTGCTAGGTAGAGTAATCTTTGTTGTAGGTTTTTCCCTTTCATCACTTTAAATATGTCCTGCTACTCCCTTCTGGCCTGCAAAGTTTCTGCTGAAAGATCAGCTGTTAAAATTATGGGGATTACCTTGTATATTATTTGTTGCATTCCTCTTGCTTCTTTTAATATTTTTTTCTTTGTATTTGATTTTTGATAGTTTGATTAATATGTGTTTCAGTGTGTTTCTCTTTGGGTTTATCCTGTTCGGGACTCTTTGTACTTCCTGGACTTGATTGACTCTTTCACTTCCCATGGTAGGGAAGTTTGCAACTATAATCTCTTCAAACATTTTCTCAGACCCTTTCTTTTTCTCTTCCTCTTCTGGAACCCAACTAATTAGAATGTTGGTACGTTTAATGTTGTCCCAGAAGTCTCTGAGACTGTCCTTAATTCTTTTCATTCTTTTCTCTTTATTCTGCTCTATGGCAGTTATTTCCACTATTCTATCTTCCAGGTTATGTATCTGTTCTTCTGCCTTGCTTATTCTGCTATTGTTTCCTTCTAGAGAATTTTTAATTTCATGTATTGTGTTGTTCATCTCTGTTTCTTTGCTCTTTAGTTCTTCTAGGTCCTTGTTAAACGTTTCTTGTATTTTATCCATTCTACTTCCAAGATTTTGGATCTTCTTTACTATCAATATTCCGAATTCTTTTTCAGGTTGGCTGCATATTTCCTCTTCATTTGTTTGGTTTGGTGGGTTCTTACCTTGCTCCTTGATCTGCTGCTTATTTCTCTGTCCTCTCATTTTGTTGAACTTACTGCATTTGGGGTCTCCTTTTCACAGGCTGCACGTTTGTAGTTCCTCTTATTTCTGGTGTCTGCCCCCAGTAGATGAGGTTGGTTCTGTGGCTTGTGTAGGCTTCCTGGTTGGGGGTACAGGTACCTGTGTTCTTGTGGGTTGGGCTGGATCTTGTCACTCTGGTGGGCAGGGCCACATCTAATGGTGTATTTTGGGGTGTCTGTGAACTTAGTGTGACTTTAGGCAGCCTGTCTGCTAATGTATGGGTATGTGTTTCTGGCTTGCTAGTTGTTTGTCATGGGGCATCCTGCACTAGAACTTGCTGGCTGTGGGTGGATCTGGGTCTTAGTGTTGAGATGGTGACCTCTGGGAGAGCTCTTGTTGAATAATATTACATGCAGCTGGGAGGTCTCTGGTGGTCTGACATCCTTGACTCAGCTTTCTCACCTTAGAGGCTCATGCCCGACACTGGGCCAGAGCACCAAGACCCTGACAGCTGAACAGCATGGAAGAAAAGGAAGAAAACAAAACAAAACAAAACAGAAAACTGAACAGACAGAACCCCAAAACAAATGGTAAAAGCAAAAGTAAACAGACAAAATCACACAAAGAAACATACACACACATGCACACACACACACACACACTCACAAAAAGAGGAAAAAAAGAAAAGAGACAACCATAGCAATAAAGAAACCCACAAATGAAAACAAACACTAAAAACTAAACTAAGATAAACATAACACCATAACCAAATAAAATGCAGAAAGCAAACCCCAAGTCCACAGTTGCCCCCAAAGTTCCCTGCCTCAATTCTGGGGACACTCGTTGTCTATTCAGGTATTTCACAGATGCAGGGTTTATGATGCCATTTGTGTGGATGTCATCTGCTCCTCCTGAGGCTGCATGGAGGGATTTCCCTTTCTCTTCTTTGTTCACTCAGCTCCATGGAAATGTCCCCCCCGAGAATGTGTTCACAGACTATACTTTCAAAATACACAAAGAACACTGACACTGAAAGAAATGACCAAAATTCATATTTGGAATAAAATTTATTCTACAGAAAATCTTTAAAAGTCTTGAAAGTGAAAAGGTATCACTCAAATTAGATATGCAAAAGAAGAAACAAATTACAATTTGTTGTAAATTCTCAATTTACAACAATGTGTGAAGAATTGACACATCACAATAGAAGATATACAAGTAACCAAAAATAATACAAAAAATTGTTCATCATCATTAGTTACAAAGAAAATGAAAATTCAAACCACAATAAGGCACCACTTCAAATGCATTAGAATTGTCTAAACTACAAAATCATTAATGCCAAATGTGAAGATACAGAATAACTACAAGTTTTATACTCTGCTACTGGGTGTATAAAGCATAAAACTATTTTGGAAAGCATGTTTGCTGCTTCTTATAAAGTGAAATATGCACTACACATATAATGGAGAAATGCAATTCTTACATATTTATACGCAAATACACATGATAGCTATATTCATAGTAGCCCAAAACAAGAAATAACTCAAATGTCAATCAACTTGTCAATGGATAAATACAATTCAATACTACTCAGCAGTAAAATGAAAAGAGCCATCCATCCATAGCACAACACTGGTGAATCTAAATATATATGATGTAAAAGCCAGAAACAGAAGAGTAATTATTTTATGGTTCAATTTATTTGAAAATCTAGAACAGACAAAACTAATTTTTCTTGATAGAAACCAGATCAATGCCCTGGGTGGCGGATGATTAATTAAATGCAAAACACCACAATGATGTTGGATGAACTTTCTAGTGTAATAGATATATTTTATATTTTGAGCGGTGTGTGATGGAGTGGTTACCCGATTGTGCTATTGTCAAAACTTAATAAACTATCCATTTAAAATGTGTGTGTTTTATTGTATTAAAATTATAGTACAGTAAAATTGATATAAAAATGCAGGGTGATAGAATTGAGGAATCAATAACCAATTAGTGATGCAGTAATAGTTGTATAGAATACTATAATATTGTAGTAAAAGACATATTGATGTGTCATTTAAGAACCAACTCAAAGAGGCAAAGATATTGAGGGAGAGAAGAATGAAGGAGAAGAAGAAGAAGGCAGCCAAACAGCAGAAATATTATTAAATCTACTCTCAAACCTATTTGATGAAACAGCATCTCAAAAAGGCTAAGATAACATTTTTATATCCAATAGAAGGTAGAAAGACAGATTGCCTTCAAAAATTGAGGACAGACTTATCAGCAACCAAAGACACTAAAATATAATGAATTAATTTCTTCAGAATGTTTTTGCAAATGAAAAAAACACACAAAGTACCTGTCTTTTCATTTTAAACTTAACCATACTAAGATTCAAGGGTAATAAGATAAAATTTCAGTAATACAAAGGAAAAATAATTTAATATGTATAGCATGCTGAATAGAAAAAATGCTTGAAATTATGATGTTAAGCTTGTTTTAAAAATGTGAATTTGTTCCAAAACAACTGATATATTGTGGAATAACCTGAGCATAACATTATTTTTCACATTTGCTTGAGTTATCCATAAGAAACACTAGATAGATGCAGAAAACTGCACCCAGCTGAACTTCCACATGGAAACAAAAACCTCAAATATCTGCAGGCTTCCTCAGTTCACCATGTGTGTTGTAAGACACATCCATCCATATCTAGTATTGCAAAGTTCCTCTGATTTCAGATAACCCTCTTCTTACAATTTCACAATAATTTAAAAGCTGTAACCCTTCTTATATTCACTTTGACAAGGAAAATTCAGGTCTTTTTCTTGCATAGTATATTTAATGTAGATTTCACATATTTCTTATATATTGATCATGTACAACACTTTGCCACCATTTTTAATTAGGTTCTTATATTTTTCTACATGTCATTGACAAAGGGTTTTAGTGTTTCACCAAATCCCATTTTATCCACAGAATGAATGAATTTTTATTTTACAGTTTCAAATAATGCAGTGATTTTAGGAACCACATCATCTTGGAGCAGACTTGCTTGTGTCTAAATTCAATATACATGAAAAATTAAGCCAGAAGTATTAGAGGGAAAACAAAACAAAAGATAAAATGTGTTCATAAATATGATTAACTATTGACTGATATTACTATATCAATAACAAACTATTTCATTGCTATTGTCATGAAAGTGTATGTGTTAATTAATTTAAGCTACACACCAGTGACAATGTGTACTCCTGATTAGAATATTATCATATTACTAATTGAGTGATCAGCTGGCATTATCAGAAATTCCTTACTTGATGGCAGCTACTTAAGCTGTTGCTTTTAAATCTTTAACACTGACAAATCAGATATTTTGTTAATGTGAAAAACAAATGTCAGAGACATACTTTCACTGGTAAAATCAGTGTGTTGTGAATTCACATAAAAATGTTTTAAATAAAGATATGATGTATATATATATATGATGTGATTTTATATATATATACATATATATGTATATATAATATATACATATATATGAATATAATATATATATAAATATATATACTATATATATACATACATATTATATATATATATAAAATACATATATATATATATATATATATATTCTTATTGAAACAGCTTAAGAATCTGCTGAAGCATATAGTCTGAACTCAGGGGTGGTGTCTGAAGCTTGAGATGTAAAAGACTTTGTGTCCAAACTTTGGTTAAGATAAGTTCAGAGTGCTTCATGCTGTAAGGGTAACTTAATCATGCATTTGGAATATTCTGCTATGTGCTGGCAATAAACATATCTTGTAAGATGGTGGTCTGAACACATAAATGGTCAGAGAACTGGGACTCTATAGAGGTTACAGAAGATATTATAGACATATTTTAGTTTTTAATGAATTTTTAAGTAATTTATATCTGTATGGTCAAAATTTAATTGGCTCATTTATACTTGGTAATAAGGTTACATATGAGTATTAATTCTCACCACAGATATTTCAGTGGCCACAATGACTAACTAAATAAAATAAAACTTATGCAAATTGGTCTTATTTAGTTCATGACTCTTAAATGAAGAATAATACATCTAATATTGTGGAGGGTTTTAATGATAAAGTATTTAAACATAAAGCAAGATTCAGCTAATTAGTTAATGTGAAATTAACCATGATAAGGACTTTATCTTAGAGGAAGGAAACATTGAATAACCTTTATGTATATATATAATTCAATACAATATATAAAAATATAACAACATATAATAAAGTATACATTCTATTATTGTGGAATATATAATAAAACTGTATTGTTGTATGAGTATCTATAGATCTTATGGTATCAAATATAAATAATATAACAATAGCTTCCATAATATCACAGGGAAAGAAAGGGATGTCAAGAAAAAAATCAGTCACATAAAAGACTTTTAGGAGAAAGATTAGAAAAAATAAAGACTGATAAAAGAAAATAAAGCTGCAGATTCTAATCACAAATTATTAGTGTGAGAGATCATATTATTAACCCCAATACGTTACCCCTACTTGTACACATATTATTTACCAGGTGATTTTGCATTTCTTTTCATTAAAAGGAAGAAGTTTATTTTTCCACCTTTGTGCTTTTGAAACTATCTTGAATAGACCGTTTCTTTGTACTTTTGATATGATTTTTATTAGCCCTCTGGTTCCTAAAGGGAAAATGAGACCCTCTTGGGAAGCCCACTCTAGGTGACTGGTCTTAGCTAAGCCTAACTCTGTCTGTCAACATCCAATGAATCCACAGACACATGAACTAAATAAGAGAAATATATCATTGTTTGTTTAATAAACTTTGTTACATGACAATAAATGACTGATACAATTAGTAACTAACTTCATTGAACACAACTTTGTCACTTAATTCAGGAATACCCAAGTTGATCAGGTTAGAATTACAATTATATAATGTTTTAAAGTGTGTGACTCTTTAAAAACAAACCTGAATCAAAGGCTTACACAAAGACTGAAAATGAAGTGATGAAAAAAAATTAAACCAGAAAAAATATTAAAGAAAATCTAAGGGAGAAATTCTAATATCAAACATATATATATATATTTAAAGAAAAAAACAAACATGGATATACTGGAAGTGTTTCATTTGTCCTTCCATGTCCTCCCTCCATATTTCTCCACCCTACACTTTGTTTTCTCCAGAAGGACAGTATATACTACATCACCCAAATTTCTAGTTGTATTTCGTTTAATGGTGAGTCCATACAAAATACTGAAAAGATGGAAAGTAGTATAGCCAAGGAATTTTTTCCTGTGTCTCTACAAGTTTGACTTGAGCTGGCAGCTATTTCTCCAACTGAAGATTTTTACCTCTTTCATTGTGGTCTTCTCCTTATGACTCTCATCTGGGTTCCCATTGTTGATCTTTTTCCCCGCACCTTCAGGCCAAGAGATAGTAATAACTATTTTTCTGAAAGCCCCACATGTCACTGGCACTTTTGTAATCAGTCCTTTTGTAAATAACTCATCCTTGAATTGTGCTAGTTTGAATATATGCCTCCTTGTTTGATACAGAAAATGGGAAGTGGAAATTGGCCACAGACTCAAAAATGGGTTTCATGGGTTGGACTGAACACATATTTAAGGAGAGTAGATATAACTCTCTTGCTTATTGTATGAGATGAGACAAATACTCCACAATGTGTGTAAGCAACACGATTACTCAAATTATTACTGTTGGCATCACGAGATAAAGTACAGGTGGAAAGCAGAGACTAGAAAAATTAAGTAGCTGTGCAGCTTTGTCACTAAGACAAAATAATTTATAAAAACCGTGTTCTCTGGTTTCTTCTGGTGAATTTAAAGACTCTATACTGAGAATACATAATTATAAGCTGCAAATATACACTTACAATACATATTACAAAAATTCCTCCCTGGAAGCATTGAAGGAGCCCTCACCTCCTGCAGTTCCATCCAGAAAGGTTGAGAGCCAAGCTTAGTGTCTGACTGTGGTTTGCAATACTGATTAGTGATCAATCTCATGAACCTGCTTACACTGAAGACAGTGAAAGATACTGATGGGGATGGGGAGGAAACTAGGGCACGAAATGGGCAAACATAAATGAGGAGGAAATTTTTAACTTAAACATTTCCTTCAACTTTCACATAAAATCCTTTCAATTACTATCCTTGGGGCATCATCTTTATTGAGATGATGATTGATCTTAGGATACACTTCTATCACCTCTAAGTCCATAATGAGACAATTCAGATATACTCTTGAAAGAGAGGGATAGGGACAGGTCTAGGTTGTTTACTAGGAGCCTGGACTAAACCATGGACAACTATTAATGAAGTAGAAATGCCAAGACATCCCTGGCATATAAATGAAGGGTTACAATGATCCAGGGAACTGGAGATACTCAAATAAATTTGCTATGGCAAGTTTTTCTGTATTCCCTTAGTCATTGTCTCCAAGAGGGCCTGGAGGATATTTTCTTCACTAAGATATTAAGAAACGTATTGGTAATGAGGGAGGCAATAACATCCCTGAGGCACTTTATGGTAGCTGCAGATTATATCAAGAGATGACAGTGGGTGAGTCTTCATGGGAATTTTATTTCTAATCTTAGCAAGAATATTGGGATCCTAGAGTAGCAGAGGCCAGGTAGTATTGTTGCTTATCCATCATTAAGGAGATGAATGTAATTATCATGAGAACAGGTTGTTCTCAGATCATTTTGATTCTCAGGAATCTTGGTGAACGGCTGATTAAACACAGGATTCCTAGAAATGAAATAATGAACAGCTTACTAAGATTCTATGTGGTATGTATAGGAAGAAAACTGCTAGATCTCCTGGACAGAAATCTAACCAAAATCACTACAGTACTGTGAAGATTCACACTGTCTTTTCATACTTCAGTTCACAGAGCAATTCATCAGACCAAGAAACAGTCAATTGATTAGTATTCCAGGTCTGCTTAAGGAAGTATTCTTTAGTGTACTCTCAGGTATACACTATAAATCTTTCTCCTATCTTCCCAAAAGAAATGGACAGTAACGTACCAGGTAGGAGGAAGTAAATACCTTCCAGGAGTTATTAGATATTAACTCTGAACTTATACTGATCTCTAGACACCTGAATGAGAGTGTGGTTCTCCATGAGGGATTTAAGGAGGTTAGGATACAGATCATGTTTTGGATCTAGCATATTTAATAGTAGATCTATATTATAAATGTTTTCCATAATTAGCAGTGAAGTGTACAGCTGAGATTTAAAAAATAATAAATGACAGAATCCCTACACTACTTCCTGACACTTGCAGTGTCACTATTATGATAGGAAACATGGAAGTTCCTAGGACCTTGGATTATGTCACCACCTTTCTCTAACCTACACTTGGGTCAAGGTATTGAAACTACATGGCCGTCATTAACAGTGGTTTCTGGTTGAGTTTGGGCAAATGGGAACCTCTGTGGGAAATGGAAGGGAGGGAGAAGAATGAGTCCAGGTAATGACCATATTGTCTTCCTGAGTTTTCTGTGATAGACTTTGCCCCTTGAATGCTTCCCTCAAGCCAAACTTTTCTGTCTTTACCCACAATCCTCTATGTCTTGGAGTTCTCTTTTGACCCTGCATTCATTCACTATCCCTTAGATTTTCTCTAAACAGCTCCCACATCTTTGTCATTAGTTGTGTTTGTAAAAACAGCTATTTTCAGTTATTTAATTAGACTATATAGTTTTTCCTCTTGATAGTAACTGATACAGAATGAGCCTATATACTATGAAAAAGAGCAAACCACAAATATTATGAAACATCATGCACTGATATGGGCTTGACAAAAAGTTCAAAATTTAAATCAAAACTCATCCAAATATGAGGAGAAAATACATGAGTGCAATATTTTAGATCAGATCTATCAAAAGTTGATGAATTAGACGGACAAAAATGGTCCAACTATAAAAGTTATTAACTTCGTAATTAACAAGATGATTCCATGTAAAAATTCCTGCAGACTCCAGAAATAAATAACATATATACTTTATGACTATACTTGCAAGACATATAGAAGCTGTCATTCACTATTTTGAAAAAAAAAAAATTCTCAATAGAACCCAGCTATAGAAATTTAGTCAAATATATCATGTATGTTTAGAAATTTGGAAATACACTTAAAATAAATGCATCTATATTAGAAATAAATGAACAGAAACTTGACTAGCAAAAATCATTAAGTTAAAAATAGCAAAAGGAAATAATAAAATTGAAATAGCATATTATTTTTTATAAACATATTTAATTATATAAGACTAATATCATGCAATCTAAATATAGAAAGCAAGAATGTTATGGTTTTCTAATATGCTTTTTCACATAAAAACAAAGAAAGATATGATTAGAAAATATAGGAAATATTAATCTGCACACTATAATTACTGTTTTGGAAATAATAGAAATATGTAGAACCCTACATCCTAGAGTTAAAAATTATACCTTCTGGTTTGCCCATGGAAAATTTACAAAATTTAAGTACTTTACACTCTGTGCTAAGAACTCTGAAAAAAATCAAAGAAACTAAGTAACAAAAGAAAAAAAAAGTTTGTCTTAACAACCCACACCTGGATATTTAATTGATTACAAAAGAAATGATGATGAAACTTATTGAATATTTTGTAGTGGACAGAAAATTAAAATAACAAGTGGTAGCTTGGGGAATTTAGCTAAAGTGGTAATTTAAAAAAAAGTCATATATTTAAATGATGGACATATGTAAACTAAATGTCCAATAGCAAGAATACAAAGAAAAAGCAACAGAATAGACCCTATGAAAATGGAGGATACAGATAAAAAAATTTTATAAGCATAAATTAATGAAATGTAAAGCAAAATAAAAGAGTCTCAAGAGAGCCAAATATTTTTTCTTTGAAATAATAAACAAAATAGCACACTAAAAACTAAAAAAAAAACACTAAAAAAATAATAAATCACAAATGACCAATATTAGGAATAAAAAATAGGACCTAATTACAAATGTCATTAGAAAATTTACATTAAAATAATAGATATATTGAGTAATATATTTCTTCACAATATGTAAATTGTACAACAGATACATTAGAAGTAAGAACAAGTGTAAAATAAAAAAGACAAAAAAGATCCCAGAGTTTTATAAAATATATTTGTGGCCGGTCACAGGTTTAAATGTTTCCATAAACAAAAGCAAAATAGAAAGGTATAACTATATGTGAAAATCTGATAAATTGTACTGACAGTTTCAAAAAGAAAAATCAATGTGACTAACAAGTATTTGAAAAGATGATTAATTTCACTAGTGAATAAGACATATGAAAATTAAAATGAAAATGTAACTACTCAATTGGCAAAAATTGGAAGGATAGATAATTTTAGTGTGGATGTAGAAAATGGGAAACAGGATTGTTGCCTTTTTTTTCCTTTTTTTACTGTGGATAAAAAAAAAAAAAATTGCCACCCTTCTGTAGCATAATCTGGCAGTACATTACTAAATTAACTGTACTTAAGACTCATCAAATCTACTCCTGGATATTGTTCTTTCTTTTAATTTTATTTTTTAATTACGTTTTAAATGGAGCTTTATTGGAGTATAATTTCTTCAAAATACTGTGTTAGTTTTGGTTGCACAACAAAGCTAATCAGCCATATGCATACACATGTCCCCATATCCCCTCCCTCTTGAGCCTCCCTAACATCCTCCCTATTCCATCCCTCTAGGTCATCGCAAAGCACTGAGCTGATCTCCCTGTACTACGCTGCTGCTTCCCACCAGCCAACTATTTTACATTCAGTAGGGTATATATGTTGACACTACTCTCACTTCACCCTAGCTTCGCCCTCCCACACCAGGTTCTCAAGTCCATTCTCTATGTCTACCTTTTTATTCCTGCCCTGCAACTAGGTTCATCAGTAGCATTTTTTTTTTCGATTCTATATATATATACGTTAGCATATGGTATTTGTTTTTCTCTTTCTGACTTACTTCACTCTGTATGACAGACTCTAGGTCCATCCACCTCACTACAAATAACTCAATTTTGTTTCTTTTTATGGCTGAGTAATATTCCATTGTATATATGTATCTTCTTTATCCATTCATCTGTCAATGGACACTTAGATTGCTTCCATGTCCTGGCTATTGTAAATAGTGCTGTAATGAATATTGTGGTACAAGTGTTTTTTGAATTATGTTTTTCTCAGGGTATATGCCGAGTAGTGGGATTGCTGGGTCATATGGTAGTTCTATTTTTAGTTTTCTAAGGAACGTCCATATTATTTTCCATAGTGGTTGTATCAATTTACATTCCCACCAACAGTGCAGGAGGGTTCCCTTTTCTCCACACCCTCTCCAGCATTTACTGTTTGTAGATTTTTTGATAATGGCCATTCTGACCAGTGTGAGATGATACCTCATTGTAGTTTTGATTTACATTTCTCTAATAAATAGTGATGTTGTGTACCTTTGCATGTACCTCTTGATCACCTGTATGTCTTCCTTGATGAAATGTCCATTTAGGTCTTCCACCCATTTTTTAACTGGGTTGTTTGTTGTTGTTCTTGTTGTTGTTTTGATATTGAACTCCATGAGCTATTCATATACTTTGGAGATTAACTCTTTGTCTGTTGTTTCATTTGCAAGTATTTTCTCCCATTCTGAGGGTTGTCTTTTTGTCTTGTTTATGGTTTCCTTTGTTGTGCAAAAGCTGTTAAGTTTAATTAAGTCCCATTTGTTTATTTTTGCTTTCGTTTCCATTACTCTAGGAGGTGTGTCAAAAAAGATCTTGCTGTGGTATGTCAAAGACTGGTTTTCCCTTATTTTCCTCTAAGAGTTTTATAGTGTCTGGTGTTATATTTAAGTCTTTAATCAATTCTGAGCTTATTTTTGTGTATGGTATTAGGTAGTATTCTAATTTCATTCTTTGACATGTAGCTATCCAGTTTTCCCAGCACCACTTATTGAAGAGGCTGTCTTTTCTCCATTGTATGTTCTTGCCTTTGTCATAAATTAGGTGACCACATGTGCGTGGGTTTATCTCTGGGTATTCTATCCTGTACCATTGATCTATATTTCTGTTTTTGTGCCAGTACCATACTGTCTTGATTACTGTAGCTTTATGGTAGAGTTTGAAGATGGGGAGCCTGATTCCTCCAACTCCATTTTTTTTTTTTCCTCAAGATTGCTCTGGCTAATTTGGGATGTTTTATGTTTCCTAATGAATTGTAAAATTTTTTATTCTAATTTTGTGAAGAATGTCATTGGTAATTTGATAGGGATTGCATTGAATCTGTAGATTGTTTTGGGTAGTATAGTCATTTTCACAATATTGATTCTTCCAATCCAAGAACATGGTATATCTTTCCATCTGTTTATGTCATCTTTGATTTCTTTCATCAGTGTCTTGCAGTTTTCTGAGTACAAGTTTTTCACCTCCTTATGCAGGTTTATTACTAGGTATTTTATTCTTTTGGTAGCAATGATGAATGGGATTATTTCCTTAATTTCTCTTTCTGCTTTTTCATTGTTTGTGTATAGGGATGCCAGGGATTTCTGTGTATTAATTTTGTATCCTGCAACTTTACCAAATTCATTGATTAGCTGTAGTAGTTTTCTGGTGACATCTTTATGATTTTCTATGTATAGTATCATGTCATCAGCAAACAGTGACCGTTTTACTTCTTTTCGAATTTGTATTCCTTTTATTTCTTTTTCTTCTCTGATTGCTGTGGCTAGGACTTCCAAAACAATTTTGACTAAGAGTGGCAAGAGTGGACATCCTTGTCTTGTTCCTGGTCTTAGTGTAAATGCTTTAATTTTTTCACCATTGAGTATGATGTTTGCTGTGTGTTTGTCATATATGGCCTTTATTATGTTGAGGTAGGTTCCCACTATACCCATTTTATGGAGAGTTTTTATCATAAATGGGTGTTGAATTTTGTCAAAAGCTTTTCCTTCATCTATTGAGATGATCTTATGCTTTTTATTCCTTAATTTGTTAATGTGGTGTATCACATTGATTGATTCATGTATATTGAAGAATCCTTGCACCCCTGGGATAAACCCCACTTGATCATGGTGTATGATCCTTTTAATGTGCTGTTGGTTTCTGTTTGCTAGAATTTTGTTCTGGATTTTTGCATCTATGCTCATCAGTGATATTGTTCTATAATTTCCTTTTTTTATGATATCTTTTTCTGGTTTTGGTATCAGGTTTTGGTGGCTTCGTAGAATGAATTTGGGAGTGTTTCTCCACCACAATTTTTGGTAGAGTTTGAGAAGGATCGGTGTTAGCTCCTCACTAAATGTTTGATAGAATTCGCCTGTGAAGCCATCTAGTCCAAGACTTTTGTTTGAAGATTTTTAATTATGGTTTCAATTTCCTTACTTTTGGTAGGTCTGTTCATATTTTCTAATTCTTCCTTGTTCAGTCTTTTGCAGTTGTCCCTTTCCAAGAATTTGTCCATTTCTTCGTGGTTGTCTTTGGGGTTTTGTTGGCCTATAGTTGTTTGTAATAATCTCTTATAATATTTTATTGTTGTAAATGCAAACTCTCATATAAGTCTTGAGGCCACAAGCATGAAGATTCTGTAACAGCTCTCTTTGTGACAGTGTAAAATAAAAGGAAGTGGTTGAGAATGCTAAACAAATACTCTGTACTATTAAAATGTTTTTCAGTGTCCAGATTCAATCTTCTACTTTCCCTGAGTTAATAGTGATGATGTCATCCTTCATTGTTGTTAACCTCCTTCATTTATATATTCACATATTAAGTGGTATTTTAGGATTTCTCTCAAGTCAATCAATAGACATTTAAAAGTATTAAGATCTAACTGATTTGAAGTTTTACTCCTTGACCTTTTAATTATGTATTGAGGAATCATTAAGGACTCACACAAAGCAAGAGCATCAAGCATAATGCTTAACAGAATCATACTCTTCATTTTATTTGTGCCTACTTTCACTTATCTGAAGTTTTTTTTCTTAATTCTCATTTATTCTGAATAATTTTGTTATAGCTGTGTATCTACAGCCATTTAGATATCATTTGTTCAAAATTTTACTTCTTATACCCTTAATCCATAATTATTATTTTTAAAGTTCATTCTAAATATGTAGTATTATGCATATTAAGGCTTGATTATTCACTGTAAGAAAACTCAGGGGACTGATATTCTGAAACTGGTAATGTTACAGACTTTTATTTGTAAGCTACTTAATGGGGCAGATCTCACAGGTAATAACACCTGCAGTTTTAGTTTAAATTCCACAATCTTGATAACTGTAGGTAAAATAGAAATTAGACTGACATTTTGGGGCCAATATTTCTGACCATGTGTGTGTGTGTCTGTGTCTGTGTGTGTGTGCATGCATGCACAAGCAGTTTGGATTGATTGGAAAGAATAAAGGATTAACATACTTATCTATGGTATACAAACCCTTTATATTCTGTACTGTTACACTTTGTGTATTTCAAGTAATATAAAATTATTGCCGGTGAGTTCATGAATTTTCGCATAAAAAGTATACTGTTTTGCTATAACTTAGTGTTTGGTATTCACATGGAAGTGATGAAAACTTTATCTTCTACAGTCAGCTGCTTTTTATCTCATTGACTTGTTAGTGAGTGATGGCTAAGGAGTGTTTAGAATTGAATCAAGCACTCCTGACCTGTTATTATTTGTAGAAGATTTAAACCAGAATAACCTATATGTATGGCTGGTGTGTGGCCTCTGTAACTATATCCTATTTTCATAATCTCATACTCAATTTGCTGCAGATTTCTAAAAGAGGAAATTGGTCCCACTCCAGTTGATCTGCATTCTCTGCAATACATAGAAAAATTCCACAAGGACTCATACTTGGCCTTTTCCATTATTCCAATTCCATGCCCTTTTAGAAATCTGGTTTCTAAATTTGCTTTATCATAATACAGCTATGCCAATGGTGTTCTCATTTAGTGCTTTGATGATAAAGGTCAGTCATTCTCTCCAAGGAGCCCTTAAGGACTGAATATGCCTTCAAAGACTGGAACTATTTCAGCCACTAGAAGTAAAATAACACTTTTAATAAAACATTTTTGGCTTAAGGATATCTGAAAGATTTGATAAAAATTCCTGGGCTTCCCTGCTGGCACAGTGGCTGAGAGTCCGCCTGCCAACGCAGGGGACATGGGTTCATGACCCAGTCTGGGAAGTTCACACGAGACACAGAGCGGCTGGGCCTGTGAACCATGGCTGCTGAACCTGCGTGTCTGGAGCCTGTGCTCCACAACGGGAGAGGCCACAACAGTGAGAGGCCCACGTACAGCAAAAACAAACAAACAAACAAACAAATGTCCTGCTTAATTGACCACATGAGTCTCCACATGAACTCAATTATCCTGTTTTATGGGTATTTGTATCAATAGACCTTTTAGAGCAGATAGATTTGGAAGAAAAAAAATACGTGAATAAAATGGCAAGATTGTTTTAATTTGCATTTGTGCATCAGTTCATTACCCAATAGCAAAATGGCAACCAAAATTTTTTCTAATATGCATGGAGCTTTAGACATATTTAAATTCATGTAGCATATGAGCACCTAGTATAGATGAATAAATAAATAGATAACAATCAGTAATGCACATGTGCAATATAATATGTTTGTTATCTATATCGAGGAAATGGGATATTAGATTTATTCAGTTATTATATGTGAAATGAAAAAAAGTATTTAAAACTGTTTAATTTAAAAAATAAATGTATTGGTCAACAAATGTCTTGGTCAATCTCACCCACCAGCATTTTCTTTGAATAGGCTGTAGGTTAAATATCTGAGTCTCTAGAGCTGATATGGAATTATTATTGTTGTTATATACATGTTATTCAAAGGTGACATAAATATATTGAATGACTAAAATGTGCAACTCTAAAATTTCCAGAGAACAATAAAAAATGAAGAAAGAAAAAAATGCCCTGAAGGTAGAACTTAAAAATAAGCAAAAGAGAAGAAATGAGATTTTAAATACTGTAATGTATAACATTTCAGTTGACATCTATTAGCAACATCTACAATGTGTTGTGATTACAGTCAACTAAGCTATGGTGCCTGGGTGGCCAAACTGTTATAGAGCATAAAAAATACATCAACTAGATATTGAATTGATATGACCCTACAAAGAACTTTAAATTCAATTCAAGACACTCTCTTATGAGCCTACCTTACACCAGAACTGTGTCATGTAGGAAGGATAACTTGGAAAATATAAAGAGTTTTTTTAGACTGGAGAAAAAAAGATAGAATGGGGGGAAAAACATGTGCTTTCAGTTATTTTAAGTACTCACAGAATTATTTAAGTTATGGCCTGCACCAAGATAGTCAAATTAGGACCATTAATTAGAACTTATAAAGGGACAGATTTGATTTAGTATTTAAAATTAATTTATCTCATTAGAACCACCAGAAAAATCTTGTGAGATTGAATTCTCTAGGCCAGGTTGATTACTTGTCATGGATATAATTGAGATGTCTGTGGTAACTAGTATGATGGTTTGACAGGATCACCATATTTTTTTTCTAACTCTGGGAACCCAGAATTATATATTTCTTTAACAACTTTGTTAGTGCTAAGTTAATTCCAAGGTATATTTATTATTAATTCATATTAAATATAGCACATATTTTATGTTATACATTATATCTTGGTTTCTTAATATCTTTATTAAAGGAGGCAAAGTATTCTAATTAAAATGTGTAGCAGTGAATTCTACAGTTTATTTTCTAATATTTCTGAAAAAAATTGCATGTAGAAAAAAGTTTAAAAAATTAAATATATACAGAAAATAATTATATTTAGAGAGCTACTTTGTAAGAAATTTAGTACACCATTAACTGCCAAATATATATAAGTAATTATAACACCTTACTTGTTGAAGAAAATTTCTAAATATTCCTAAGTAGTTTTAGGAGTCAGGGTAGCTTTTCCTGAGGAAATGACATACAAACTGGGTTTCAAAAATGACTAGGTAGTGTATATATGTCCATGACACTCTCTCATTTCGTACCAGCTTACACTTCCCCCTCCCCGTGTCCTCAAGTCCATTTTCTACATTTGCATCTTTATTCCTGTCCTGCCCCTAGGTTCTTCAGAACCATTTTCTTTTGTTTTGTTTTGTTTTTTAGATTCCATATATACGTGTTAGCATATGGTATTTGTTCGGTGCTTTATGTCCACCTAGAGGAGTGGGATGGGGAGGGTGGGTGGGAGATGCAAGAAGGAGGAGATATGGGGATATATATGTATAGCTGATTCACTTTGTTAAACAGCAGAAACTAACACACCATTGTAAAGTAATTATACTCTAATAAAGATGTTAAAAAAAAAGAACGTCTAGGATATGGCAAGGAAAAGGTGAAAGAGAGAATTGTTTGGGAGTAGATCAGGGCTTTTCAGTCAGGGGCAACTTATATGCAAATGCTTTCATTTGGAAGAGAGCATGTCAAATGGGAAACTGAAATAATTATAGTTAGGAAACTGAAAAAAATCTAAACAGAAGGCAGAAAAGAAACATACCATAGGACAAAAGTAGGATACATAGGTCATACTATGAGCCAGTAAGGGTTTTGATGATTATTCTTATCAAAATGGGAAAGCATTAAATAGTTTAAAGCAGGAGATTTTTTATTTGTCTCTTTGCTTGTTTAAGATTACACTTTTTAAAAAATCCATTATTAATTAGGGAGAAATAATTGTAGGTACATGGAGTTTGATTACATGATCATAAGTGAGATCATTTTGAATGGACAAAAGAAGAGTAGAGACAGGAGAGATAAGAAAGATATTTAGGGTATGAAATTGCCAAGAAATGGAAGAGCTTTTTATATGCCAAAATCCTAAAATTTGGGACTTCCCTGTTGGTCCAGTGGTAAAGAATCTGACTTCCAATGCAGGGGACGTGGGTTCGATCCCTGCTCAGGGAACTAAGATCTCACACGCTGCAGGGCAACTAAGCCTGTGCACCACAACTATTGAGCTTGTGTGTCTCAGCGAGAGAGCCCACGTGCTACAAACTACAGAGCCCACGCACTCTGGAGCCTGTGCGCCACAACTAGAGAGAGAAAACCCACACACCACAACTAGAGAGAAGCCCATACGCCACAACTAGAGAGAAGCCAAGTGCCACAATGAAAAGACAGCACACCATTACAAAAAAAGATCCCACATACCTCAGTGAAGATCCCGTGTGTTGCAACTAAGACCCGGTGCTGCCAAAAATTTAAAAATAAAAAAAAATAAATAAATAAATCCTAAAACTTACTTTCTTTCAAAATATTAACTTTATATGAAACCTTCTTTCTAACAATGGGTTCTCAAGGCAGTCTAAATTAAGGCTGACAACTGCAGTAATCTAAAGCTTCTATGGAAACAGTAGTCCTAAACTAGTTCTGGCTTTTGTTGCCTGCAAGAGAGGCTGACCTGTAGTTGATGTACATCCACTCTAGGTGTGTTTACCCAGTCTATGAACATTCCCAGCCTGTTAGCAAGTGTATATTACAACAACCATCTTTTTATTTCATTTATGAAAAACACTCTTTGATGATGGACCTTGTTACCTTTCTCTTAACCTTGTCTTTAGCCAGAAACACAGATTATTGTTTGTGATGTATTATCCAGAACTTCAACATACTGTGTTTGTAAGTGTTGGGAATATCAAGGAGAACATATTCACTGATTACGTTGGGTCTTCTCTGTGGGTCTCTGTTCACTCACTTGATCTGTGAGTAACATAGCAAAATGGCAATTCTGAAAATAGCAGGGCAGGTCAGAACTAGGAGCTCTAGTGTTTATACACCACCCCTATTAAAAAAGGAAGGAGCAGTTAGTGAGAAAATGGAATAACCTAGTTAATAGACTTAATATTGTCTCTGACTGGATTCAGTTAGTTTAGCAAGCAAATTCACCAGTGCCTATATGTTGTTTAGATAAAATATTATCCAAAATATTTACCTGCCTCACCTTTGTTTCCAGTCCTACTACAATGTTTTTATCCTGATATTGTATATACACAAAGAGTCTGTCTCTTGGTATTCATGAGGGTTAGTTCCAAGAGGCAAGGTGGATACCAAAATCTGTGTATGCTCAAGTCCCTAATATAAAATGGGGAAGTACAGTCAGCCATCCTTATTTGTGGGTTTCACATCCACAGATTCAGTAGATCACAGATGGAAAATTGATCTGTTTGGTTGAATCTGTGGATGAGAAACCCACAAATAATGAGGGCTGAGTGTATATTTATAGAAAAAAAATACGCATATAAGTGGATATGCTCTGTTCAAAACCATTGTTCAAGGATTAACTATATATATATATATATATATATATATATATATATATATAGTTGGTTCTGTTTCTATAGAAAACCCTAATACAATAGTTTATTATCAACATTCCAACAACAACAACAACAACAAAAACCTAAAATTACATAAACCATATAAACCATGACCAAATCCTGTATACCCAGGAACAGATCTCAAGCAGCAGCCACTCCACTCTTTTCTTTGTAATTATTTCCTATTGATGCCATAAAAAAATGACCACAAACTTAGTGACTTAATATAGATAGATTATCTTATAGTTATATAGGTCAGAAGTGTGACACAAGTCTCACTGGCCTAAAATCAAGGTATTATCAAGGCTGTGTTCTATTCTGGAGGCTCTAGAAGAAGATCCATTCTCTTGACTTTTCTAGATTCTACAGGTGCCTGAATTCCTTGGTGTGTGGCCTTCCTCTCTGCCTTTAAAGACAATGACAACAAGATGAGCTCTTCTAACAATGCCATCTCTATGATCCTTCTTCTGTCATCACATTTCTTTCTCTGACTATAGCCTGGAAAGTTTCTTTGATTTTAAGAAATTGTGTGATTAAATTGGGCTCACCAAGATGATCCAAGATACTTTTCTCATCTCAAGGCCCGTAACCCTAATCACAGCTGCAAAGTACATTTTGCCATGTAACACATGCTCAGGTTCCTGGAGTTAGAATGTGGACATAATTCGAGGGCCATTGTTCTCCCTACAGCACTTGTAATATCCTTACCTTGTAATCTGGTGAAATTTTAAATCAAATTGATAAACTGACAACTAAAAACAGCTCTTTCAGTGTCAGAATATTTTATGAATTATAATAAATATTATTATTATCTATGTTTAATGAAATCTTAAAAAGTAAAAATTTTTCTCAGATCTTATCATGATAACAAGTATAATTCTCACAACAAGCTATGAAATAGGAAGATATCCTTATCGCCTACACTTCACAAATGAGCCAACAGTAGCCTGAAGTGGCTAAATAATTTGCCAAGATCACCCTGAGTTATCACATAAATAGTCATATTGTCTAAAGTATTAGACTTTTCTAAAGAACATACAAGGTGAGAGTTTAAACATTAGTTAACCCCTTTCTGGTAGAGGCAAAACTATGGCACAAAAATGATTTCTACCTTGCATTTGTTCACAAATGATCCAAATGTGTTCCAACATTTGTCTGCTAGCTATTCCACCTCTTTTAACTCTGCTACTCAGAGGAAGAGAAGTAGTACAAGTACAAGTACAAGAGTAGGTGATGCTCTTTGTTTCCTGGTGTGCGAGGAGAAGGGATTAAGAGTGCAGCTTAAAGGAGCTACAGAGGAGGGCGCAAGCTGCGGCTATCAGCACGGACCCCAGAGACGGGCATGAGACACTAAGGCTGCTGCTGCCACCACCAAAAAGTCTGTGTGCGAGCACAGGTCACTATCCACATCTCCCCTCCTGGGAGCCTGTGCAGCCCGCCACTGCCAGGGTCCCGGGATCCAGGGACAACTTTCCCGGGAGAACGCATGGTGCACATCAGGCTGGTGAAACTTCATGCCAGCCTCGGCCACCGCAGGCTCGCCCCGCACTCCATACCCCTCTTTCCCACTGGTCTGAGTGAGCCAGAGCCCCGAATCAGTGGCTCCTTTAACCCTATCCTGTCTGAGCGAAGAACAGACGCCCTCCGGCGACCTACATGCAGAGGTGGGGCCAAATCCAAAGCTGAACCCCGGGAGCTGTGGGAACAAAGAAGAGAAAGGAAAATCTCTCCCAGCAGCCTCAGGAGCAGTGGATTAAATCTGCACAATCAACCTGATGTACCCTGCATCTGTGGAATAACTGAATAGACAATGAATCATCCCAAATTGAGGAGGTGGACATTGAGAGCAAGATTTATTATTTTTTCCCCTTTTCCTCTTTTTGCAAGTGTGTATGTTTATGCTTCTGTGTGAGATTTTGTCTGTATAGCTTTGCTTTCAACATTTGTCCTAGCGTTGTATCTGTCCATTTTCTTGTTTTTGTTTTTATTTAAATTTTTTTCTTAATAATTACTTTTTATTTTAATAACTTTATTTTATTTTACCTTACTTCCTTTACTTTTCTTTTCTTTTCTTTTCTTTCTTTCTTTCTTTCTTTCTTTCTTTCATTCTATTTTTTTCTCCCTTTTATTCTAAGCCATGTGGATGAAAGGATCTTGGTGCTGCAGCCAGGAGTCAGGGCTGTGCCTCTAAGGTGGGAGAGCCAACTTCAGGACACTGGTCCACAAGAGACCTCCCAGCTCCATGTAATATCAAATGGCGAAAATCTCCCAGAGATCTCCATCTCAACACCAACACCCAGCTTCACTCAATGACCAGCAAGCTACAGTGTTGGACACCCTGTGCCAAACAACTAGCAAGACAGGAACACAACCTCACCCATTAGCAGAGAGGCTGCCTAAAATCATAATAAGTCCACAGACACCCCAAAACACACCACCAGACGTGGACCTGCCCACCAGAAAGACAAGATCCAGCCTCATCCACAAGAACACAGGCACTAGTCCCCTCCACCAGGGAGCCTACACAACCCACTGAACAAACATTAGCCACTGGAGACAGACACCAAGAGCAACGGGATCTACAAACTTGCAGCCTGAAAAATGGAGACCCCCAAACACAGTAAGGTAAACAAAATGAGAAGACAGAAAAACACACAGCAGATGAAGGAGCAAGAAAAACCCCCAGCAGACCTAACAAAATAAAGAGAAAATCGGGAGTCTACCTGAAAACGAATTCAGAATAATGATAATAAAGATGATCCAAAATCTTGTAAATAGAATAGAGCAAATACAAGAAACATTTAACAAGGACCTAGAAGAACTAAAGAAGAAACAAGCAATGATGAGCAACAAAATAAATGAAATTAAAAATACTCTAGAAGGGATCAATAGCAGAATAACTGAGAAAGAAGAACGGATAAATGACCTGGAAGATAAAGTAGTGGAAAAAACTACTGCAGAGCAGAATAAAGAAAAAGGAATGAAAAGAACTGAGGACAGTCTCAGAGACCTCTGCGACAACATTAAATGCACAAACATTCGAATTATATGGGTTCCAGAAGAAGAAGGGAAAAAGAAAGGGACTGAGAAAACAATTGAAGAGATTATAGTTGAAAAAATACCTAATATGGGAAAGGAAATAGGAGATTAGTTATTTTTACATATTTATGTAAAACTTTATTTATTTATTTATTTATGTTTTTTATTTAGTTAGTTTTACAGTTTGCTACATAAGTCGTATTTTACATAAGGGGAGAAATGTTTAGTTTCCTCTAGGAAGAAATCTCCAGTAACTTTTTGGGAAGTGACCAGGCTTCCTCAATCACTTTCCATCTAGAAACAGCATTGTCAAATCTAGGGTCCAATTATACTTAAGACCCAATTAAAAATGATAATTTTATTTTACATTTTTAATTATATCGGATGCACAGCTATGAAATCAGTGGTGAGTTTTGGGTGACAGCTAGTCAATGGCAGGTTATAAAATGTCAAATTATTTGGAAAGCTTTTTGTGGGTCATTTAATCTATAAATTCCCTTATTTGAATGCATAAAAACAAATATTGTTATTATATATGTTATTTTGTACTCCACACAGCTATTTAAAAAATATATATGTGATTTAAAGAAAGCTTTCTCATATATTGTAGATTACAAACTTATTTGCAAGAAATATTTAAACATAGTATGAATCTGAATCACACTTTAGAGACCTCAGGAGGATGTGTTTACCCATCTGTCATGTGTGGTAAGACAAACTCAACAAGTAAATGCTCTCTGAAAAATGTCAGCATAACTTCCTTCAAGTAAAAATATTAGCCAGCTAGTTAGAACACTATTTTTCCCTGTTAGAAAAAAACTGGTCCTACTGCTTTTCCTTGGAGAGTTAAATATTTTAGAATGGGATAATTCTTCAATAGCCAGAAAGTAAAACACAGATGTGAGTACCTGCCCTTGACTGATGGCTTTTTATTATTTCTTCTGAGACATAGAAAACAAATGACAGAGAGATAGTTTAGGCAGAGAGCAGTTTAGAACCCCAAACTACCCATTACAAATCTGTATGGGCCCAAGCATTTAGAATGCGTTTTTTGCCTAATTAAAAGACAGAATAAATGATTGTTTGAAAATGTAGAATAACAATATATATTGAGGTATGCTACATAAAAGGTTTCTTTTTTGTTTTTTGTTTTGTTTTGTTTTTTTAAGTAATCAATACCTTACTGGGCACAAAACAATGTTCTGAGGAACCAGAAGCCGGGGCGGGGAGCAGGGGGGATTTAAAAAGATGCAAGTATAGCACTTGCATTTACAGACCTTTTATTGAATTGGCTGAAACGTATCAAATCCCACTAAAATGTAAGTACCAAAAAGACAATGATTTATATCTAATTTGTTAATTGATGTTTTCTGTGTACCTAGATCAGTGCCTGGTACTCATCAGGCCCTCAATAAATATTTTTTGAATAAATGAATAAAATATACAGGAAAAGACAGTTTGATTTGTGGAACTACCATAATGTTCCTGAGGAAACTAATCAAAATGGGCTCAAGAGATCTGGAAAAGAGCCATGGAAAAATGAGCTTTGAATTGGATCTTAAAAGGTAGATAAATGGGGAGAAGGAGATTCAGAGTTAATGGTTGAAGCAAAGTGTATAGAAAATTTGGTGAATGTGACTAAATCATACTTACGAAGTGAAGTATTCTTTAGAATAATAAGGAAAAATTGAGTTTTAAACATAATTTGAGGTGGAACAAAAAGATCCTTTAGAAAAGAGTGTATCCTTCAACCTTGGGTGATCAGGAGACTCTGAAAACTTTGGAATGGACAGATCAGATACTGGTGCCAACCAGCTTGTTTATTCTTTTCAATCCTTTTAATGCAAGCTGGCTTCCTGTTGGCTAGGATCCATGGATGTGTCTGGATTTCATTTCTAAAAGTCGACATCAATTTGGTTAGAGAAGCTTCAGAAATCACTGCCTTTCTCAATTAAACCAAGGATGTCATTCTGCTAATTCTGGAACCACGCAAATATCAAGTTGAAGTGATGGCAGTTAATTGTTATTGATTGGTGTGTAACAGCATTATTGAATTCCAGAGTCTGGCCATTAGTGAAGTATAAAATGATCCAGCAATAACTTCAACTGGTTTTAGATAAAAATAAAAACTCGCAGGAAGTGAATGATATTTAAGATGCTTGAGAGAACTGAAGCTCTTCCCTTAATTAGGTAATTGGAGAAAGGAAATTAATGAATCCATATATGTTGGAAACATGATGGAAACTAGAATAGGTCCAAATCTTTCATAGTATGAGCCAGTGCTTCTCAATGGAACTTTCTGAAATGATGGCAATGATCTATATATGTGCTGTTCTTTGTGGTGTCCACTAGCCCTATAGTTGGATATTAAGTATTTGAAATATCGTTAGTGTAACTGAGGAGCTAAGTTTTACATCTGATGCAGCTTGAATTGATTTAAATTTAAATATTCTCATTGCTATCATTTTAGATAGCACAAGTTGGAATATTTTGCTTAACAAAAAGGAGCAACACTTTGGAAATTTCACACAGCTGGCTGTATCAGTCAGGATAGGCCAGCTAAAGCTAAAGTAATAATAATATAAAAACCCAGAATTTCACAAGTTTATAACAAGAAAGATTTATAGCTCTTGTTCGCACTGAATTTTCCACATCAGTTTCATTCTGGAACTCAGGCCACAAAACAAACTCTGTCTGTAACATTGTTGGCTGTCCTTGTAAAGTAAAAGGAGAGCTTGTAAATCAATGCATTAAAACTTAAGACTTGTGGTTTTTACTAACACACTCTACTTCTATTGATTGATGATGGTGATGATGATGAAGATGATGGTATAGATAGATGATTGATAGATAGAGAGACCTATAGGTATGTGTGATATATCATTACATCACACATACCTATGTTTTCACCTAGTCAGTCACAAAATAATTCTGTGTTCCATTGAGGGAGGATGTATAGCCTCCCTCAGGGAACCAATGACTATAAGTGAACAGCAGTACAGTCTATCACAGTGGCCTGAAATGAAATAGAAAGAGATATTTTGTTGAATTAGTGAATGAGTATTTCCCAGCAAGTTCTGTGTGTCCTGACTAGAACTTGATGTTGTAAACCCATCCACTCTAAGTATAGAGATAGCAGTGAAATATACCATGTTGCTTTCTTTTCTAGTGCCATCCTTCCCCAGTTCTTCACAGGACCACGTACCTTTTATTCTTCACTTCTTAGGTTAAATATCACCTTCTCAGAGAGAATTCCACAATACCCCAGTTTAAAATAGTGGATTGTGACTTTTTTTTGTATAATACAGGTAATCATCCAAACTGAATATATCCTGAATTAATTCTCTACATTTAATGGAACATGGAGTGATAGCAGTGATCAGATCCAGACAGACCCTTCCTGAATGGTGCACCAGGACCCCTTGGACATATGTTTCACTTCCCTATTCACTGTAAGCTCCTTGAAGGCAAGTTAAGGAATTATTAATTTCCAATTTCCTGGCTCAGTTAATAGGCTGGATGATTGAATGATGATATAAACATAAATCTGAATAATCTGTGCAATGATTTCACCAATATTAGAAATATTAAGCTAAACAAAATATTTATATAACTATAAACAAAAAATTGTTAGAGAGATAAATCTTTTAAAACAGAGGATGGTAAAAATATATTCCTTTACAATTCAACCAATGAAACAATAAAATGATACTTCCTTTTCAGAAAAGAAAAAATCTATTGTTCAAAGTTACATCTCAATAACTGAAATGAAAACGTCAAAGATAAGTGAACAATTTCCAATTTACACTGCAATATCCCAAACACGTTCAACTATTCTTTCTCAAGGAAATTAGATCATTGTCTACTGACCTCCCCATAATTATTGTAAGCATATTTTATTTTGTTTTATTCACTTGAATATTTGGTTAATGAGAAGTTTTCTAGACCACAGGCACTCCATGTAAGTCAGTTCCATACAAGTGTGAATAGATCAAATAATCTCTGACTTTATTTTTACTTGAGTAACTATGTAATTGCCCTTATTCACTGATATTTTAGCCTATGATAAATCCAATTGTAATCTATGCCTGTAGCTGGTCTACCTTCTGGCTATAGGTATCACCTGCCCTTCTGCTCCTTCCTGCTGACTTTCTCTGGGCCTGTGTTCTATTCTCTTTCTGTCTTAAAAAATTGCAGTAGTGTCTAATCAGTTTTTCTCTGAGCTTTTACTTATCCACTGAATATTTTTTGTGCAAGACTAATGTTCTTATTTTACTACTTTTAGTAATTTATCCTATATTCATAACCACAGGTAAAACATTTCAATCTAGCAGCAGTAATAACAAAAGAAAAATAAGTAATTATGCCAATTCCTAATGTATGAAACAGATAAACATAGTAATTTATTTATGTAAGTATATTTTATAAGTTTATATTTATAACCTGTAATTAATATAAAGTCAGTGGATCAACACAGGTAAATTCCTTCAATGAAAACAGGCATTTTAATATGGGGGTCTGAATACCAGTCACTGTTACTCTGCTACAGCAGAACTCAGTGCATAAAAGCCTTGAACCAGGAGCCAGAAATTATTTAATAGATGTTTCATACTAGAATTTTTTTATTAGGCAATTATGTAACTATGCCAGTTCCTGAAAGAGACAAAATCTCTAATCCATGGTTCTTAAAATCTAGAGGAAGAAGCAGAAAATAAATGAGTAAAGAAACAGAGATAAATAGAAATTGAGAAGATTGCAATGACAGAAATGAACACAGTAACTTATAGACTCCAGACCTAGAAATTTTTTCTAAGGAAATGATATTTAAACTGACACCTGGATTATGAGAATTCACCAGCTATATTGAAAACTTAGAGAGAAGGCGAGGTCTTCAAGCCTGGGGACAAGGAAGAGCAAAGAGTTGCCGTCAGGCAAGTGGCAGGCATGTCCTCGATATAGAGCAGAACAATGAAGGAAGGAACCCAGTGAGCTGAATCCTGTATGAGGTCAGACAAGTGGCAGACTCCAGACAACAATGCCAATTTCAAGACATGAAATGAGCCATCCACAGGCTATAAGCACCGAATGCACATGATATATCTGGTTTAACTGTATTCAGACTGCTTTGATAACAGTGAATTGGATGAAACAGGTAGAGAATAATATTGGGAGGAAGGCAAGAAGCTGGTATAAATCTTATCACTACCTGGGCAAGAGATGGTTGACTGGCTCTTCATAGGACTTTGTTTTCTTACACATAAAATAGGGTATATAAATGAGATATTTGTATTATCTTTCTATCATGCCTATTAACAAACTACACAAACTTCATAGTTAAACACACACACACACACACACACACAGATGTGTTATTACGCAGACAGAAGTCAGAAGTCTGACATGGGTCTCACCAGGCTAAAGCAAGGTGTTTGCAGGGCTGTATTCCTATCTGGAAGATCTAAGAGAGGATCTGTTACTTTGCTCATCCAGGTTGTTGTCACAATTCAGTTCATTGCAGTTATAGGACTAAGGTCCCCATTTATTTGCTGGCTATCAACTGAGAACCATTCTCAGCTTCTACAAAACACATGCATCCATTACCTCATGGCTCCCTTCCTCTCATGCTTCAGATCTCTCCTGTTTCTTATTCCATTGTCACATCTCTGTGACCAGCTCTTCTTGGCTCCCTCTTCTGCTTTTAATTTAATATGTGTTTAAATTGGGCCAATCCAAATAATCCATAATAAACTCCTTATAAAAGTCAATTGATTAACATTCTTTAACTAATCTTTAACCTTAATTATTTTTGCCATGTAATGGAACATATACAACGGTTTGAGGATTAAGACATGGACATCTAGGAGTGGCTGAGGAGGCATTATTTTTCTTATCACAAGGTTTTGAAATATTTATTACTTTTACAAAGAAATATACACTTAATCTACATAAATTTGATTTTGACTTAAGAAATAAACGTGGCATTGTGTTAGGCTTTGTTTAAATGTTTTATATAAATATTATACTATATACATATGTAAATAATTTATAAATACATATAGTATTGGATGAAATACCAAATCTGAGGGAAAACTGAGTCCTATGGAGATTAAATGAATCAACCTCCTTCCCAGGGAGTGACAGGACTTATACTGGTCCCTTGACTTCCTCCCAATAGCACTCTCTGCTTGTTTCATCATATATATATATATATATATATATATATATATATATATATATATATATACAGTTGTCTAACTAATATAAAAAATTAAATAAAGGTCATATAGTGTAGTGTGGATTATATGATTAAGAAAAGTGTATATTTAGCTTTATTCTGAAATTAGATTACATTTTTAATGTTTAATATCCCTACCATTCATTTCTATATGCCAATTTGTTTTTCTTAATCCTTTTATTAAGTACAAAAAATTTTGGTCTATTCACAATTATTAGAAATATGGATAACAAAAAAATTAAAAATAAACCAAGTTTATTATATGACCCTTTTTCATGCTCTTTTCCTTAAAGACAATCTATATGTTATGTGTCCTTTGATCAACAGCCCTCCCCAGTAAGCTCTGTGAAAGCAATATAAATGCTAATGTATCGTGGTCTAATTTTTGCTCAAATGCATGAACATAACATAATCAAAATTTGGTGTTCTTCTGGAACTAACTCAGTAGATGTTATTTCTTCTTTTTTTCATGACCTCTGGGAAAGTAAATAATATCAGAAAGCCCAATCATGTAAAACACATCCCCAAATGAACAAGGAAAATTGAAGTGCATGTGAACAGCCTCTGGAATTGGATTAGAGTCCAAAAGCCTGAATGTCACCCAGCACAGACAACATATCCTGCCCTTAACACTGAACAAAACTGTAAATCATGTAGTAATTTTTATTGTTGTTTGTTCTATGGTTTGGGTGACAACTTAATATCTTATAGTAGTATACATCTATAAAATGGTGCACATGACTGGTCACAGGCAGTAAAGAAAGCCCTTGTACTTTTTGATTGCTACAGGAAAATCTTTTGTGCAATTTGTAATTGAAATAAATAAATAAATATACAAACAGAGCAACTTACGCCTGGCTGAAAGTGAGTAGAAAATCAAATTGAAAGTGCATTTTCTTCACCCTGCACTTGTTTTAAGTGTTCTGCTAGATGGGTATGAAGGCAGAATACTTATTGTACCCATTACTGATGGCAGTTTTCATTTTCTTCAAAATTTGATTGCAAAAGTACCAGAGCACCCAAAAAATACTCACCAACCTTAAGAGTCACTTATTAGAATGGTTTTGTGTCTATGGTTTTCATTTTAATATTAATCACAACATTTTTTTTTCCTTGCCTCTTGCTATTGGCTTTTTTTTAAACAACTTTATTGGAGTATAATTGCTTGACAATGGTGTGTTAGTTTCTGCTCTATAACAAAGTGAATCAGCTATACATATACATACATCTCCATATCTCCTCCCTCTTGCGTCTCCCTCCCACCTTCCCTATCCCACCCCTCTAGGTGGACACAAAGCACAGGGCTGATCTCCCTGTTCTATGTGGCTGCTTCCCACTAGCTATCTCTTTTATATTTGGTAGTGTATATATGACAATTCCACTCTCTCACTTCGTGCCAGCTTACCCTTCCCCCTCCCCATGTCCTCAAGTCCATTCACAACGTATTTTTTATATCTTACTTGAATATCATCATGAAATGCTGCAAAAAACAATTATGCTTTCTCCAAAATGCATTTGTATTTCAAAACACATTTTAATTATGTACTTTTCCACTTCACCAGTAAAATACACACACACACAGGTACAGACAAAATTCTCTGATTTTTGCTTAAAGCAGGGAGATCAAAGGAACCATTAGATTCTTAAAGGCAGTTCATCTACTCTTCAGTCACAAGCTAGTGTCTAAAAGCTTTTTGTCTTAGAAAGTCCTGGGTCAAAGTTTTTCATATTTATCTGCTATTTGTGCCTGCTGCTACTACTGTATTTTAGGTCATCATCTTTCTCTGGCCCATGCATTACATCTGACCATTGGTCTTGGGCCTTCACTCCTACCCCACTAAAAAGTAGTTGTCACATGGCAACCAGAGCTATCTCCTTAAGAGATATCTGATTGGTTCCATGACCAGCATGAAATAGAGACAGAGACCACCTCCTGATCTAACATTTAGAGTTTCTAAGAACCACAAATGATTATGAAGTTGATGCAATTCACGTAGATGCCCAGCTAGGGGTAGGGTAAGTAGAAACTAAAAGTCTGACTCATTTTAATCACCTAACTTAAACACTGCTAAGAAGTTGCATCCTTCCAGAGGGGTGCCTGTGTCTAATTTGAGCCAAAGTGCCAAATAGCATGGTAAAGACTCTGATCTTGAATCTGTTTGGAGATTAAAGAGAATGTGGGATAATTTAAAATTAGGAACTCTAGGGTTTGCAAGGCTGTGGAGAAATCACAGTTGTGTGTAACAAGGAAGTAGACAAGATTTCCGCCTCTCGCCCACCCTAAATCTGTTACAACAGGACATGCAATGAGACAAGCAGTAGGAGACAAGCAGTGTCTTCTAGACCCCTCTAACTGGAAAAGCTGGGGACATCTCCTAGAAACTGTGCAGCCCAGTGCCGCTCAACCCTAGAGAAGTGCAGGCAGAGTCAACAGGTTGCAAATCAGAGACAGTGGCCCTGTTTTGCAAGGGAATTTGGGGTGTAGGTCAGCTTGAGTTAACACAACAAAGAAAGAGCTTTATCAGCTTTAGAGCTCCTTCTTCCATTGCACAGCAGCAGGGATCTAATTTGTTGCACTGCTCATTGCTAAATACAATCTTCAGCCTGTCTGAACAGGGGGCCTAACCAGAGTGTATGGGAGGCTGTGTAGCCCATTCAAAAACACTATGTATAGTGGCACTTGAACAGAGATCACAGCCTTGGCATACCCCATCTGCAGAGCAAAGCCAGTGGTCTCATCAGACCCTGGAATTTGGTGCACAGTCTGGCCTGATTTATATCCATAAACAATGAGTTGTATAGGCCATGATTACTATCCTGCTGTCCTACCAGGGCAGGGAAGCTAATCCATCCACTGCTAAACATAAAGAGTGCCCAGTCTCAACCAGAGAACCCTGATAACCATAAAGCCCATTCTGCAGTTTCACTTGACTAGGAAACAAAGATATCAGTTCTATCCAACTGATCTGAGCCAGAGGCATGCCCTACCATCCTCAAAGCCTGAACAGGTGCATCCAAAAATAGACTATAGGGCTTCCCTGGTGGCACAATGGTTAAGAGTCTGCCTGCTGATGCAGGGGACACAGGTTCATGCCCAGGTCTGGGAAGATCCCACATGCCACAGAGCGGCTGGGCCCATGAGCCATGGACACTGAGCCTGTGCTCCGCAACGGGAGAGGCCACAACAGTGAGATGCCCACATACCGCAAAAAAAGAAAAGAAAAAAAAAAAAAGACTATAATGGAAGGTTCCATCTGCCCAAGGACATTACTGGTAGACACAAACAATCCCAAACTGAACTATTTGGTGATGAATAATCTGTGTAAACCTGTGAAGTCTAGAAGAAGAACCTGACTATTCAACTGTACAGATACCAAATTAAATAATCAAATATCATAAAAATACAGATAAATATGACACTAAAAAAGGAAACTAATAAAGCTTCAATAACTGACCCTAAATAAATGGAGATCTATGAACTCCCAGAGAAATATTACAGACTAATCCTCTTAAGGAAGTTTAGTAAACTATAAGAAAATATAGACAGCTAAATGGAATGAGGAAAAGAATGCATGAACAAAACAAGAAGTTTGAAAAGGAAATAGCAACCATGGAAACCCCCAAACAAACAGAAAGTCTAGAGTTGAGAAATACAATAACTGAACTGAAGAATTTAATAGAAAGTGTCAAAAGTAGACTCAGGCATGAAGAAGAAAGAATTAGCAACCTGGAAGATAGGACACTAGAAATTACATCATCAGAGGAACAACAACAACAAAAAGAATGAAACAGAGTGAGGAAAGCCCATGGGAATTATGGGACACAATGTAAAGAAGCAATATTCATGTTATGGAAATTCCAGAAAGAGATGAGAAAAAGAAAGGGAAAGAAAGAATATTTAAAGCAATAAGAGCTGCAAACTTCTAAACCTGGAGAAATAAATGGATATCCAGATCCATGAGGCCCAAAGGACCTGAAATGTGTCAAACCATAAGAGGGCTATACCAAGACATATTGTAATTAAATCATCAATTATCAAAGACAAAGAATTTTAAGAACAGCAAGTAAAAAGAGAGAAGTTACTTACAAGGGAACCCCCAGAAGACTATGGATATATTTCTCAAGAAAACTTTTCAGACTAGGAGAGAATGGGATCTCATATTTAAAATACTGGAAGAAAACTACCAACCAAGAATTCTCTACTCAGGGAAGCTGTCCTTCAGAAATAAAGGAGGGATAATGACTTTATCAAACATACAAACAAAAGCTGAGAGTTCACTACTATCACACTAACCTTACATGACATACTAAAGGAAGTTTATTAAATGAAAGTAAAATGCTGTTAATTAACATAATAAAAATGTAAAAAGAAAGTGTTCATCTCACTGGTATGGTAAATATTTAGTCATAGTTAAGTTCTGCAATATGGTAATTGTGGTGCATATTCACTTATAACTCTAGTGTAAAAGTTAAAAAAATAAGAAATCAGGAAAAATAAACATAACTATAATAAGCTATTATTAGTTACAGAATATAATAAAAAACATGTACATTACAACAGCAATAACCTAAAGTGTGAGGAATGAGAAAAGTAAAACATAGTTTACAAATTCTATTTAACTTCAGTATTATCAGTTTAAAATAGAATATTATAAATGTAAGATATTTTATGTTAGCCTCATCATAATCACAAGGGAAAATCCTATAGGGACTACACAAAAGAGCACAATAAAGAAGTCAAAGCAGAGAGATTGGTTCAAGATGGTGGAGTAGAAGGATGTGCTCTCACTCCCTCCTGCGAGAACACCATAATCACAACAAACTGTTGAATAATCATCAACAGGAAGACACTGGAATTCACCGAAAAAGATACGCCACATCCAAAGACAAAGGAGAAGCCAAAATGAGACAGTAGGAGGGGCATAATCACAATAAAATCAAATCTCACAACTGCTGAGTGGGTGACTCACAAACTGGAGAACATTTATACCACAGAAGCCCACCCACTGGAGTGAAGGTTCTGAGCCCCACGTCAGGCTTCCCAACCTGGGGATCTGGCAATGGGAAGAGGAATTCTAGCAGAATCAGACTTTGAAGGCTAACGGGATTTGATTGCAGGACTTCAACAGGGCTGTGGGAAACAGAGACTCCACTGTTGGAGGGCACACACAAAGTACTGTGCACATCAGGACCCAGGGGAAGGAACAGTGACCCCATAGGGGACTGAACCAGACCTACCTGCTAGTGTTGGAGGGTCTCCTGCAGAAGCGGCGGGTGGCTCCATCTCACCGTGAGGACGAGGACACTGGCAGCAGAAGTTCTGGAAAATACTCCTTGGTGTGAGCCCTCCCAGAGTAAGCCATTACCCCAACAAAGAGGCTGGGTAGGCTCCAGTGTTGGGTCGCCTCAGGTCAAACTACCAACAGGGAGGGAACACAGCCCCATCCATCAGCAGCCAAATGGATTAAAGTTTTACTGAGCTCTGTCCACCAGAGCAACAGCCACCTCTACCCACCACCAGTCCCTCCAATTAGGAAACTAGAACAAGCTTCGTAGATAGCCTCATCCAGCAGAGGGCAGACAGCAGAAGCGAGAATAACTACAATCCTGCAACCTGTGGAACAAAAACCACATTCACACAAAGATAGACAAGATGAAAAGGCAGAGAGCTATGTACCAGATGAAAGAACAAGATAAAACCCCAGAAAAACAACTAAATGAAGTGGAGAGAGGCAGGCTTCCAAAAAATAATTCAGAATAATGATAATGAAGATGATTAAGGACCTCGGAAAAAGAATGGAGGCAAAGATTGAGAAGATGCAAGAAAGGTTTAAAAAAGACCTTGAAGAATTAAAGAACAAACAAACAGAGATGAACAACACAATAACTGAAATGCAAAATACACAAGAAGGAATCAATAGTGGAAAAACTGAGGCAGAAGAACGGATAAGTGACCTGGAAGACAGAATGGTGGAATTCACTGCTGTGAAAGAGAATAAAGAAAAAAGAATGAAAATAAATGAAGACAGCCTAAGACACCTCTGGGACAACATTAAATGCAACAACATTCGCATTATAGGTGTCCCAGAAGGAGAAGAAAGAGAGAAAGTACCCAAGAAAATATTTGCAGAAATTACAGTTGAAAACTTCCCTAAAATGTGAAAGGAAATAGCCACCCAAGTCCAGGAAGTGCAGTGAGTCTCATACAGGATAAACCGAAGGAGAAACACACCAAGCCACATAGTAATCAAAATGGCAAAAATTAAAGACAAAGAAAAATTATTGAAAGCAGCAAGGGAAAAATGACAAATAACATACAAGGGAACTCCCAAAAGGTTAACAGCTAATTTCTCAGCAGAAACTCTACAAGCCAGAAGGGAGTGGCATGATATACTTAAAGTCATGAAAGTTAAGAATCTACAACCAAGATTACTCTAGTTGGCAAGGACCCCATTCAGATTTGACACAGAAATCAAAAGCTTTACAGACAAACAAAAGCTAAGAGAATTCAGCACCACCAAACCAGCTCTACAACAAATGCTAAAGGAACTTCTCTAAGTGAGAAACACAAGGAAAGAAAAGGACCTGCAAAAACAAACCCAAAACAATTAAGAAAATGATAATAGGAGTATACATATTGATAATTACCTTAAATGTGAATGGAATAAATGCTGCAACCAAAAGACACAGGCTTGCTGAACGGATACAAAAACAAAACCAATGTATATGCTGTCTACAAGAGACCCACTTCAGACCTATGGATACATACGGACTGAAAGTGAGGGGATGGAAAAAGATATTCCATGCAAATGGAAATCAAAAGAAAGCTGGAGTAGCAATACTCATATCAGATAAAATAGACTTTAAAATAAAGAATGTTACAAGACACAAGGAAGGACACTACATAATGATCAAGGGATCAATTCAAGAAGAAGTTATAACAATTATAAATATATATGCACCCAACATAGGAACACCTGAATACATAAGGCAACTATTAACAGCTATAAAAGGGGAAATCTATAGTAACACATTAATAGAGGGGTATTTGAAGACCTCACTTACACCAATGGACATATCATCCAAAGAGAAAATTAATAAGGAAACACAAGCTTTAAAAGACACAATAGACCAGATAGATTAAACTGATATTTATGCGACATTCCATCCAAAAACAGCAGATTACACTTTCTGCTTAAGTGCACACAGAATGTTCTCCAGAATAGATCACATCTTGGGTCGCAAATCAATCCTCAATAAATTTTCGAAAATTGAAATCATACCAAACATCTTTTCTGAATACAAAGCTATGAGATTAAAAATGAATTACAGGGAAAAAATGTAAAAAAACACAAACACATGGAGGCTGGATAATAAGTTACTAAATAACCAAGAGATCATTAAGAGATCAAAAAGGAAATCAAAAAATAGCTAGAGACAAATGACAACAAAAACATTACGATCCAAAACCTATGGGATGTAGCAAAATCAGTTCTAAGAGGGAAGTTTATAGCTATACAAGCCTACCTGAAGAAACAAGAAAAACCTCAAATAAACAATCTAACCTTACACCTAAAGGAACTAGAGAAAGAAGAACAAACAAAACCCAAAATTAGTGGAAAGGAGGAAATCATAAAGATCAGAGCAGAAATAAATAAAATAGAATCAAAGAAAACAATAGCAAAGTTCATTAAAACTAAAAGTTGGTTCTTAGAGAAGATAAACAAAATTGTTAAACTTCAGTCAGATTCATCAAGAAAAAGAGGGAGAGGAATCAAATCAATAAAATTAGAAATGAAAAAGGAGAAGTTACAACAGACACCACAGAAATACAAAGCATCCTAAGAGACTAGTACAAGCAACATTATGCCAATAAAATGGATAACTTGTAAGAAATGGACACATTTTTAGAAAGTTATAATCGTCCAAGACTGAAACAGGAAGAAATAGAAAATATGAACAGACCAATCACAAGTAATGAAATTGAAACTGTGATTAAATATCTTCCAACAAACAAAGGTCCAGGACCAGATGGCTTCACAGGTAAATTTTATGAAATATTTAGAGAATTAACACCCACCCTTCTCCAACTCTTCCAAAAAATTGCAGAGGAAGGAACACTCCCAAACTCATTCTATGAGGACACCATCACCCTGATACCCAAACCAGACAAAGACATTACAAAAAAAGAAAATTACAGACCAATATCACTGATGAATATAGATGTAAAATCCTCAACAAAATACTACCAAACAGAATCCAACAACATATTAAAAGGATCATACACCAAGATCAAGTGGGATTTATCCCAGGGATGCAAGGATTCTTCAATATATGCAAATCAATAAATGTGATACACCATATTTAAAAAATTGAAGAATAAAAACCATATGATCAGCTCAATAGATGCAGGAATAGGTTTTGACAAAATTTAACATAAAACAAGAAATCAATGATAATAGGAAAACTGGAAAATTCACAAACACATGGAATTTAAACAACACTCTACTGAAAAACGATGGATAAAAGAAGAAATAATAGGTTAAATAAAAAAAGGTATTTGATACAAATTAAAATAAAAATATAACATACCAGAAATTACGGGATGTAGCAAAAGCAGTTCTAAGAGAAAATTCATAGCAATAAATGCCTACACTAAGGAGCCAGAAAAATAACAAACAACATAATTCTATACCTTAAATAATTAGGAAAAGAAGAACAATCTGAGTCTAAAGTTAGAGGAAGAAATAAAATAATAAAGATTAACACAGAAATAAATGACATAGACAACAGGAAAACAATAGAAAAGATTAACCAAACTAAACATGGCTTCTTTGAAAAGATAAACAAAATTGAAAAACAAAATTAGCCAGTATAACCAAGGAAAAAGACCCAAATTAATATATATATATATATATATATAAATGAAAAAGGAGACATTACAATTTATACCAAAGAAATTCAAAGAAACATAAGAGGCTACCATGGAAACATATATGCCAAGAAACTGAAAAACCTAGAAGAAATAGAAAAATTCTTAAAATTCTTAGAAACATACAACTTACCACAACTAGAAAATCTGAATAAAGTGATTACTAGTAAAGAGATAGAATCAGTAAGCAACTATCTACTAAAAAAGAAAAGCATCAAAAACAATATAATATTTAGGAATTAATTAACCAAGAGGTGAAAGATCTCTGCTTTGGAAACTCTGAGACATTGATGAAAGAACCTGAAGAAGACACAAATAAATGGTAAATGTATCCCATGTTTATGAACTGGAAGAATTAATATTGTTAAAAATTGATTAAAAAGACATCTATAGATTCAATTCTTATCAAGATTCCAGTGGCAATTTTTACAGATGTAGAAAAAAAAAAAACTCCTAAAATTTATGTGGAAGCACCAAAGACCCAAAATAGCCAAAGAAATCCTGAGAAAGAAGAACAAAGCAGAAAGCATCACACTTTCTCATTCTGAGCTACACTATAAAGCTATAGTCTTCAAAACAGTATGGTACTGGCAAAAAATAGATCAATGAAACAGATTTCAGAGGACAGAAATAAACCCAAGCTCACCTGGTCAACTAATATTTGACAAGGGAGCCAAGAGTACTCAATGGAGAAAATACAGTTTTTTCAATAAATAGTGCTGGGATAATAGGATAATCATATATAAAAGAGTAAAATGGTATCCATATCTTACACCACTCACAAAAATTATCTCAAAATGTATTAAAGATTTAAATGTAAGACCTGAATACATGAAACTTCTAAATAAAAGCATAAGAATAAAGTTCTTTGACATGGATCTTGATAATGATTTTTTGGATATGACACCTAAAGCACAACAACAAAATAAAAAATAAACAAGTAGGACTACATCAAACTAAAAACTTCTGCCCAGCAAAAGAAACCATCAATAAAGAGAAAAAAGCAACCTACAGAATGGGAAAATAAATTTTGCAAACTGCATATCTGATACCGTGTTAATATCCAAAATATATAAAGAAGTTATACAACACAAGAGCTAGACAACAAATAACCCAGTTAAAGAATGGGCAAAATATTTGAATAGACATTTCTCCAAAGAAGATACACTAAAGGCCAACAAGTACATGAAATAATGTTTAACATTTGTAGTCATTAGGGAAATGCAGATTAAAATCGCAATGATATATCATCTCACTCCTTTTAGAATGGTCAACATCAAAAAGACAAGACATATCAAATCCTATTGTTGATGCTGAGAAAAGGGGACATTTGTGCACTGTTGGGCAGAATATAAATTGGTACAGCCACTATCAAAAACAGTTTGGAAGAGTCTCAAAAATTAAAAATAGAATTACAATATGATTCAGCAATTCCATTTCTGGGAATATAGCCAATGGATATGAAAACACTAACTGGCCAAGGTATCTGCACCCTGCTATTCACAGCAGCATCATTTAAAATAGCCAAGTTATGAAAACAAAATAAATCCCCATTGACTGTTGAGTGGATAAAGAACTGTGGTAGATAGATACATAGATAAAACATTATTCAGCCTTAAAAATTTAATAGAAAATCCTATCTTTTGTGACAACATGATGGAACTGGAATGCATGCTCAGTGAAATTGACCAGGCAGAGAAAGACAAATGCTGTATGATCTCATTTATATTAGGGGTCTTGGGAACCTTAAGAAAAAAAAATAGACTTGTGGTTACTGGAAACTGAAAAAAAATAATTGGGGCAGAGGGTATTGGAGAAAGGTGGTCAAAAGTTACACACTTCCAGTTATATGATAAATAAGCATTAGGGATATAATATACAACATGATGACCATAGGTGACACTGATATATGATACATAGGAAAGTTGTTAAGAGCATAAATGCTAAGAGTTTTCATCACAAGGATTCTTTTATTTTGCTTTTTTTTTCTTCTCACTTTTCTTTTTATTATACCTATATGAGAACGTTGATGTTAGCTGAACCTATTTTGGAAATTATTTCACAGTATATATAAATTTATGTAGTGATGTATATCAATTATTCTCAATATAAGTGGAAAAAAACAATCACAATAAGTATGAGAGTCAGAGAAATTGTGGCTATTAATCCAACTATATAAAATATCTCATTACATATGAAAATATACCAAGTCAAAGAGACTGTGAGAGTAGAATAAAAAATAAAATAATATCTAACCATGTATTGTCTACAAGAAAACAACTTTAATTATAAAAACACAGATAGATTAAAAATAAAGAAAATGAGAAATATGTACCATGCTAACACTAAAAGAAAAAATGGAGTTGCTATATTAATTTCAAAAAAAATTCAGTATGTAGCAAATATTAGAGAATGAAAATACATGAGGCAAAAACTGATGGAAGTGAAAAGAGAAATAGACAAAACCATTTTATGGTTGGAGACTTCTACACCCATTGAACAGAAAAAGGACATTAGGTATAAATTAAGGAAATCTGATTAGTTTATAAACTTTAGTTAATAACAATGCATCATAATGAAATATGCATACCATATCATATAAATGTATAATATTAATAATAGACACTCTGTGCATGTCGGAT
Source organism: Mesoplodon bidens (assembly GCF_964165515.1). Classification (NCBI taxonomy): domain Eukaryota; kingdom Metazoa; phylum Chordata; class Mammalia; order Artiodactyla; family Ziphiidae; genus Mesoplodon; species Mesoplodon bidens. Next base: position 7,388,176 of record NC_138170.1, on the reverse strand, counting down.
GTATATATAACTGTACTATATTCTCATTTTTCTGAAAATCTAAAACTAATCTAAAAAATAAAGGCTATTAATAAAAACTGGTATTGGGAAACAAGTGAAAACCTATGAACACTTTGGTACACGTATTTCAAATTGTATTAAAATAACATATAGACTCGATAAACTCTTAACTCTCATATCACAGCTTTCCACAAGGGAAACCTGTTAAATTTTTCAATATTCTGTTCTCCACTGCTATCAACTCTCAAATTTAGATAAACCCTCTAATAATCTAACCCTATATTTCAATGTAAATAATACTCTTGTTTTTTTCTATGTGAAAAAAAAGCTCTAGGTACGTGAAAAGTGTAAGTTATTCTTGATATTTCAGGAGTGGCTGAGCTTTGTTTTTTCATTAAGTTCATCCTTGAGTCATATTCTTAAATCTCAGTTTTTTGGTCTCCAAATGTCCAATATCTCTTATGTTGTCATGTCAAAGGCAAAATTCTGTGGAAACTCTAAACAAAATTCTGATAGGACCATGTTTTCACAATGTGAAAGTCATAGTTCAATGCATTGGCCCTACAGTGCGTGCAATGTAGCAGTTGGTTTGGAATACGGGAAAACTATTCAATTTTCATTAATCTAGAATTAGCCTAGAGAGGTAATTTTATTTTTCCTAACAGCAAGATGATGATTTTGATGAATTTCCTTATGTGACTATTTGTTGTAATTGTGAAAATAAATGAATTGTTTTATTGGTAACAAATAAATGACTTGGTAATAATTTCCCTTCCTTACATGAACATAACAAAGTGCCGTGGCACATGCTTGTAAATCAGAGGATAGACGGGTGAGACAAAACATTAAAATAATCATAAATGTGAGGTAATTTCACATTTTTAGATTGCATGTTCACTGAGTAAGTATGTTGACACAAGATTGAAATAGCTCAGGATTTACTACATTTACACTAGGCAATCTTTATTTGCAAAGCCTAGGCAGAAGTTAACATAAACATAATGCTAAACACAAAGTATTAGATGATGAATAATTAATTTACAGTGACTTAGTTTTCTCCTATAATATACTTTAGTATTATTTATTAAAATATGATTACGTTGGTATTTTCACTAAGAAATATATGCTCCTATGACTCTGTCACAGTAGGCTTCTTCTTGATTTCTGTTATCTTCATATAAAAACATTGTTTTCATCTCACAGAATTTTATTTTTGTCATTCGTTTATCATGAGCAATAACATTATTCTCAACATCAAGGCAGAGATTCTTTGATATAATAGGTACTAATTGTTCTTAACTTTTTGTGGAACTTTATAATAAATGTTATATATTTTAGACACTTCAAAATAACTTTGGATGCTTGCAGACTAGATAGTTTGAAGCAAACATATTGCCAAAAAAAGACTAAAATTTAAAAAATAATAATAAAAAATAATAAACCATCAGTTTCAAAACTTAGGACATGATACTATAGTGAATAACTACCCAGATGAGATCTAAATAAATTATTGTTCAGAGAGGAAAGCACAAATAAATTAAGTAAATATTTTGCAATGAATAATAATAAAAATGTTATAAAGATTTCTGGACATATTTAAAGCAGTGATGACACAATATAGCCTGATTATATATATACATATATATATATATATATATATATATATATATATATATATATATATATATATATATATATATGTTAACAAACAAGAAGACAGAAAAATAATGGTTGAAGATTCTAACACAAGAAATTGTATAAATACAGCAAAATAAATCAAAAGAAGACATAGAAAGGAAAATAACAGACATAGGGGTACAAATTAATGAAATAGAAAACGTGCAATATAGAGAGTCAACTAACAAAATGTTGATCGTTTGATAGTTCAACTAACCAGCTTGCAAAACTGATGAATATAAAGAAGAGAAAAACACAGTTGACCAATAAGAGAAAGAAAAAAGACGTCATTATTACAAATCCTGGATGTTGAATATGCTATTAAAATGAAAAGATAGTATTATAGCAATTTTATATTGATAAATTTAAAAGTTAGAACAAATTGACAAATTACTAAGAAGACAGAACTGCAAAAAATGGACAGGCTAGGGGCTTCCCTGGTGGCGCAGTGGTTGAGAGTCCACCTGCCAATGCAGGGGACGCGGGTTCATGCCCCGGTCCGGGAAGATCCCACATGCCGTGGAGCGGCTGGGCCCGTGAGCCATGGCTGCTGAGCCTGCACGTCTGGAGCCTGTGCTCTGCAACGGGAGAGGCCACAACAGTGAGAGGCCCGCATACCAAAAAAAAAAAAAAAAAAATGGACAGGCTAAAATAATATAAAATATAAATATTCCCATAGCTATCAAATCACCCTACAAAGAAGAGTTTGGGAACAGAAGACTTCATCTGCAATATATAAACGATTTAATGATCTCATGTCAAACTGTCATTTCTCACGTTCATAAATTAGAACTCAATTATATTTCTATTTATCAGTAATAAAAACATTCAAGAGAGAGAAAGAGACAGAAACATTAGAGAACTATAAAAAATAATATAAAAACATGATTGAACAATATTACAGTACTTGGAAAGAAGGCACTGTGCTCAACAGAGATGATCCATCCACAAAGAACTCGTATCCAAAATACATGTAATTTCCATAAACCCATAAGAAATGAGACTGACCATGTTATAGAAAAAAAAGCAAGCAACTCAAACAGGTATTTCATGTTTTGATAGTGTACCAACTGATATCCACTCCATACAGAAAACAAACAAAAACAGACTGAAATGTGCTGAACCATATTAATAATCAGGAAATGCAAATTAAGACCACAACATAAAAATAGGTTCCCCGTGCAAAAATGGCTACAATTAAATATTATACATATAGACATATAGGTTAGAATGAGGAGAAATTGGAACACTCATTTATTCTAAATTGTTACAGAACTTTGAAAATTGCTTAACATCATCTAACAAAATTGAACATAAGGAAGCATACTACTTGACCATGCAATTTTATTCCAGGAAAGTACCTAACAAAAATATGTGTGTGTGACTGTGTGCTTGTGTGTAATGAGCACAAAGAGAAAAAAATAAGCTGTGGCTATATGTACCACAGGGATGAATAAGGCAAACATAAAAATGAGTGAAGGTAGCCAGATAACAAATGATAGAGAAAGTAATTTCAATTTATGTAAATACCAAAGATAAAGATGAGCTCTAGTGTTTAGAGGTACACACTTGAGTAGTAAGGCTAAAGAGAAAAATCAAGGAAATTACCATAAACCTAAGGATAGCATTGTGTTTGGAAAATAGAGTGTTGTGATTAGAAAGGGGTATGCGGAGGGCTTCTGAGTACTATCTTATACTAAGTTTTGACCCATTTTTTGGTTACAGCAATTTCACTTTATAATTAATTACTAAACAGTACATTATAGTTTATGTTCTTGTATTTAACATTTTTAAATATTTAAAAATTATGTAAGTGTTCAGCTCTAGGAAACTGAGTTTCTGTATGAAAGGTATACAATGCTAACTTTATGTTTGCCATTATTTCTAAGAGCTGTAGATTGTAAATACCAGCTAGAGATACTGATTTAGTATTTTCACATTATATCAACTTATTCTGTTACACATGTGAAGTGATATGATTTATCCCTACTTTAAAATGACAATGACAAAGCTCACATGTATATCAAACAATTATGCCAAATTTAGCAGTTAGTAAGTATAATGGATAATGGATTCTGTTATTTTTCCATTTACAACATGTTGCTTTATGTAATGTATTAGAAATATATCCCTCATATAACTTTGGGAATCTAAGAGGACTAGTAGTGTTTAAATTTATTTTCAAATGATTAAATGGAAATTCCCTATGGATTCTGGTTAAAGAACTGTTATCAAAGCAATAAGATGTTTAGTCTTCCTTTCCATTTCTGGGCTCTGCAGTTATTCCTAGAAACATTTTTTTAAAAACATGGGTAATATCACAGGCTAGTGGTCCTTTTATGGTGGTCACTGGACCTACAGCATTATTTGGAAGTGTTTGAAATATAAATTCTCAAGTTCCCCTCTAGTCCTACTGAATCATAACCTCCCAGTGGGTTAGGGGAAGGGAGCAGAAGAACCAAGCAATCTGTATTTCAACAAGTCCTCCAGGTTATTCTGTCACATGTCAAAGTTTGAGAACCACTGTTGGATATCGAGAGCTCATATGATGCTGTTCACATGTGTTTGACAATTGTTATTTTTTTCCTTAATCTCTTTGCAAACCATGGATGCAAATGGCAATGCTGAGATTTGGAACTCTCTGAAAGAAAATGTCAGTGCCTTCATATTCCAACTAATCTACAATTCTTATGAGCTAAGATTTCCATAATTACGTGCTAGCATTTAAATATCAAATCCATCTGAGGCTTGAGGTTTTCTTCGAAGTGTACTTGTTGTTGGCAGAATTCGTTTCCTTCCCATGCTTTCAACATGGCTCTTTCCATCTCTTAGCCAGCAATGATATAGCATCCTTCTTATGCTTGGAATCTCTGATTCCTCTTCTGCTTTCTTCTTCTGTTTTAAGGACTCATATGATTACTTGATACCATTTGGATAATCCAGGAGAGTCTCCCTTTTTTAAGGCTAGTTGAATAGCAATGTTGATTACATCTGCAAAGTTCCTTTTGCCACATAATGTAACAAATTTTGGTGTAACATTAGGGAACAAAGAACATGCTTGTCATAATTCTGTCAATCACAGAGTTAAAATTCAGACATTATATTATCTCAAACTAATGTAGTCGACACCTGTAACTGAGTATTTTAATGTCTTTCTATATTTGAGAAATTTCCTTTCTAAACTAATATTAGTTAGTGATAAAGTCATCCTTTGTCTATAGACTCAAAAGTTTTGGATAATTATTTCCCTTGCAGCAAAAATGATGTACGAGGACTTAGGATGCACCATGTAAAAAAAAAAAAAAAAAGAATATATCCTCATTGAGTAGACTGAATTGGATTTGAAAATAAACTAGTATGATTTATTTGTGAATAGATGAAAATGATCAAAAATGTAAAAATGTGGACTGGGAAGAAATAAAAAATATGAATAGACCAATCACAAGTAACAAAATTGAAACTGTGACTAAAAATCTTCCAACAAATAGAAGTCCAGAACCAGTTGGCTTCACAGGCAAATTCTATTTAGAATTTAGAGAAGAGCTAACACTTATCCTTCTCAAACTCTTCCAAAAACTTTCAAAGAGTGGAACACTCCCAAACTCATTCTACATTATGGCCTCCATCATGATACCAAGACCAGACAAAGATAACACAAAAATGAAAATTACAGGCCAATATCACTGATGAACATAAACGCAAAAATCCTCAATAAAATACTAGAAAACTGAATCCAACAACACATTAAAAGGATCATACACCATGTTGAAGAGGGATTTATCCCAGGAATGCAAGGGTTCTTTAATATAGGCAAATCAAACCTTATGATACATCACATTAACAATTTGAAGAATAAAAACCATATGATCATCTCAATAGATGCAGAAAAAGCTTTTGACAATATTCAACACTCATTTATGACAAAAACTCTCCAGAGAGTGGGCATAGGGGAACCTAACTCGACATAATAAAGGCCATATATGACAAACCCACAGCAAACATTCTCAACTGTGAAAGAGTGAAAGCATTTCCTCTAAGATCTGGAACAAGACAAGGATGTCCACTCTCATGACTATTATTCAACATAGTTAAGGAAGTCCTAGCCACAGAAATCAGAGAAGAAAAAGAAATAAATGAATCCAAATTAGAAAAGAAGAAGTAAAGTTGTCACTATTTGCAGATGACATGATACTATACATAGAAAATCCTAAATATGCCACCAGAAAGATACTAGAGCTCATCAATGAATTCAGTAAAGTTGCAGGATACATAATTAATACAGAGAAATCTCTTGCATTCTTATACACTAACAACAAAACATCAAAAAGGGAAATTAAGGAAACAATCTAATTTACCATTGTGAAAAAAGAATAAAACAATTAGGAATACCTACCTAAGGAGGCAAAATACCTATACAGAGAAAACTATAAGAAACTAATGAAAGAAGTCAAACATGACACAAACAGTTGGAGAGATATACCATGTTCTTGGATTGGAAGAATAAATATTGTGAAAATTACTATACTATGCAAAGCAATCTACAGATTCAATGCGATCCCTATCAAATTACCAATGTCATTTTTCACAGAATTAGAACACATATTTTTACAATTTGTATGGAAACACAGAAGACCCCAAATAGCCAAAGCAATATTGAGAAAGACAAACAGAGCTGGAGGAATCAGGTGTCCTGACTTCAGACTATACTACAAAGCTACAGTAATCAAGCCAGTATGGTACTGGCAGAAAAACAGGAATATAGATAAATGGAACAGGATATAAAGCCCAGAGATAAACCTATGCACATATGGTCACCTAATATGTGCTAAATGAGGCAAGAATATACAATGGAGAAAAGACAGTATTTTCAATAAATGGTGCTGGGAAAACTGGACAGCTACATGTAAAAGAATGAAATTAGTACACTACCAAACACCCTACAGAAAAATCAACCCAAAATGGATTAAAGACCTAAATGTAAGGCCAGACACTTCAAAACACTTAAAGGAAAACATAGGCAGAACACTCTGACATAAATCACAGCAAGATCTTTCTTGACTCACCTCTTAGAATAAGGAAAATAAAAACAAAAATAAACAGAAAGGACCTAATTAAACTTACAAGATTTTGCACAGCAAAGGAAACCATAAAGGAGACAAAAAGTCAACCCTTGGAATGGGAGAAAATATTTGCAAATGAAGCAACTGAGAAAGGATTAATCTCCAAAATGTATAAACAGTTTATGCATCTCAATATCAAAAAAGAAAAAAAAAACAACCTAATCAACAAATAGCTGAAGACCTAAATAGACATTTCTCTAAAAAAGACATACAGATGGCCAAGAGGCACATGAAAAGATGTTCAACATAACTAATAATTAGAGAAATGTAAATCAAAACTACAACGAGGTATCACCTCACACTGGTCAGGATAGCAATCATCAAAGAATCTACAAACAATAATTGCTGAGGAGGGTGTGGAGAAAAGGGAACGCTCTTGCACATTGGTAGGAATGTAAGTTGATACAGCCACTATGGAGAACAGTATGGAGGTTCCTTAGTAAACTAAAAATAGAACTACCATATATCCCAGAAATCCTAGTAATGGGCATATACCCAGAGAAAACCATAATTCAAATAGAACCATTGACCCCAATGTTCATTGCTGCACTATTTACAGTAGTGAGGATATGGAAGCAATCTAAATGTCCATCAACAAAAGGATGGTTAAAGAAGATATGGTACATATATACAATGGAATATTACTTAACCATAAAAAGAAATATATAGTGTTATTTGCAGAGATATGGATGGAAGTAGAGACTGTCATACAGAGTGAAGTAAGTCAGAAACAGAAAAACAAATATCATTTATTACTGTATATATGTGGAATCTAGAAAAATGGGGTAGATGATCTAATTTGCAAAGCAGAAATAGAGACACAGATGTAGAGAACAAACGTATGGGTACCAAGAGGGAAGGGGGCTGGGATGAATTGGTAGATTGGGATTGACATATATACACTATTGATACTGTGTATAAAATAAATAACTAATGAGAACCTACTGTATAGCACAGGGAACTCTACTCAGTGCTCTGTGGTGACCTAAGTGGGAAGGAAATCCAAAAAAGAGGGGATATATGTATACGTATAGCTAATTTATTTTGTTGTACACTAGAAACTAGCACAACATTGTAAAGCAACTATACTCCAATAAAAATTAAAAAAAAAACAAAAAAGATATGGATATCAAGGGGCAAATGGGGTATGGTGGGGTCAATTGGGAGTTTAGGTTTGACATACATACACTACTATGTATATAATAGATGACTACTGATAACCTACTGTTTAGCACAGGGAACTCTACTTGGTGCTCTGTGGTGACCTATATGAGAAGAAAATCAAAAAAAGAGGGAATATATGTATACATATGGCTGATTCACTTTGATGTACAGCAGAAACTAACACAACATTTAAAGCAACTATGCTCCAATAAAAATTAATTTAAAAATGTAAAAATGATTGATAACAAGGGTAAACATCCTTCTATACTGTCCCAATGGTAATAGACCTGTTCAAATGTACTAAATCTATAGGGGTCACTTTTGTAATCAAACCATTTATCCAAATAAATCTATATAAAGCATGTCATTATTATTTTTATGCCTAAACTTAATTATTTTTTAAATGAAAAATATGCTTATGTTCTATGGTCCAAAATTTTGGAAGAGGATATTTTGGCAATTCAGAATATATTTTCTTCTTTGTTATTTTTACAAAGGCTATTTATGTAACACATTTATAAAACAATCCCATTTTCTTATAAAATTTCCACTATATGCAATAAAAAAAATACTAAACTGAATTTTCTCTACCCATCCCACTCTCAATTCTTGTCTATCATTGTATTTTATATATTAGAATCAGAACCAAAGAAGAAATTCAGTAAAATAACAAAGAAATATATGTAATATTTTTATACCAGATAAACTTAATTTAATAGTATAATATGCTCTGGCATATCATGTACCAGATTTGATAGATATTTTTGGCTGTATTTGTTTTTATTGTTTTGTTCTAACCATATGTCACAAAAAGAGCTAAGTCCACTGCCATGCTCACAAAAGGGCTTCTCATCTCTCGCTGTGTCTACTCTCTGAAGGTAATACCTACACTTACTGAATAGGTTTTACAGTTGCCTGTATGTTCATACATCTGTAAATCACACTGTTGTGTGTCTTTCTTTTTAATGGAATCATACTGTATCTATTCTTTCTCAATTAAATATTACATTTCTGTAATGTTATTTTTTTGTCTTTATTGATACATGTAGACTTAAATACATTTAACTGATGCAAAGTATTTTACTCTATGAATGAAACACGGTGTTTTGCCCATTTACTTAAACGTAAACAGAAAATCTAATTGTTGAGCTAAAAAGGAAATGCATGGCTATTTTTAAGTACTGAAATCAAAGAGGGAGCTGAAAGCCAAAGCAATGTGTTCAGAGCTAATGCTTCATGAGACCAAATTTATAGGACAATTATATAGAGCCCTTACAAAGTAGTGGCTGTTCTTATAATATCTCAGAGGAAGGCAGACATTGCCTTGGGCCTACAAGAGGCAGAGACAAAATGTTGGGATTGCTCCCCTTAGTGGGAGGGGAATAGAGGAACAGAAAGACATGCCCAGAAACTCAGACAAGCAAAGTAGGTTGTCCTTTGTTCCTACCTACCATTAGTAATCAAAATGCAAACACCATCACACATTTCTAAGAAATTTGAAAATATGATACGTCTGGGATACAGGTCTCTATTTACCTGGATACAAATGTAAACATGGGTTCTTTACTTGTGGAATTCCTAGAGAACCTGCAGAAGCAACAGGGGAAACACTCAGAACAGTGTTTGCAGAATGTGGTACACACAACTCAATCACAGGATTGGGTAGAAGTGGGAGTTCCCAGGGATTGGGTACAGGAGAACAGTACTCAATGAGGATAAACTCATAGTAAAAACTCACGCAAATTCAAACAATGCACAAATGAACTGTCATGAAGGAGATTCAATAGACATACACGATAGAATTAAGATCAACAAAAACTCGGGCTTCCCTGGTGGTGCAGTGGTTGAGAGTCCGCCTGCCAATGAAGGGGATACGGTACGTGCCCCGGTCCGGGAGGATCCCACATGCCTTGGAGCAGCTGGGCCCGTGAGCCATGGCCACTGAGCCTGTGCATCCGGAGCCTGTGCTCCGCAACGGGAGAGGCCACAACAGTGAGAAGCCTGCGTACCGCAAAAAAAAAAAAAAAAAAAAAAAAAAATCAACAAAAATTTGAGAAATATAGCACAGTCTGAAAGTACATTTTAAATAATTCGAGGGGTAATAAGTGAATTAAATAAACTGAATAAAATGGAATTCTGAAAAATAGTAGTCATAAATAAACAATAAAAGAGAATTTAGAGGAAAAAGAAATATAGTCTTGGAAATGAAAACTCCCTGGGAGTTAATAATAGGAAACTAAAAGATCTATTTTACAAAATAAATCAGAGTAACCCTACACATAGAGATAACATACGTAAAATTTAAAATAAATTTTTAAAAGGAAAAAAAGTCCAAGAAATATGGAAGGTGGAATAGGAGTATTAAAATTCCATGTGATATTGACTTAATTAAAGAATCTCAAAGGAAAAATCACTGGAGAGAGATAACAGTAAAACATAGAAAGTTTATAAACTTTCCAGAACTTAAGAAAGATTTGATGCATCAGGTTAAAAGTAACATAGTCAAGTTTCAGTAGTATCAATAATACTGAAAATAAATTTATACTGACAAATCATACTAAAAATGTAGAATAAAAATGAAAATAAAGGGGTATGGGGTGAGGATCATAAAATGTAAACATAGAGAAAAGAAATTACCTAACTAAGCCAAGTCAGAGACAACCAAAATGATCATGCTTTATGGCAGATTCTTCATCTGCATGTACAGAGACAATATAATGTGATAATATTGCCAAACTGCTGAACTTAAGTAATTGTAAGCCTAGAATTTTTAACTCAAGTAATCAATATAAGTTAAGAACAAAATATATCCATTATTATATATAACCTAAAGCTGTATACATGTTCTTTTTTTAATCAGAAAACTAGCAATGAGATTGCTATTTGTCTCATCTAGTTGATGTAATACATTGAACTTTCCATTTCACTGCAGTCAGAAAATATAGGCACTACAAATTCTGCTGTATAATATGATCAATATTTATTTGGAGTTTATGAGAGATTTTAATTTTCGATGAGCTGTGGAAAACAAATATAGTATATTTGTTAAGGAGTCCAAGCTCGCACCACTCACTGCAGACCAGGCCAATAGAGAGATGAGGTGTTGGGGCAAGGAATATTGTCTTTATTCAAAAAGACAGCAGATCAAGATGATGGATGAGTTTCCCAAAGAACCATCTTACCTGAGTTAGAATTCAGGCTTCTTTTATACTAAAAATGGAAGGGTTGTGTCTGGGTGTTGCACATTTCTCTTGCTGGCCAGGCCCTCAGAGGGGATGTGATAACCCTTTGTTCTTTCAGCTGTCCACATAGGTCTGGTCATTATGTTCCTATAAACATCCAACAAGACAATTGTTATTTTCTGTTCTGCAAATTTTTATCTCTATATGAACAGATACGTGTTATACTTCTGAAGATCAAGCCTAGGAGGCAGACCCTCCTAGGGCTATTATGTATATTTCAGGCTATAGGCAACATTCTTTTAAAAAAGTGCAGAGTCAGCATAACTAAGCCCAGGCAATAGAGTACAAAGCTTGGAGCTAAAGGTTTAGATTAAATATAGAGTCAGGTTTGTTATTTTCTGTTACATATTTAATATATTTTATACACTTAGAAACACACACATATACCTACATATGTATTATCAATGCAACACAACATTATTATGGAGATTAATTGCATTCTTATTTTGTTTGGGCTGCTTTATCCATGAAATTTAAGAGAAGTGGGTTACCTGTATAAATACATTTATTTTTCTGCTTTATTTTTTCTGCATGTAGGATTCAGTGTTGCTCAGACATGAATATTCACAAACATTAAATATTGCTGTTAATTATATCATTATTTTCTATTTAATCTCACATCTATTAATTAGGCAATCCACATCATTTTTTACAAATGTTAAATGGTTGTAGAAGTTTTGTAATTATAAACTGTTTTCACTCGGTCTCGATTTCTTTTAGAAGAAACAATTTTCAAACTTTTAACAAAACTTTTTATTGGTAATTAGCTTATATATCAAAACAGCTTGTTTATACTATTATTTCTTGATATTTTTTCCCCTTTTTGACATTATCCTTTGATTTTTTTATAGCAGCTAGATATTCATCTTTCTGATACCACCTCTTCAAGCCATATATGCAATTTCTCTTTTAATGTATTTTTTCACAAACATGTTAACTAAATATTTAATGTTTATACAAAAATTACTATGTAAATAATATCACAGATGAATAAACTGTTTACATTTTCTTTTTAGTATTTTCCATTCATATTTCTCTGGAATTCAATAGTTGCCTTATTTTTTATCTGATTACTTTTACTATTACTAAGACATTCCTACACTTTCCAACAAAACTGTAGATCTGTAGGTGTCAGTCTTTTGTTTGTTTTATTTTGAGTGAGGTACTCTGATTGAAACCTCTGAAGATATGGATAGGTTTGTCTGGTAAGGTGATTTCCTGAAATAAGACAGATTTGGCTCTTTCACTGGGGAAGATTTCAAAAATCAGAATATGGAGTTATTGAGTCAGGATGGAAAATTGTTTGACTACATGGTACAGAGAAGTGATGAGGGAATCAGGGATTTTTTTTTTTCTTTTTCTATTGTAATAGCTGCTTTTATTTAGAATGTTTCATAATTTTCTTCAGTAACTACGAATATTTCTTACATTGTATTGCCATCAATTTTACCCAAATATCTATTACTTAATTGCACATTATTTATTTTATTTTATTTTTTTTGGTGGTACACGGGCCTCTCACTGTTGTGGCCTCTCCTGTTGTGGAGCACAGGCTCTGGACTCACAGGCTCAGCGGCCATGGCTCATGGGCCTAGCCACTCTGCGGCATGTGGTATCTTCCCGGACCGGGGCACGAACCCGCGTCCCCTGCATCGGCAGGCAGACTCTCAACCACTGCGCCACCAGGGAAGCCCAATGTGGTATATTTTAAATATGCTCTTCATTTAATCAAACTAGAATGTATGTATTGTCCTTCATTAGATATTACTTCTGTACAAAAACATCAACCTACTACAATTATGACTCATTTCTATGTAAAATCTATTATAAAGTTTTATGTTATTTACCAAATTTGATTATAGTTAATTACCCTACATAATTCTAAATATACTTGTTTTATATATTTAATATTTTTGAATAACAATAAGTTTTTCTTATAATATCCATTGACCTTGACTATATTTATCAGTTTGACAGGTTTTGTTTCAGTTTTTGTCACTGATCATTATTACATCCTTATTCATGTTTCACTAAGCTTTTCTCTTATTATTTTTATAATTTCTTGAATTAAGTGTATAGTTAACGTATTATACATGTTTTTCTTATTACAAAATAATTTTAAAGCTATGAATTTTACTCTAATTAGCATTTGAGCATTATCACCAACATTCTGAAATTAAGCCCAAATAATGACATGGTTTATTCTCTAATTATGAAGAAGCTGGACAAATGTTTATTTTGTTTCTATTTTCTTTTTTTAAAAACATTTGTATTGGAGTATAATTGCTCTGCAGTGTTGTGTTAGTTTCTGCTTTATAACAAAGTGAATCAGCTATACTATTTTGCCTTAATCTCCATGTCACATATAAGATGTGGCTTTGCCAGGTTTTTTGGTGATGTTTCTCTAGTTCCCACCAGTGAGAAACTCAACATATTAGGAAAATGCTGAATTATGGGAAACACTCTCGTCATTAAGATTTTGACATAATTTGGCTTAGTTTATCTTTGGATCTCTCAGCCTAGGTGTCCCTTAATAATGGATACTTTCAATAATTTTTCTTTTCTGTTTCATGATCCATTTAGATCCCAGCCTTTTCCCCTAGAATTTGAGGAAGTGATGCTCATGTTTAAATAAGATATACTCATCTTCTTTTCATTTTTTGAGAACTCAGTGGTGTTTTGTCTGAAGGGGTTTTTGAGAAAAATCCACAATGCCTTTTCACACACTTTGCAAAATTTAATTATTTGTATGTGGCATATGGGTGCCACTCTCCTCGATATTACACACAGACTTTTCCCTTGTTTTTATATTATATGATCTTTTCAGTAGTATCTTTTGAAGAGCTAAATATGAATACGTTTTTGCAATTGTCAACTCTTCCTAATTTTCCACTGCTGTAACTATCCTTGGTTTATAATAAACAAAAATAAACATCAAGTATGTCTAGCTTTCCTTACCATTAAGTTCTTAGATATAATTCCTTAATATACTTAGCCATTTATTTTTTGTGTGTGAAATAATTTTTTATAAGAATAATTCTTTAAGAATTTTAAATTAATTAGAGAATAGACAACATTGCAACATTTAGGCATTTTCTCAAGAAATCTGCTATATCTTCCCATTTGTTCACATGTTTTTATGTTCTCTCAGATTTTATAACTTATGTAATATAGGTCATTCATTCTTCATGTTAACATTATTCCTAGACACTTAATGTATATTGCTTGTATCATAAATGGTATTTCCATTTATGTTATATATTTTAAACAATTCATGATTTTTTAATGTGTAACTCTTTAGGAAATCTAAGACTTAAGACAAAAATAAAACTAAATGTTTTCAAAAATCAAAGAAGACTTACATTATTCCCCTATTGTTTCCTTAGCATGATATTATTGGCATTGAAAAATTTTCCTGTTATTCAAGCTATACATTTATTATCAAAATTTCTTACAACTGTCATTGTTCAAATATGCTTTATATAAATATAACATAAATGTCATTGTAAAAGGTATGATATACACAGTGAAATATTAATTCCTCATACTTTAAAGTTCATAAAATGAAAACAAACCTCCCATCTTTTATTTATACTTTAGAGTCAGCATAAAAATGTATCTTTAAGAAGACATCTTAAGAAGGTCACAAGTTACATTGAGCATGTATGAAAAAATATATTTTGGCATAAGGTAAAATACCGAGCTTTCTACATAGTGTCAAACAGTGATCAAATAGGACACAGCTGAATACAAAGACATAGAAAGATGAATTCTAATTACTACCATATAAATATTAATTCTAATAAGAAGAATAGGATTTTCATAAAATTTTGATGAAAATAATGGAAAAAAAATTGGTTGCCACAAAAAGAAATCTTCACACAGAAAACATCTAAGATTTTACGGTTTGCAAATGAATTTGTAAATAAATAATTCTATATGTAAATTAGTTATTGAACTAAATGGCATGACTTGAAAGCACTGAAGTTGTCCTTGAAGAAATATGACAGAAATAGTGACGTTAAAAATAATTTATAAAGTAGAATAATAAATAATGAAGTAATGACAAATATTTTTTTCTTAAATTATGGAAAGAGAATGAAGCATTCCAAGTAAAGGGAGATTAAAATTAAAATGAGACTTGAAGACTAGTTACATGACAGAAATAGAGATGGAAAACTATTCATAGTAATTGGAATAAGGTTAAAATATAATTGTGAAAATTTATAAAGTAAACATATATGGTTTCAGAAGAGAAAAAGAGGATGTCAAAGAACAAAAACAAAGTAACAACAAAGCTTTTAAGGTAGAGGTATGTTTTTGAGAACCTTATATGTGAAGCGATGGTTGTTTGATTTTATTTTGAAAGCCAGTGGTTCTTAACATTTCTTTAGTCATAAATATTGTTTGAGGATCTGATCAAAGTTATTGATTCTTCCACTGTATGTTACAGATGGCTTATGCTGACTTGTAGATGTTAATTCTTATAATTTTTAGGAATTTTCTGAACCAACTGGTGTTAGCTACTTGAAATAGGTAACAGTGGGAGTGAGTATTAATGCTGTGGAAATAGGCAACAATAAAATTCGGGTGTTTTTTTTTTTTTTTTTTTTTTTTTGCTATTTTCTCCCTCTCTCCAACTCCCTCTTCTCCTTACTCCTCTTCCTCTATATTCTCTCTCTCTGTCTTTCTCTCTCTGTACTTCTTCTCCTCTCAATCTTTTAAATTTTATTTATTCTTATTTGTGGAAAGTCAGATGTTAGTCATTTACCTGCACACTACTGATTTTTTTCATTATCAAATTTATTTATTCTTATACACTTGAAATTTTGCAAGCAACGTTATACATTTTTCATAAAACCTCTGAATTACTACATGGATTTATTCTATTTTTTTTATTTATTTGAGTGTAAAATTAGGAATCATTTTATGGTTATTTAGGAGACATTGGATTATTAATTTTAAAATCAGGGCTAGGGCTTCCCTAGTGGTGCAGTGGTTAAGAATCTGCCTGCCCATGCAGGCGACATGGGTTTGATCCCTGGTCCTGGAAGATCCCACATGCCGCAGAGCAACTAAGCCCGTGTGCCACAACTACTGAGCCTGAGCACCACAACTACTTAAGCCCACGCACCTAGAGCTTGTGCTTAGCAACAAGAGAAGCCACCGTAATGAGAAGCCTGTGCACCACAACCAAGAGTAACCCCCACTTGCCACAACTAGAGAAAGCCCACACGCAACAACGACAAACCAATGCAGCCAAAAATAAAATAAAAGTAAAGCAGGGCTATATTAATAAAATTTAGTATATTTAAAATAATCCAGCAATGCAAGTCTAAATTTCATGGAGGTTGGAGAGAATTCCCATTTTGTAGTTGAGAAAAGTAAGGTTTACCTGAGTTCACTTAATTATGAATAACAGGAGGCAGAATTTAAACACAGGGGTTCAGCACTGAAGTTCAGGATTTTACATGTCAGCTGGCACACTTAAGTTTCTGAACCAGCCTTTGTTCCCAAAAGCCTTGAAGATGATGACCTATTCTCCTCCCCATCTCATGTGATTTCCATTTGCTCTTTTGTCAAATGGCATCAATTCAATAAATTAAAGAAAACAGATGGAAAGGCATATCAAGTCGGCATTACACAATCCACTACAGTAATTAAGCAATTATATTCAGGAACACATTCCTCCCTCAAATATTATAATGTGTTGCATTATCGACATTTTTCTTACAGAGGATTAAGAGCATTAAGAAAATTAAGCATCATTAAAAGGCTTGCCATAAAATTACATAGTAAATTATTAAAGCTAAACCAATTTTTATTCATCAATGTGTTTTTGTTCTTTTATTTGATAAGGATCAATTTAGTGAAGGGGAAAATAGAGAGAGGGAAGACGGAAAACCAAAGAGACTGGCATAGGCTTATCATGCCAGAGGAGATTAGTGGCAAGCTTCCAACTATGTGCTATAAAAACCTTACTTAGAGGCCTTTTCTCAATAAATTATCTAGCAACATAAATTGGAAAGGGAAAGAGAAAGTAGAGAGAGACTCATCTGTGAAACCTGTGCTGATGTATACATTCCTTTTTAATATTTTCCAAAGTGAGCCAGCAGCTACCTAGAATCTGAAGGCAATCTTATCACACACACACACACAGACACACACACACACACACACACAGTGTCCTGTCTTTACATTTCATGAGAAAAGACTGAGGAAAAATGAAGGTGAATCATTCACAGCTATGGCAGTGCAGCTGGCACAGAGAGCTGTCAATTGCTTCTGTCAGGACTGAAGGACTTTAACCCCTAGGTATCAGATCCTGCCTAGATGTAAAGCTGACTCTCACTTCTGCTTTCCTTAACACCAGTGGGACTGATTTCAAAGCACTGCAGAAGACGATTAATCAACTTACATGTGTTTGTAAAATGAAACTGATAAATTTGCAAGTTAGCATGACTATGCCATTTCTAACATATTAGCAACTTCTATTAGCCTAATTTTTATCACATGGCTCTTACAATTTGCTCCAAAATGGGAAACATAGGGTAACTGATTAGAAAAAAAAAAAAAAAAGTCAGATGGTCCTGGAACCTCACATGATATTAGGAAAGTGTGCTGTCTTGTCATAAGAAAGCTTTTTTGTGAAGAATAGATTCTCTATGTCATCAGGTAATATTATTGTGAATATCAGTAATATAAGATGGAGTTTAGGAGA
Organism: Mesoplodon bidens; assembly: GCF_964165515.1. Taxonomy (NCBI): domain Eukaryota; kingdom Metazoa; phylum Chordata; class Mammalia; order Artiodactyla; family Ziphiidae; genus Mesoplodon; species Mesoplodon bidens. The sequence continues at coordinate 7,370,252 of NC_138170.1, read as the reverse complement.
ACTGACACAGCTATTAAACATCAGATATTTAGACAGAAGCCACATATGTTAATGAAGATCTGGATGAACTCACTCATATTCTCTGCTTATTCTTACCAGGTAGAATACTAAGAACATATTATTTTTTGGAAATTTTTGGAGAATAGAAGGTAAAGAAAGAAAGAACATCAATGTTTAGAGACTGAGTGTGTTGCATAATAAGTTGTGATGGAAAATATGGGGAGACTGATTATTTTTTAAGCATTATTTCTTAAACCACATGTTTTAATAAAGGTATCACTTGGCAGAGTAACTCTATGCAGGAGGCTTTATACAAGTGGATTTTTCTAAAGGGTTACAGTCAAAACTTAAAGGCAGTGTCTCAACCAATGACCATACATGTGTCATGGATTGGTAGCACCAATACTGTAGAGTTGTACAGAAAAATGCATTTTTTATCTCACATTCTTCAAGAAATTAAGTAAGATTGGAGTGGGATCCAGAAAAGAAGTAAATGCAATCATTTCCTAACTGAGAACTATGCAATTTGGGAAACCACTGTCCCTGGCCTTTTGATACTAGAACAATGACCCTGCTTGAAGAGGGAGAAAAGTGCAAAGATGGCAGCGTGTTCAGAGAAAGCATAAAAGGTGCCATTTCCATTATCTGAAAGAACAAAAAGGGACCATGTGGTATAATTTTTGTAGCTTTGAAATTTATACCTGAAAAATACAAAGACCATTAGTATCACTCTATTTGATTGAATCATCATTTTGAATAACCATCTGAAACTTCTCCCAATCTCCTTATATTACTGACATACACAGTTATATTGTTTGGTAATATATAGATTCTCTTTTTCACAAAAATGCTTTCTTGTGATAAAACTAGCATATATATTCTTCCTTGGAGTGAATGTGAAGAGGTTTGGGGTATGGTGGGCAAGAGGGTTGAGGTTTGAATTCTTCCACTGAATTCAACTTGGGACACTGAATTTTACATAGAGTAATCAGACACAGTCTCCACTTTGTGAAAATATTAAATCAAGTTGCCTTTTTTAAGATTTAAGTGTCACATTTACTTAACTAAACATTGTTGAGGTAGTAACAGTCTGAATCAAGTTGATGAGAGTACAGAATTGTTGCAATAAATCGGATCAGTGAAGATTTAAGTCAAAGGCCACCTAACACTTCCTGTTGTTTTTAGCACATTTTAAGCCTGATCACCAAGAATATTGTTTCAAGTCCTTCATTCATTTAGACATGCTACAATATATGCATATCTAGGACTTGAAGGAAGAAAATCAGTCAATATGTAAACTTCAGTATCTCAAAACCTAAAAAGAAATTATTGAAAATTAATTGCAAAAAATCTTGAATTGATGTGAAATGCTTCTATTTTTGTCTCAATTATTAAAAAAGAATTTCCACAAATCTATTTTGTGAAAAAAATATTATACATATTGTTTATTCATTTAAGAACACCCTGACATATCCAATAAATTAGATAAGGCTTTTAGATTGCTTACTGAAATAGAACAGAGATCTTCAGGGTCCTTCAGGTTACATTAAAAGTGTCCAAGACAGGTAACTCAACCAGGAAACAAAACAGTTGCTATGAATTTTGAAAGGATAAACAAGAATTGAATTGAATTCAAATAAAGCAATTGTTTTAGGATGCTGAAAATTTTAATTGGAAGATGCTAAGTGAAAATGATCACTCTCTGAAATCTAAAAATTTAAGTGTGATTCCACTTTCTTTGTAATTGATTAAGCCCCACAATCTCACTCGAGAAGAGGAAAATATATTTGCTGTTTTGCTCATGCTGAGTCCTGGGATAACATAGGTGAACTGTACCTCTTGGATGTTATATATAATTGTGGGGTGCAGCTTGAGGTTCTGAAGCCCAACGTCATCTTAAGTGAACACCTCAGTGTGGGTGGGAGGTAAAAATAAATAGCATCAAACTTAAATTCATGACTTGATGAGAAGAATCACATAAAGGTAGACATACAGAGTGTGTAAAAAACAAGTGAGATAATTCAACTTCAGCAGCTTGGGAGGAGTTAGGAGACGGTAAATAATGAAAACTAATGTTGTGGTGATAGTGCTTTTTTCCTCTCTCTTATCTCCAGAAGAGTTTAACAATGTTTCAGGATGTGGGACCAGGCAACTTCCTGTATTGTTTGATGACTGTGGACTAGGGAGTCACCAACACTGAAACAACATCCTGTTAAACTTAGTATGCTACATTAAAGTCCAAAATCAAGTTTTCCTTCTAATTAAATTTTAATGCTTAAAGCTATTTTATTGAGAGCTTGATATAACTGTTTGTTCATCATCCTCCTTAAGCAAAGATTATTTAAAAAAAATAAAACAACAAAAGTAGAATAGAAGCTAACCTAGAGATAATCTAAAGCATTGTAATAAAACTACAAGTCACCTATGACAATAAGGAAACAGGACCAGACCATCTATGGATACAAAAATCAAGCAGCTCAGGGCTGCTTGGCAGAGGAGAGTAGAGGCAGAAATTGACTCAGCAATTGAGTTCAAAGATTGCAGTCAGCCTTGCATACACTTAAATAGACATTTAAGAGGTGGGTAGATTTCAAAATTTTATTGTATTGATTTATATTAATATAGATGAACGAGAAAATATAAGGAAAGTTTTCTATTAAGAAAATAATCACAGTAAAATAATGATTAAAATATAAATGCATAAACAGAATAAATCAATATTGAAAAATTATAACTAAGGTATGGAATTTGGATTAATAATATTTAGAGGATATATGTTGAGTGGGGCAGGAAATTGCTACAAACAAATAAATAAATAAAGGTTGATCTCAGAGGCATTAGAATAAACATTAAAACATATATAGGTAATCTAAGGAAAACAAAACAAAAACAAAAACAAAAAAACGGTCATGAAGAACCTAGGGGTAAGATGGGAATAAAGACACAAACCTACTAGAGAATGGACTTGAGGATATGGGGAGGGGGAAGGGTAAGCTGTGACAAAGTGAGAGAGTGGCATGGACATATATACACTATGAAATATACAATAGATAGCTAGTGGGAAGCAGCAGCATGGCACAGGGAGATCAGCTCGGTGCTTTGTGACCACCTAGAGAGGGTGATAGAGAGGGTGGGTGGGAGGAAGATGAAAGAGGGAAGAGATATGGAAACATATGTATATGTATAACTGATTCACTTTGTTATAAAGCAGAAACTAACACACCATTTTAAAGCAATTATACTCCAATAAAGATGTTAAAAAAATGGTAAGCTGGGAATTTTGGTAAAAGGTTTAGACAAGAAAGGAGAGGCCTCTCCAATTGGAATAGTTACCCAAAGGTTAGAAGTGTAAGGAAACAGAGCCTATAAAGAGAGCATGTATTTTGGGCTTTGGCCCCATGCCATTCCAAGAGTGAAATCAATGGCTTGCAGTAAGATCATGGGTTATTTATTCATATTTTCAGGAAATGATACTCAATTTTCAGAATCAAGATTTCCAAGCAGACAAATACCACTTATATTAGACTGGTTTAAAGATCAGGACACACATCTTTGTGCAACAGTTATTCTTAAGTAAGTAAGCATATTAAAATATTTAATTTAGTGTATTGAAGGAAACTTCAAAAAGGTTCTTCACTTGATAAAACAGAATAAAATATACCCCTACCTAGACAATATATAGATAATGTTAATATCATTTAAATATACCCATTATTTTGTCCCAACAAATATTCTCCAGCTTGCTCTCCCATTGTTACCATAATAATACAGTTGCCAATCTAATATTAGTTGCCTCAGAGGGGTTTGGTGGAATTGAGTGGAAATGGATGTTAGGGAAATTTCTAGAGTGATGGAAATGTTATATATTCATAGAGTTCTGGGTTGCTTGAATATACATATACATGTTAAAACTCATCAAAATATAAACTTGGAATCTGTATTTTTGCATATAAATTATGCATACGATGTTACGTATAGTTCAATATAATGAAACAGAATGAAGGAAGAGGAGATGGGAGAAAAGGAATCGATAAAATGTGCATATAGATAACTATTTTCAACTCATTAGCTGCAGAAGCAAGCAATGAAATAGCTCACTAACTGCTGGAAGAGTAAGTGTTATCAGGGTCCATTCTTACTGAATTTTTATAAGATGGAATACATATATACATATTTATAAACATATAAAAGCATGTATATGATATCCTTGTTAGGTCTGAGATGATCCACTGTCAATGGAAACATGATGTGCTGTAGCAATGTCTTAAGTAGAAAAGAAAATGATATGATCTAAAACACTTTTGGTGGAATTGACTTTAATAAGAGCTGAAAAGTTCACCTAAATGAACTGAAATGTGGAGTGGGTGCAGAAAGTGGTAGGTATGTATATCTGATAGCTGGAGTCTATGGAATTTCTCTTCTGATGGCCTCAAATTTTTCACAAAATTAGAAAGAGGGGCCTTTATCTGGAATGTGGAAGGAGTAAGTGTTTTGTATTTGAAAGAAGAGGAAAAAGAAAGAAGCAGTCAGACAGCAGAGTAGGGAAATAAATATCAATATCTGGCAATAGCAAGACTCCACTTGAGGTTTGTAATTAGGGATATAAAACAAGTATGTAAAGGCAGAAGAACTGGACTTTCCAGCAAATGTATTTTAAATCCATGAAAATGGCTACTGCACGATTTTTCTTAGTCCTTAAAAGCAGAGTGAGTACTCAGCCAGCATATGAGAAGAGGGGTCCAGAAAACACATTTGGAGTTTACAATGAAAAATTGTAACCACTGGTCCTTTCTTCTCACCCCAACACTAATCTTGTCATAAATCTTATTGATACTTCTGCTACATTGGCATCTTCTCCTTTCTTCAAATATATTTTCCACTTCCCTACATCAGCCACTATTTTGATAGTCATACCCTAAAATTTGGCCACTGCCAGTAACTGCAATCACATAAGAATCTAGGCTGTAATCGTTTTGCATTCTGACCTTTATCTCTTACAAATTACATCCTTTGACAGAACTACAGTTCTGTCAATGAAATTATATTGATCTCATCTTTGCCATATCCCTCATTCCCACTCACACCTTTATTATTCTTCCCATGGCCTCTCACTACATTCAATCTTCCACCTACATGCTTATTTCCTTACCTTTCTCTCAACTCGTGGGAAAAATCAACTTTAGTTCATATCGACTCTGCCTGCTCTCCTTCTCACACATGCATCTAGATATGCCTATTGAAAACCACACAGCTATGCTATAGTCTCAAGTAAGTGAAAGAAAAAATAACTTTAAGGGAGTTGCTCATCATTTCTAACACTTTCCCTAGTCTGTTTACTCTTCCATTCCATGCCCATTTCCCAACCGTTTTGTTACCATACATTGATACGCTTCAAATACATTACAAGTTTGCAAAATATTTGGTCCACTAATCACAGAGCTGTTAGGAGATGTCTGGAGTGACTTATAGACCCTAGTTACCCTGAAATTACTCCCAGTCACCTCCAGCTGTGAGCACTCTTACATGTCTTCCAGTGTTTTGCACAAATATAATTTTCCAAGTGTAACATGATGTGAAAATATTTTGAAGTACTGTAAAAAGTGACTATTTCACAACTTTCCTCTTACATGTTAAAAGCTTCTCTCCCTTCCTCACTCTATTCCGATCGCCTGACGTCTGACATCTCTGGAAAATAAACACTATAGCAGATTTTGTTAACATCATCCCCACCAGATTGACCAACCTGAAATCTTACCTCTGTATTCTACCATCCTTTCTTTCGCTATGGATGAAGGCCTTATCCAATTCAACTATATTATTTTTCACTAAATTCTATTATCATTCTTTTACTCAAGGATTTTATTCCTGTAATTTTCCCCTTTTCCCTACATCTTGCATGGTTCTGTATGTAATGGTTCACTTTATCAGTTTATATCCTATCAGTTCACCTCTCTTTTCAAGAACACTTCATCCTGAACTCATCATCTCCTGTTTCCTTTAACAAACTCTTCAAAAGAGCTATCTTTAGCTTTTTAATCTAAATCTCATCTTCCTCTTCTCTTCTAAATACATTCCAATTAGAATTGTTTTATACAAACTACTCTACAGGAACATTGCTTGTCATGATCATTAATGACCTTCATGTTGCTTATCATCAATACTCAACTTTACATTTATTCCCTTTCATGGTAGGCAGAATAAGGAACCCCCTAAAGACCTGCACATCTTAATCCCCAGAACTTTGAAGGTTTCATGTTACACAGAAAAGGGGAATTAAGGTTGTTAATCAGATGATTTAAAAATAGTTTACACTAGATTATCTAAGTGGGCCCAGTGTAATCAAAAGGGCCCTTAAAAGTGGAAACAAGAGGTAGAAGAAAAGTCAGTGTCAGAATAATGCAAAGTGAGGAAGATTTAACTGACCATTGCTGAAGATGGAAAAGAACCATGAGCAAGGAAGGCAGACAACCTCTAGAAGCTAGAAAATGTAAGGAAACATTCTCCCTTAAGCCTCATCATCCACTTCAGCGGTTCATTTTCATGTTCCTTAACAGCAACTGAATGGCTACATATGAGTACTAGACTTCATTTTATCTGTCTATGGTCATTATTTATTTTACACATTCTATTGACTTTGGAATCATCTAAAGGCTGATGACTCCCCAAATTATCTTTTTTTTAAAGTAAACCACAGTTTTATTTATTGAAAGTTTTTTTTTTTTTTGGAAAACTTTATTTATTTTTGGCTCTATTGGGTCTTCGTTGCTGCACATGGGCTTTCTTTAGTTGCGGCGAGCAGGGGCTACACATTTTTGTGCATAGGCTGCTCATTGCGGTGGCTTTAGTTGTTGTGGAGCATGGGCTCTAGGCACGTGGACTCAGGAGTTGTGCCTAATGGGCTCTAGAGCACAGGCTCAGTAGTTGTGGCACACAGGCTTAGTTGCTCTGTGACACGTGGGATCTCCCTGGACCAGGGCTCGAACCTGTGTCCTCTGCACTAGCAGGCGGATTCTTAACCACTGTGCCACCAGGGAAGTCCCCCAAATTATCTTTTTAAACAGTGTCTCTCTTCTGAATTCCAGACTCATATGTATCTACCTGCCTCCTTGATATCTCCACTTGAATGCTTATTGTGATCCCATATTCAGTAATTCCAAGACACACTTTCTTTTCTCCTATCCCCAACACTCATCCCCACCAAAAAAAAAACCAATACTGGCTCATATGCAGACTTCTCCACCTAAGTAAACGACATATCCATCTTTCCACTTGCACAAAAAATGTAGTTTATCCTTGATACCTTTCAAATCCTAAATGTAGTTCATTTGTAAATTATGCTGGCTGTGTCTCCAAGTTCGCAAGTAATTTGTCTCTCCATCTCTGATTTCACTCCTGACCTGCTATTATTTGTGCAAATAAATATCCCTCTATTTTAAGGTCTTCTCACTTGTTTTTCCATTGGTTTGTAATAAATCCAGTCCCCCATGTATCTACATGGTTTTATCCTCTCACTTCCTTCAGATCTCCAACATGCATCATATTAAAAGCTTTCTTTAGTCCCCTTCATTAATCGCATTCCTTTCCCCAGGGTCATTCTACACTTATTAGCCTACTTTATTATACTCATGAACCTGTCACATTCTTCTATTTATTTTATTTTCTTATTATATTCCCACACCCTGAATATACGCTCCATGAGGGTAGGTTTTTGTTTACCTCTGTATCACTTCTACCAAGAAAATGATGCAGCAGTGCATAGATACTCAATAAATATTTATTAAATATTTATTTATTGACTGTGAACAAGACTTTAGGGAATGCTATATCTCACCAACTATACAGATACAAAGTTTTCATCCCAGCCCTTATATTAACATAAATAATGTGGTTCAATTTGGTATTGAGAGTGTTCTGCTTCCAAAATCCTTTATTTCTCAGGAATATTAATATTTAATAATTAATATTCTTGGATATACAAACTCTGCATTTTCAATTACATCATTTGCAAATGACAAAACTAAGAGAGAAAAGAAAAGATACTGTTTAAATTTGTTTTTCATTCTAGGAATACATTTATTACCTCTTAGCAACTGTAAGATACTTGCTAATCTTTGGAAATGAATAGGAATTGTCAAGTTTAGATACGATGCAGAAGAAAAACTAGAAAGACCTGGAAATGATTTTATTTATTACACATGACAGATATGGTTTATTCGGAGACACATAGTCATCGTATAGAGCTATGAAATTTCCATCATCATTAGCTTTCCTTCTTTCCCAGCCAGCATTATTTCCCAGTCCTATAGCCGTAGCTCAGAAGAAACATATCACTACAACACACACACACACACACACACACACACAGAGTCCAATTAATCCTAAACTGTTAACATTCTGAGGAGGAATGAGAATGCAACAGCATGGGATAGGGAACCAGGATGGTGTCATAAATGTGTGATGACTTTTGTGTCCTTTTGAAGTAGCATCCTTACAGCTAAATTTGCTTACCTTTAAAATACAGACACTCCAACTCTAATTCTTGACAGCATCAATTAGTAAGAAAATTATTTGCTTTGCTGCTTTGCTGTGGAATCTTTCACTTTATTATTATTATTATTTTTAACAGGGACATTATACACAATCTCCTTTCTGGGCAAAACATCCAAGGTGGTGAAGACACTTGTTAATATTTCCCTACTTCCCAAATCTGTATATTTACATGAACTCAGACATTATTCTTATGAAAACTGTGTTCTCCTATGCTGCCTCATATGAGTCATGTTCTAATGTAAGTCACTTAACAATATCTCCTCCTAATATATATATATACATATATATATATGTATGTATATATATATATGGTTTTCAGTAATTATAAATTATAAATTACAGAGTATTTAAACTTCTTATGTCTCTTAAGATTAACTCTACTTTTATAGGAGTCAGAGGTTTAAATACAAAAGGGTATAACTCTAGGGACACTCTATCATTACAGTATTTATAATACACCTGGGAGTATACAATATTGTTAATCACTTTGCTCCTGCTAGTGCTAACTTATTCATATACTCTCTCTGTTTTATTCTTGTTCTTAACTTAGACATAAGCAATTTTATCATCAATTTGACATATCTAGAAGATCCTTTTAAATTTTACTTTAAGAAGTAAATAATAGCATATTGAATGATATAAGATGACATAAAATATCTGTATACTATTTTTCTTTTGAAACATTTAAGCTAAAGGAGACAAAATAATTTGAGAACAAAAGGACAAATTTACTCACTGGCAGCTTGCATTTTATGTTTCTTGGAACCATTATTCTATGAGTCCAGAGAAACTTTTTAGAATCCTAATTATCTTGCTAGAGAGAATACATAGAGTTCCTGAGATTTCATGGGAGAAAGGCCCAGATGCACTCAATCTTCCATATCTTTCAACCAAGGCAAAAGGCATGTGAATAAAATAATCTCTGATTCTCCAGATCAAAACTAAATACCACTAGAGGATTTCAATCTACAGTCAACAAAAATAGCAGGGAAATCTGCCAGGCAAGCACTGCCTGAATTTCTAATGCCCCAAATCATGAAATATTACAAAACGTTTGTTTCAGTAAGTCACCAAAACTGTGGGTAGATTGCTATGCGACAAATAGTAGTTGTCTAACTGATTTATTTTTACCAGTTTATTATAAATTTTAATTTGTTCTACCAGTTCCATAAGCCATTTTGTGTTCTTTCTTGTTCCTTTGTGATTAATTTATTAAAAAGAATAATTCTACTTTCTCTCTAATATAAATTATAGCTTTTATCATATTTGAGTATGGTTTTGGGCTCTAAATATATTTTAATTTCAAAAATATGTTAGTATTGTGAAGGAAGATACATTTAGATTAACCCATAAATTTACCCATTTTGTTAACTTTTTTTTTTTTTTTTCCTTTTGGTTTCTCTAAGCTTCCTTATGGGATTACTTTTTGTTTCTTCTGGTAAAACTATTTTTCCTATTTTTGATATGATTCCACTAGTATTATTTTTCCTTTTATTTGTCTGTAAGACTTTGTTTTAGAATAACGTTTTTTGCTAGTTTATAATTCTACATGGACAGTTCCATTTGGTCACACATTAAAATTTTAATTCCATTGTCTTCTAAAATATACACTTACTATTGAAAATTTAACTGGCATATTCAGCTCCTTTGAATGTAATATCATTTTATTTATATTAATACTTTTTAAAATTTTCTTTTATTGTTTTGTTCCTGACATTTTGGTTTTTGTACCTATCCTTTGCCTTTATACTTCTTGGAATTTGTTGTGCCTTTTGTGGCCTGATATTTCCCTATTTTCAAAAAATTTAGTACTTATCTTTTAAGTATTTCCCCTATACTATTCTCTCACTCTTCAGTTATATGCATATTAGAATATTTCACTCTATACCTTTCTTTATAACATTTTCAATAATTTCTATCATTCTGCTTTGCTTTTATATGAACCATCTCCTATCCTTTTTTTTTTTTTTTTGCTGTACACGGGCCTCTCACTGTTGTGGCCTCTCCCATTGTGGAGCACAGGCTCCTGACATGCAGGCTCAGTGGCCATGGCTCATGGACCCAGCTGCCCCAAGGCATGTGGGATCCTCCTGGACCGAGGAAAGAACCCATGTCCCCTGCATCAGCAGGTGGACTCACAACCACTGCACCACCAGGGAAGCCCCATCTTCTATCTTTTGATGTGTCCAATCTGTTCTTAAGTTACTGTATCTTTTTATTTCTTATTTTTCCATTTGTTTTTTGCACATGGGCAAAATAACCAATCTTGCTTTCTAATTTCTTAAACATACTAAGGCAAGTTATTTAAAAATCTTTGTCAGCAGGGAGACCTTAAAGATGGTGGAGGAGTAAAACGTGGAGATCACCTTCCTCCCCATAAGTACATCAGAAACATATCTACATGTGGAACAGCCCTTACAGAACACCTACTGAATGCTGGCAGAAGAACTCAGACTTCCCAAAAGTCAAGAAACTCCCAATGTACCTGGCCGTGTGGCTGAGAGGGTCTTGGTGCTCCAGCCAGGTGTCAAGCCTGTGCCACTGAGGTGGGAGGGTCAAGTTTAGGACATTGGTCGACCAGAGACCTCCAAGCTCCATGTAATATCAAACGGTGAAAGCTCTCCCAGAAATCTCCATCTCAACGCTAAGACCCAGCACCACTCAACGAGCAGCAAGCTACAATGCTGGGCACCCTAAGCCAAACAACTAGAAAGACAGGAACACAACCCCGCCCATTAGGAGCGAGGGTGCATAAAATCTTAATAAGGTCACAGACATCCAAATCATACCACCAAATGCAGTGTTGCCCACCAGAAAGACAAGATGCAGCTTCATCCACCAGAACAAAGGCACTAGTCCCTTCCACCAGGAAGCCTACACAACCCACTGAAACAACCTTAGCCACAAGAGGCAGACACCAAAAACAAAAGGAACTATGAACCTGCAGCCAGCAAAAAGAAAACTCCATGCACAGTAAGTTAAGCAAAATGGAAGACAGAGAAATACACAGCAGATGAAGGAGCAAAGTAAAAACCCACCAGACCAAACAAATGAAGAGGAAATAGGCAGTCTACCTGAAAAAGGTTTCAGAGTAATGAGAGTAAAGATGATCCAAAATATGGGAATTAAAATGGAGAAAATGCAAGAAACATTTAACCAGGACCTATAAGAACTAAAGAGCAAACAAACAACTATGAGAAACAAAATAAATGAAATTTAAAATTCTACAGAAAGAATGAATAGCAGAGTAACTGAGGCAGAGGGATGGATATGTGACTTGGAAGATAAAATAGTGGAAATAACTACCATAGAGCATATTAAAGAAAAAAGAATGAAAAGAATTAAGGACAATCTCAGAGAACTCTGGAACAACATTAAATGCACTACCATTAAAATTATAGGAGTCGAGCTTCCCTGGTGGTGCAGTGGTTGAGAATCTGCCTGCCGATGCAGGGGACATGGATTCGTGCCCCAGTTCAGGAAGATCCCGCATGCCATGGAGTGGCTGGGCCCGTGAGCCATGGCCGCTGAGCCTGCGTGTCCAGAGACTGTGCTCCGCAACAGGAGAGGACACAACAGTGAGAGGACACTGTACTGAAAAAAAAAAAAAAATAGGGGTCCCAGAAGAAGAGAAAAAGAAGGGGACTGAGAAAATATTTGAAGAGATAATACTTGAAAACTTCCCTAATATGGGAAAGAAATAGTCAGTTATGAACCCATTGGGATCATACACACACACAGACACACACACACACACATACACACACACACAGGATATACTTTTAAAAACCATTGTGATTCCCTTGTCAAAATATCAATTACACAAAATAAGATCTTATTTCTATTCTATGGGTACAACTTTCTTAAATCATTTCTTCAGTCACTTATTAAAGAAACAGATTCTGTAGAACACTGAAGTCTAAAAATATGTGTTGAGTACTATGGAGAATACAAATAAGTATGGAGCTTCTTGACTATATATGATATGAGGATGGAGATGCTGTCAATTTGTTCACTATTATCTACCTGACACCCTATCATAGCTTTGGTCACATTGTAGATGTTCCAAAAATGGCAAAAAAATCTGAAAATTTAGTTTATATAATAAGGTATGCATTTGCAAATATTAATTAAATTTCTTCCTGTATTTATAATTAATTCCTCATTTTTGCATGTCAATTATAACTTTTCCAAGTACTTGCCTAAGTAATCTCATTTGATTTTTACAACTCCTTTGCATTGAGCACTTTTCTTTTACTAATTAGGACACATTAATTGTTGTGTCCAAATTCACACAACAGAGCCACTAAAACTCAGAGCTCTACTTCTTTTTTTCCATGAAATTATATTCCCTGTACAATATATTTATATTATAAAACGTATGAACTAAGGAAAGTGTTCAAAATCACCTGCTCTGTGACACTGTTCTCAAATAGAGTTTCTATATATGCTAGTAAGGCAATTCAAGAGGAGTACCTACATCCAGTTTTCCCAGTAAGCAATCACTATATCATACATTGTTTAATATTTCCCTACCATAATATTTAGATACTGTTGTATGAAATATGAAGTAAAAAGTATTGACTTTTTAAAATAATTTTTTCCTGATCATTTTCATTTCTCTATCCAAGGAGCCTAAGACTACGAGATCGATGGGGATAATTAATTCTGCCTTATTATTCTGAATAATTATTTAAATTACTCACTTTTTAAAGATAGTCAATTAATGTGTATTGATAGCATACTATTCAGATTTTTTATTGAAATACTTTTTTCCCTACAAAATCTCTATGAAGTAGGCACTGGTATATGCTACTATTGTGATGAGGACATCAAGGCTCAGAAGGTTCAAGTAACTTTCCTAAGTTAAGTAGTCAAGCAAAGACTGGAACAAAGACAATCTGATTCCTTTTAATCTTATGCTTTCCTAAGTGTTTTTCTTGTGTGTGTTTTCCCAACGTGTATGTACATGTGTATAAACATAAATGTTGTAGTGATTATCTTCTTTCTGTGTTTTCATCCTTCTGCTCCTACTGGTAAATTATTTGTTCCACAAACACATAAGTATATGTATACAAATATATATATATATATACATATATATGTGTGTATATATATACATATATATATATATATATATATATATATATATATATATAGTTGTACTTTTGTGGATTCCATTTTCTAAGTGGAAACTCAGGCACTGAGTTCCCTTTCCTCTGTCACAATTCACATTTAAGAAATATCATCCTGCTCCATTATCACTGAAATGTATGACCAAGCATCAGTTTCTATCCTTCCAACATTGAATCCATGTAATCTGATAGAAAATACACTTAGGTTAGGGAAGTGATATATAACGGCAGTTAATATTAAATCATAAAAGTTGCTTTTAAATCAACAGACTGGAATATTTGGGATGAAGTTATATATGCAAGATATATTACAAATATCTGGGAAGTCTCATTAAAGCTAAGTTTAGAAGTAGAAACTAAACAAAATTGATAAACTGATGATGAATCAAGGAAGCTAACGTAGAAGTTAGAGACAGAATGATTGAGTTTAGGAATTTATAAACTCATATTTTTAAGTAAGCAGTCAAGAAAGTGTGATATAACCAATTCTTAGGAGAGAGAACAGCTGAGAGAAATGAGTTGGTGGTACACTGTGCTGAGATGAGGACTTATGATACCAAAACATTATGTTTGAGGAATAAAAGCAGTATGTCCTTCCTAATCAAGCTGTATCAAGGAGTCCAGTTAAAAACATGTGTGTCCAAGGCTTAGAACAAGTAGCAATGAGGAACTGGAATGGGAAAATTGAATTCATTGCCTCACATTTTTTGTGATATCTCAAACTTGAGAAGACATAGCTATCAGTAAATAGTCCAGTTAACAGATATTTTTTAAATGTATAGAGAGAAGAACAAGGGTTGAGAACTTGTATTTGACAGGATTCTCCAGAGAAGTAGTATAGATAGATAGATAGATAGATAGATAGATAGATAGATAGATAGGCAGATAGATGATATAGATTTATTTTAGAGAATTGGCTCAGAGGATTATGTAGGTTACATTAATTAAGTCTGAAGTCTGCAGAGTGGACTGGCTGGCTGGAGACCCAGGAAAGATTCATTACTGCCGTTGAGATCCAAAAGCCAGCAGGCTGAAGACCCAGTTAAGAGTTGCTGCAATTCAAGTCTGAAGGAAGTCTATGGGGGACATCAGTCTTTTAAATTCAGGACTTTAACTGATTAGGTGTGTGCCCCACATTGGAAGGGCAATTTACTTTACTCAAGTCTATCAGTTTAAATGCTCATCTCATCCCAAAACACCCTTACAGAAACATTCAGAATAATGTTTGACCACATATGTGGGCATCATGGCCCAACCAAGTTGACATTAACCATCAAAGGAGTTAAAAGGCCTGTTATAATTCTTGAGCACAAATTATACGACAATTTACTTACATTGTGGAGATTTTGTTTTTGCCTCTAAAATAAGGAAAGCAATGCTTTTTTGACAGTACTGTTGTAAAGAAAAATGATGATAATAAATGGAAATGTCTTACCACAATATCTATTACATGTTAGTATTCAATAAATACTAGACATCATTTGTTAATAACTTTACATGTTTGCCCTCTGTCTGATTGCACTTTTCTTAGACTTTTTCTTGAAACGAAGCCTAGGTCTCAGCCTCTTATTAGTCTTTGAGCTATAGTGCTGCTCCTTCTACATTTGGTGTACAATGAAATGAATCTCTTAGGTTCAAACTATTGGATCCCTATTCCTAGTTTTCCACCCTTAAATTAGCATATTCCTGTCCCCCAATTTGGCATAAAGAGTTCCTGAGCTAGTTAGATATTTCAACCTTTGACTATAACCTGCCTGATCCTAAATCTAACATTTCTGATTAAAACAGATAAAACCCAAATTATTTAGATAAAAATAAATGACATTTCACTACATAACTAATATGTGTTATTGCACGTCAGAAAACAATTCTGGGTATCTAACACTATAGAGACAATTTATCCGGGAAAAAAAAAGGTGTACTCTATACCAATGAGTTCAGAGCCATAATTATAGCACTAGATGCATATTTGGAAGCAGTTAATAATATGTATACTCAAACTCTGAGAAACGGCAACATTTGTGACCCACTTAAAATAAAAGTTAATAAAGTAACAGCTTTATGAATCTGAAAGTGCCAAAAGCCTGGCTCTTTTTTTTTTCCTTCTCTTTAGTGTCTTCCTTGTAATATTGCCAATTTTGATATTCAATTGACCTTGTAAGCAAGTGAAGCTTACATCTATATTTGAAGTTCCAACCTCTCCTTTGACCAAGACGCTACCAGTCTGCAGGGCATAGAGAACATGGCCTTGTACATTAGGGAAAAAGTAAGACCAACTCAGTTTAATATCTTAACATAAATCAAAATATCTTCCGAAAGTATTATTTTCTCATTAACCTTGCATAAACTTTGAATCATTTTTTATCATACTTATCTCTGGTTTCCATTGCTCCATTCCCATATATATTTAATTGGCTAAGATCTGTATGTCTGTTCTGACTCTTCAGTCTTTTCCTTAAATCTAATATCAATCTCCACTGTCTTTGTCAAGGACTTATTACTGTGTTACATATTCCAATAAGCATAATTTATGACATTCATAATCTGAACTCCTAAAGCAATGTTATCCATATTACTCTGTTAATAACAAGGGGGTTTTCAAATGGATTAAACCCTTATTCATACCCTGTATTCCCTGTTAATTCACCTGTGAACTCAAAAGTTGGATTTGGTCTTCGTTTTAGAAGGGGACCTAATCTGCTTTCTTTAAACTTCATGTGGGTCTTTAACACTTATTTCGAATAGTGATCTTTAAATTATAGATTCATTTAGACTACTGTGAGCAAAGAAGATGCCCCCAAATTACAATTCTATTTGTGCTGGTTGGCAAGTGCATTTATTAGCATTAATGTATCAATTATTTTAATTAGTTCTTAGAACTTCTCTTTCACCAATAGTAAAGTCATTAGCTGCAATTTGCAAATGAAAATTATCACATTGTTTCCCATTCCCCACACAATAGTTCCTCTCATTATCTAACCCAGAAAACCACTTATTATTTCCCTTTATTTTAGTCCCTCTTTTCTCTGTATCTGTTAGCCCAACAACATGTGGAAATCTTAACAATGTAGCAAAAGTTTCCTAATTGCTCCTTTCCTCCTTTTCACTGATACCATGGTGGATTTTGACCTCCTCTATTCTTTTTTCAAGTTTATTTCTGTGTAGCTCAAACAACAAAATGCATTTTTGAAGAAAAAATAAAAATTAAAACTAAAAGAAAACCCTGCCTTTGGAACTCACAACTGTTTTGTATTTGAACTGATAGAGGAGAAACACTTTCGACCTCCACCTTCCAGATCATTTCAGACCTTAAGTGATTATAGTATTTCATTCGAGTCAATTCTTTGCATGCTTAGTTTAAAAGTGATCAAATTTTGAATGTTATTTTAATATTTAAATGCATTAACAAATCACAAATGCATTTCTTTGCCAGAACAGTTGATTCATATCTGGGGATATCACAAATTTATTATAGGAATAAACTAAATGTAGGACCAAAAGATTAAGTTGCTCTATATAAAAGGGACTCAGGTTAACCTGTCAAACAATAACCATATTAACAATTAGCTCACTGAACATGCAATTCAAAATTTAAAATCAACACTTTAATCACTGAATTATGAACCAAGGTTAATACTTAAAAAAAATTTTTTAAAGCTCAGCTAAGAGTAGTTTAAGTCAAGCAACACAACATATAATTTACTTGAATAAGGTAGAATATCCAAATTCTCTGAATTGAAGTTTAACTTTATTTATATTTTTTATTATGGTACAAAGACATCCAAATTTGTATGTGGCATCAAATGTTATTTCAGTGGCTTTCAATCCATGCTCCTTTGGAGCAAATTTAGGCCGTAACTACAGGTTACAAATGGAAAGTCTTAGACACACAGTTAATAGTCATAACCAGGACTATCCTGGTTACATGAAAATTAAAATGAAATTAATAAACAAACTACTAAATACTTTACAATTTATGTTCCTTATTATTTATATTTTAAAGCACACTAGCATATATTATTCATTCAATTTAAAAATAAGTCAGGGGCTTACATGTTAGCCATTATTTTGTACTGAATACACAATTCCTCAAACATTTTAAGTAATTTCATCAAGGTAAATAGATAATTAGTAGATAAGACAGAGTTGAAACCAAACCCCACTGATTCCTGTGCCATCACAATACTACTGTTACCATGAATTACTATTTCCAACAACTAAGATTCCATTGTTAATTCAATCAATACATATACTGAGTAACTTTTTTGTAAGATGAATTTAAACGAAGGCAAGGATACTGAGAAATATATGTTAATGATCACACAGAGAAAATTGGAGCAAGTGCTCACTACTAGAAATGGCGATCATAATCAAAATGTATTGATTTCAATTAGAACAACGTGGAAAAGGGCAAAAATGGAGGATAAGGAAAAGGGAATAAGCATTTACATAGCACTTACTCCTATTCCCCAAACATAGTCTGTGCTATGTGATTTGTATACCTTAATTTACCTCAGTTTCCACCAGACTGATATGGTAGAATGCTTGCCATTAAGTTTACAAATGAGAAATTGTCTGAGATCATTTAAAGGAGTTACCCAGGTTCACACAGAATGGGAAGAGCAATGCCAGACTTGCAATCAGTTCTGTTCTGCATCAAAGTCATTCTCACTTGATGGCTAAGAACATGCTAACAAAGAAACGGGTCAACTGGAGCAGTCATCTATTTAATACTGAAAAACTAGGAAACTTTCAGAAACAAAGATGTTAGGAAGAATAGAAAGGTTTTGTCTTTTATATCTAGAAAGAATTTAATACACTTTACTGTTGGTTCACAAACTGGTCCTCATACACGAAAGGCAAGGAGAGACCCAAGAAAGAAGCAGACCACTCCAGATTGGTTGGTGGCAGGTTTTATAAGCAGGGGAACTTACATAGGAGGTTTGTCTTGGGTAGCCACAGAGGAATAGATCTCTGCACCCACCAGAATCTTAAAGTCTACATAGAGGTCTTAAGTGGGTGTATATAGAGCCACTTATACCATCCAGGTGACCTCAACAAAACACTGCTCTCTCAAAGTTGTGTCCTTGAAAATAGCTCCAGCTATGGGGACAGCAGGCAGCACGTATATTCCAAGGGGAGGGGATGAGGATTGCCTCTGATTGCCCAGGTCTAACTCTTGGGCCAACTAGTGGCCAGGTCCTCTCTATGATCTTCTCGAACAACTGGTGGCCAGGCCCTCTCTATGATCTTCTCCAACAATTACTAGGAATAGATTCATAAATTCTAGAAATACTTTTTTTTTATGAGGTTCATACTCATTCATTTAATCTTTTCTTCATCCTTTCTTTCTTTGTTCAACAATTATGTAATTATGCCTACTTAAACATCAGACAAAAAATAACTACATTTGAGCATTGGGTGAGTCCCTCCATATATAAGGCAATGTGCCAGATACCTTAATAAACACAGCTTACTATTTCTGAGTCTCAGACAGTTGTCAGGATAAAGAAATATAAATCTAGTCAGAAAAATTCTTTCTCCTCTGTGATGGAAGAAAAAACTCAGGTGATTATCTTCTCCCATGGAATTCTTCATGTTTTGGACAGTATGGTACTATAACACATGAGGGATCCTGTGTTAGTCACAGTTACCAGAATACTAAAAACACCCAAATCCTAGTCAGTTTTAGAGAGCCAAGGAATAGACTTCATTCCTGCTATCACGGGCACTTTGTCTTCAGCTAATTCAACCATCCATCTTACATGGGGGTCATGTATATACTCATGTTCTGCATCATACTGAGAGGTTCATTTATATATTTCTTCCTCAAATTTCCTTATATACTCCAGTTTTTTGTTCCAATTCCTTGATCATTTAGACAGAGTAGTTGACACTGCCCTTGTGTCAGAGTAAATCCACTTACAGAATGCCTTTTTTACCAGGCAAAATGGGCATTGGACAAGTTTTCCTTCTCCACTGCCCATAAGTAAATTTCAATCCTGAAATTTACTTATGGACAGTGGAGAAAGAAAATTTGATTCCACTTTATTCACCCTGATGCTGATGCCAATACATTAGGTAATGCCATCTCTAAACCAGGTTCATTTTGTTTCTTCTACCTCCATCAACTGATAATAGAAAATTCTCTATGAAGCCACTAGGATTTCAAGTTTTAAGAACTTATAAAAACCTTTCCTTAAGAATCACAATGCTTATATCTCGAGTTTATATAACAAAACCTTAGTCAATGTAACAACTTTATGGATATTTTGTGGAGTGAGGCAGGAATACTGATGTAATAATCCATCCAGGTTTGTTATCTTGTCATTCATTCCTCTAGCAATCTCCTTTTACTGGGCCATTATTTCATCTAGATTTGCATTAATAGAACTTCACCTGCTTGAGTGAGCATGGACTCTTGTAGACACACACTTTCCATTAAAACTGAGCTAAAATATATACTCTCTCCTCCTTCAAAAAACACCCTAAAATTCACTCCATGTACACAATCCCAGATTTTAGTGAATTGCTATAGCTCTTTTCAGAAATACTTTTTTCTCTTAGGGATATATTCTGCATTTGATAGTTTGGAACAAATAAGGATGCACCAATTATAGATATAATAGTAAAACTCATAGGGACATGAGGAGTATTTTTAGGTACCAACTACTACGGCATTCAGGTGAAGGGACTACAGCATCTTAAACAGAAAATGATCAGAGAAGGGAGAGTCAACTTTTTTATAAGAGAGAAGAGATTGGCAGAAGAGGATATTCAGGCATTAGGACCCTCCAGATCCTCCTGGATAAAACTATTTCAACATTTCAAATAATATATTTTCTTTCTTTATTTGTATTAATATACCTTTACACAAATGCTGAGAATACAGAAAAAGCTGAGAATACAGCTCTTAATGCAATTTAACAACCTGAGACACAAATTTTAAGTTTGATTTCTGGTCATTTCAATTGTCAGTTGTAAGAAAATAAATGTTATTTGTTATTTCAATATAGTCACACATAAAAGTCCTTGAGTTTCAGTGACTTGAGGAGAGAACTCAAATATTTGAGCTGGGCTATTTGTTTACTTTGAATTACCCCACCTATCCATTTATGGCTACACTACTGTGTGGTCTTAGAACTCCTGCTCTTCACAATAATCTGTGGCAGAAATTATGTAGTAGTCAAGAGCAACTTCTGCCACAGAAAAACTTAATTATTTTTTTTCACTTTATGTGTCATGGACTGTGAAGCCCCATGCCAGATTAGAACATAATTTTCTATCCTATTATAAATTTAGTTATTTGATGCTCTATTGAATAGATCCAATCCTCTAGTTTGCTGTTCTTTATCAATTAGAACTCTTTAGCTGCCGTTAAGATGGTCTGACTCTAGTTACATAATCATAAGGGCAATTATTTGAAGGAAAAACTAGAAATCAGACGTGGAAATTGGTAATTATCAATACAATTCAGATGTGGCTGGACCTGATACAGTTGTATTACAAGAACAGCATCATAGGGATTTAGCTGCAAGAACTGAGTGAACTCCAAAAGTTAGGTGTCTTTATTCATTTCCTTATGATTCATTTTTCAGGAAAAGAAGATTCAGTTGTCTAACTTGGGTTTCATATTTACTCTTTGTCTAGGGTAGAAGCTAACTTCATTATACAGAATTCTGTGGAGGAAAAGTTAAAACATCAAAAGACTATCAGGATGATTTTAAAAAGTGGAAATATATGCTGCATATGTGGGTTACATTAGGTTTAAATATTTGTGTTTTGGAAATCCATTTCCCTGCTCAGCATTATACAGGTCTACAAAACCTAAATAGGGTTCAAATGGTTTCACTTATCTGATACAGGTAGAGCCTCCATACTCACCTGTCTCTGTTGTAGGATGCTTATATGGTACAGGTTTTATGATCTTCATCATAAAATTATACAGGATCAGAGGACATAATCCATGTTGCATTCATGTCTTTTATTTCCCACAGTGCTTTAACTGTGGTAGAAGCCTATGAATATTCATTGAATTGAAACATATACATAATAGTTTAAGCTAGTGGCTGTGTATGGTTTCTTATTTGGAGTCTTTTTTTTTTTTCCCCACAATGTAGGAGATGTAGTTGTTAGATTACTTGAAGTATATTATTCAGGTAACAATATAATAATTGACTTAACATTCAGGACCTTTAAAAATCAAATTAGAAAAACATGACATTATCTTGAGAAGCATGGATCAAAACTCATTTCTATGACTATCACTTGATGATGCTTTCTCATTTATGTCATTATTTGTGGTCCCACATTTATTTTTCATTAGCTCCTATATTCAACAAAGCCTCTGTTACATGCAAGCAAATAACATTTCTACACACTAACTCTGTCAGGGTTTTCAATAGTTTTCTGAAAAGTTATAACAATAACTTTTCCATAACCATAAAGTGTAACCCCTTTATGAGACCTCAGGTGATAGGTAGTGATAGCTTGGACTTCTGAAATACATTTCCCCCCACTCCGTGAATAGAGGAGAAAGAAAACTCTTTTTCTTTAGAAGAGACAGGTCCAGAGTGAGCTGTATTTTGATTATTTGTGTTAGTTATAATAACTTTTGTATTTGTCAAGAGTTACAATTGGAATGTTCTGAAGTTTGCACCCTGACTGTAATTGGAAAATAAATTTCAAGTCTTTTTGTTTACCTAGAGATGAGCCTTACATTTTCAAAAGCACAAAAGATCTAGATTCAAGGATTCAGTGTGAGAGTGTGTGTAGGAATTGAAGCCTCTTACTATCTTTGGACCCTACAAAGGCAAATCCTATGCCTAGATACTGACACTCTTAATTGTGTTAAGAATTTCCCTGTAGGGCTTCCAAGGAGTAAAGACTCCCTCCAGAGTAAGAAATATACAACTTTGGGCTAGTTTGCAATCAAATTGGGATGCATTTTCTTGTTTATTCTGCCATGTTGCATGCGATCTCCTGAGGTACATAGCAAGAAGACTGTGATGGCTTTATTGTCCCAATTGACCCTGGCTCATTCCGTTATCTCAAAAGAAGCTGTTTTTCTTTCATCATCACCCACCACTTGTGCTACACTGTCCTGGTTTATATTGGTAAACAAGCAGAGATTATTTCAACCACAGGGCCCTTCCCCTTGCTGTTTCCTCTGTTTGGGATGTTTATTTAAAGGCATACGTAGGTTTGGTTTCCTCTCATAAATGTGGCACAACCTCTATGCCATCTCCCCAGAGAGGCCTTCCCTGACCACATTTTCTAATTTTGGCTTTCTAGGCAATATCCTATTACCTTGGGTTATTATATTTGTTTACTATATATATTTGTTTATTTGATGCCCAGGCAATAATGGAAGCTTCTTTAACCATGACCTTGCCTGTTCTTAGAATGTACAGTATTACTTTTCGCATGGTGGTATTAATAAAAGCTAACTCATAGAAATCCTTATTGTTTTCTAGACTCTGTTCTTATCACATAACTCATATGATACTCAAAACAACACCGTAAGTTATTTAACTCATTTTCCTCTTTCGAGAGATGCGGAAACTGAGGCACAGGGAAGTTTTTTCCACACATACCTATCATCAAGGCATTTAGGACCCAGAGGCTGTGGTCTCAAATGCTAACTATTTTTCTTGAGTTGACACTCAAAAATGTTTATTGTTGCATGAATCAGCACAGAATTCATGAAAGGCTAAGAATAAACATGATTTGCAGCTATTTTCTAAATATATGATAAAGCATAAATCTATACCATACAGGGAATATATAATTCTAACTCAACTCAGAACCATATTATTACAGACGTTTTCTTATCTGGCATGGTTCAATTTAGAGTTGTTTTGTTGAATTTTTTCAGTTATAGTTCAGAATCATTAAATATTGATGCAAATTTATCTTAAATATTAACTTAAACACCAATGCATGCAGTCTGTGCTGGAAAACCCAAGAGGGATGTGGTGGCTGATTGGAGGCAGGCAGCGGCAATTTCATGCATTCCCTGCACCTGTTGAAAGTATTGCAGGTGCTGGCTGAGAGACAAGACTTAAATACTTCAATATTAATGTGTATTAATATAGAATATTTAATTATTTATATAATAATGTTATTTTTTTTTACATGCAATGCATGTGGAAAATCAGCGAAGAAAGTGCAAATGGGTAATGCATGTGGTTTTTTGGATTCAGGCTCAAAGTTTTTAGTTTGAGTACCTTCCTACTAATTTGAAATCTCCATCATCTTTCTTGGGTAAATCACATCCAAAAATGAATTCTAAACAATTTCAGAGTCAAGTTGTTTTAAAAGAGAGAGCGAAATAAAAACTGTTTGCAAAGTCATCTTAGTGCAAAATGCTGTTATTTTTTTTGTATAATATCTTCAGTCTTTTTCAGCTTTCGTGCCCTCACTTAATTAGCAAATTTTTAGTGACTTGCCTGGTTGTACTTGAAAGCATTCAACTAATTTTTATGGAAACAACTCTTTTCTGACAATCATAATTGGATTGATGCAATATTTAATTAAATTATGTAAATATAATAACTGATATAGCTGGAATGAATAGGCTTGGAAACAGCAAAATCAATCTTAATGAACATAATATTCAGCTTGTGGGAGCAAATATTCATGAGCTTTTTAGAGAGTAATCTACCAACTGCATGTGTTTATCAAACTTTGGGCTAAGTTAAATTCTTGAGCTGAATAGTAGAACGTAGATTAATCCTGGAAAAAGTTAAGTGGGCTTTATTTAAAATAAACTCCTCAGTCATAATGGTCAGTCACAGGTATCTGACGACTGTTTATTATGTTGTTCATAACTGTATGTAGCTCACATGTGAAGTACCTCCCCCTGCACTGGCCTCTGAAGGGTAGCAGAATATGCCACCCCAAAATATGCTACTTTGACATAAGGTTTATTTTGAGCTATAATCACTTAAAAAACAGCAGACACAGGAAGAGCATTTGAATCTTCCCTGTCTCCCTGAAGATAGGACGTAAAAACTCCCTTATGAAAGATGTCCTCCCTGTACCAGGAAAAAATAAACATTCTTCAATAGGAATCATAGCCGAGAGAATTCTGCACAAACAGCCGTTGGTAAAATCATTCTTATCTTCCTTCAGCTTCCTCACATAGTTTAGCAACTTTTTCACATCTACCTTTCTTTGTTAAACCTGGTATAAATATGTTTAGGTTTTGTTACTTCTTTGGATCTTCTTTTCCTTATGAGGGCTCCTATGTCACATAAAACTTATATAAATCTGTATCCTTTCCCCCTGTTAATCTGTCTTATGTCAGTTTAATCCTCAGGTCCAGCCAAAAAGCTCTAAGAGGATAGAAGTAAAAACCTGCCACCTCTACAACTCTTAGTTTTATCATGCCAAGTTTAAAAGCAAGATATTTTAGAAAAAATATATATATTGAATTCAAGTCTCAAATTTGCCACTTATTAGCTGTGTTATTTTTTAGTAAATTTTTTAACCTCTCCACATCTCAGATTCCTCAATGATAAAGTGGAAACTATATATATACACACACACACACACACACACACACACACACACACATATATACATCAGCTTGTTGCTAAAGTAAAATCAGTATACAATGAATTGAATGTAATACCAGGTAAAAAGTACAGATTAAAGATATGGTAGCTGTAACTATACTCCCAGTCTTCTATAATACCTATAATCTATAATAACTTCTTTTATCAGAGTTATCGTTGTTTCTATATCTTCTACATACCCTTCAGGCTTGGAAAGGTCTAAGATATATAATTTTACTCCTCATACTTTCTCTTGGAAATGTCTTTCTATTAATTCTCTCACTCTGTCCATCAGTGAGAAATATTTGGTTAATCCAGCTCCTTTCCATTTATTTTGCCAATGAATATTATCGTCTATTAGTTTGTTGAGAAAACTCATCTGAAGTAATTTTCTGACATACATGTAATTGAATTGGGTGGTAAAAAATCCAACCAACATATTCAATGGAGGAGCAATTTAATATCCTATTTATTATAAGAAAAATCAGAAACTTAATAGAGGGCAAGTGTGAGAGATTATCTTTGAGATATTTAGAGTAATAGTGTAAGAGCAAAGCTAGAAGACAGATAAGTAAAGTTCTGAGACCTGGACGTGTAGTTGTAGAGCCATTGCCACAGAAAAGAGAACTTTCCTGATTATCCAAAAGGCACTCCTCTGCAGTAGGCATCACATAATCATTATTGTTCAGTTTCTATTTACGAGCACAATCTTCTGCTTTAAGGTGTATATTAGAGGCCCTGATCACATCCTAAACCTGTAAAAAGCCTAATTACTGTATTAAAAGCATATCCAGACACCAAAATAAATTTAAGTTTGGTAAATATAGTAGTCATATAACAATGATTTTAGTCACTATAGAAATAGGAAAACTAAAAATGTTGTAATTCAAGTCTATAAAATCATAAAAAGAACCAGAGACTTGGGAGCATGAAGTGTTTCCCCACATCCCAGAGCACTCATACTAGAGCACTTTCTCCTTAAAAACTTGAAAAAGATCATTTCAAGGTAAATAAAACATATTGCACTGTACCTTGTAAGTAAATTTATGAAAATTATTATCCTGAAAAGTAATGAGTCTTAGAGACCAAAAATATAAATTGCATTCTCATGTCAGTTGCTAAGACTACATGCATAAATATCTTTAAATTTGCTCTTTCTTCCTTCCTTCTTTATCTTTCTCTCTCTTTCTTGCTCTCACTCTCTCTTCTCTCTTTCTCATTAGATTTCCCTCATAGATAGCTCAATCATTATGATTTTTACTGAATTGTACATAAACAGGAACTTGACTGTAAAAAACAAATCTCTCAATAGGACAAAAAATGATTTAATGGAAAGGTGGAAAGAAAGACTGAACTACTTCTCAAATTTTATGTGTGTTCTCTGAAAACATAGGAACATTGCACTATGACTAATAGAGCTAATGAGTCATTTCCAATACTGATTAGTTGTATGGTCTTGTAAATCTTTGTTTATCTTCAAAATGGAAAAAAAATATTTCTCACGGTTATGTTGGTGAAATAAAGGAGATGATAAACTATGCAACATGTTTCCTACAATTCCTGGTACAGAGGAAGCTTTTGATAAATGGTAAGTAAATTGTTTGGATCAGTATCCACTATTGTACTATAATTTATATATGATATAAGGAAGTAAAATTAAGCTGAGTGAATGTTTGACAAGCCAGCTGATTTTGGATTTCCACAAATGACAGGTCCTACAAACTTTACTGTAGTTAGTAATGTCATATTTTGTACCATTTATTCAGATGGAAGCCACTGGACCACCACAGAAAACTCAAGCAAATACTATATGTATGTATGTGTGTGTGTATATATATATATATATATATATATATATATATATACACATATACATATAGACAAGAACTAAACATACGTATTTTTTTTTCTAAGTCAAACACCATTAGACATTACATTCTAGCCTACAAGGTAGTAGAAAGACCCCAGGAGCTAAATAACAGCTATGGTAAAAAAAAAAAAAATTCCTAACCTTATCACATTTCAGGGTCTTCTAAAGAAGCAGCTAGATCTCATTTTCTGTAATATATATGGATACAGATAAAAATACAGAGCTATGTGTGAAGTTTTGTGGACAATATAATAAAGGTATGCCCTTAACGGATGTTTTGGGAAGCTTACAGTCTTTTGAAGAAATAAGAATTTTAGAGGATTAAACAAATAAAAGACTCAGGATAGTATATAATTAATTAGAATATATTATTTAATATATATGATAAGCCATTAAGACAATAACTGGTCTGTTACTAAAAAATGATTAATTCACCTGATGAGTATATAGGACAAAGCTGTACTTTATTACTTGCAGAGAATAAGACCAAAGCTCATGAATAGACTTGAATGTTTGACCAAGGTTAATGCTTGCAAGTTGTTCTAATTACACCTACCTGATCTAGAAGACACATTTTCTGTAATTCTCAACCATGATTGACAAGGCACCAAGTAGGCATATGGGAAGAGGAAACTTGCTTATTTGTAATGACTATCACATACCAGTGTAAAGAACTCATGTTTATTCATTAGAAGTGCAGAGCAAAAGCACTAGGACACCTTTCTCAAGGACTTAATTTCCAAGGAACCTGACTTATCACCCTCACTTGAGAAGCACTGCTGTAAAGAATATTCAGTTCCTGATTTCTCAGATTAAGTGCTCTACAACTTGTCCTATAGTAGAGGAAGTTTATAGAAGTTGTATGCAATTAAAATACTTTGTAAGAGCTTAAAAAATTATACTTCCAAAATATCTGGAGTGGGGCAAGTGAAAAGATGGAATAGAATCGATCTATATTATACCAATGAACAAAACTGGGATTGGTGAATCAAGAAAGCAGACTTCAGTACAGTGTGAACAATTTTCAGGATATATAGAAATGGCCCTCTTTCAATGAAGTGTTACTCTATCATGAAAAAGTTCTAGAAGAAGTTGAAATATCAGTGACATATATATGGCTCTCGTGTTCTTCTGCTCTATCAATTATAGTTACAATTAATTGATTATTATACTTTTTTTCCTACTGAGCTTGGATGAAGTAAGAATGTTTCTGAACACAGCATTGTGGGTGGTGAAAAAAATTGATTAAATTTGGCATGCAATATAAAATCTATTTGCTGTACTGGAATTAAATGATTTCTGTCTCTTTAAATCTAAGATTTATGAATCAATATTCAGGATGTTTTAAGAAATATACAATGCATAGTTTTTGTAATTCTAGTGTTGGCCCTTCTGCATATGCATTGTAAAATCCAGAGGGCTTCACCGTAAAGCTATTTCTCCAAAGCTGTCAAAATATTCAGAAGTACTTTCAAATTTTTCTCAGTAAATATTAATCATATATAGGAGAATAATAGTACTGAATTTCCTAAAATCCAATAGAAATTTATAAAATATTACTTCGTGTGGAAAACATTTAGTGACCTACAATACAGATGCAATTCTAATGGACTTCTTTCAAGTGTAATATATGGGGACATGGAAAATTTTGTTTTAACAAGTGTTATAAAAAAGAAGTGTACTTATGAAAGTCATAATACCCAAAGGATAATAACTAGAAGACAAAAAATTATTACATCTATTCCAAAATCATATTTAAGATGTTAAAATCATATTATGCTTAGCCATTAAATTCAAATATTGTATTAGTAACATAGGTGATATTGATGTATTAGAAGAGTCATTTGTTAAAACTTTTAGAATGCATCCTGACATTATTTTTAATAGATAATGACAAAATCATTAGTCTTACATTTTTCATGGTCACTAAGCCTATTCTGGTTTAAGTAGCTAAATATTCTGGTTTGAGTTAGTTAATTATTGCTGCATAACAAATTATCCCAGGATAAATATTTTATTATCTCATAACTTCTGTGAGTCAGGAATTCTAGACACCATTTAGCTGGGTCATCTGATTCAGGTCTCTGACAAGACTTCAAAGTGTCAGCTGGGACTATGGTTTCATCTGAAAGGTCAACTGGGGCAATCCACTTCTGAGCTCATCCATATGATTTTCAGCAGGATTCAATTTATTGTGAGCTGTTGAACTGAGTTCTCTGTTCCACATTGGAGCTTCTCACAGGTCTTTATCACATAGACCTTTCCATAGGTCAACTCATACCATATCAACTCTCTTCCCTCAGATTCAGTGAGGGAGAAAATAACAAATGACTTGCAAAAGTATTTTATCAATAGTGCTGGTTACCTAAGTAAAATCTGATGAAGAGCTCATACTTTCCATAGAATTATGGGGAAAAAGTGACTGTTATTAAAGATAACTTTAAATCCTTGCACTTTATTTGGTTTAAAATAGAGTTTAGTTGTAAGAGCAATATGGATCTCCAATGTAAGAAAAGCAGGATATTTCTTTTTGTGCATCTTGTTCCACTAATTATAAGCTGCATTAACGTATTTGCTCTTCTGATTTTCTATTAACTCAGAACTATATTCTGTTAGGGTTTCACGGAGGCTCCAAGTTGTAAATGACCTTAACAGTCTTCAAGTTAGATTCCAAGTACACTTAAATGCATGGAAGACTACACCTTCTATGGGATTGCTATAGCTGAGTACTCCAAGTAATAAAAAAACAAAAAATGAAACCAAAACAAACACAATTTTGAGCTTTTCTACTTGAAAGTTGTCATTATTTAAGTACTGCTTGCCATCATTTCTGTCCTGTGGCTTCAAATAGTAATCTAATATACTTCTATATTAAAATGACTTTTTATCCCTCCGAGTAAATTTTTTTTTCAATCAAATGCTGTTGATGATACACAGACTAATGGAAAGAGCATTGCCTTTAAAGTCTGAAGGAATTCAGTTAACATCTAGAATTAATTGGTGTTATTTTCATGGATGGACTTTAGCAAGTCACTTAAACTCTTTAATCCTACCTTTGTTTATAAGTAAATGGGGTTAATAACATCTCTCAAGATAGATATGATCCTTAATAAGAAAACATTTTAATATTATAGCATTATTCTTGTCATATAGTGGAACAACTATGCATAAAGACCTCTTCCTTCATTTGCTAATTTATGTATTACAATGTGTCATCTGAATATTTAAGGATTTCCCTACAAAATAAACATAGATAAGGAGAAAATTCTAAGATAAAATTGATAAGACTGGATACTCAAGTTTCTCAGCCTTACTTTCTTAAAGACCAGCTGTGTTTGTCAGCCCAATGATCAACAGTTGAAAGAGCAGGTTTCTTCCATGTCACACCTATTGTGAATAGTGCTGCAATGAACGTTGGGGTGCATGTAACTTTTTGAATTATGGTTGTCTCCAAATATATGACCAGGAGTGGGATTGTGGGATCATATGCAACCTAAATGTCCATCAACTGATGAACAGATAAAGAAGATGTGGTGTATATATACAATGGAATATCACTCAGCCATAAAAAAGAATAAAATAATGCCATTGCAACAACATAGGTGGACCAAGATATTACATTACTAAGTGAAGTAAGCCAGAAAAAGAAGGACAAATATCATATATCATTTATATGTGGAATAAAAAAATGATACAAGTGAACTTATTTACAAAATAGACATAGATTCACAGACATAGAAAATAAACTTATGGTTACCAAAGGGGAAATTGGAGGGAGGGATAAATTAGTAGTTTGAGGTAAAATATACACACTACTATATATAAACTAGATAACCAACAAGGACCTACTATATATCACAGGGAACTATGTTCAATATCTTGTAATAACTTACACTGGAAGAGAATGTAAAAAAGTATATATATATATATATATATATATATATATACACATATGTATAATGGAATATAAATATGTATAACTTTGCTGTATATCTGAAACTAACACAAAATTGTAAATCAACTATATTTCAATAAATGTTTTCATAAAAATGAGTGAAGGAGCAGGGACAATGGAGTATTCACGAGGGTAATGGACACAATCTCAGCAGTCCATTCTTGTTTTGGAAGCAATAAGGTGCAAAGTTTCAGTGCTCAGTATCCAGCACTCATGGAATAGTCTAGAGTAAATAGTGATTCTAATCTGCATTATAGTATGTATTTTAGAAAGTCAATACTTTGATTTTCAGAAAATATAAGAAAATCTGTTCTATTTTATTTTTCAGTTAGTTTATTTCAAAACTTTTTTGGCCTCTAACACTTGGGGACCTATTTGCTGCATTAAATATATTTGTAGCTATCTTATATTTCTTTTAAATGAATGTTTTTCTAAAATGCTTGAGAGTTTCTAAAATGTATTTTTTGTCTAATTTTTTAAAACCCATCTTTATCAGTCTTGATCACTCATACTCTTAATAAAGGGAGAGGATAAAAATAAAAAGTATCAGATATCCTACACCCTGTAGCCTTTTAGCTGTAATCTATGTTTTACAATATTTTAGTGTAAATATACAGTATTAGAA
Organism: Mesoplodon bidens; assembly: GCF_964165515.1. Classification (NCBI taxonomy): domain Eukaryota; kingdom Metazoa; phylum Chordata; class Mammalia; order Artiodactyla; family Ziphiidae; genus Mesoplodon; species Mesoplodon bidens. The sequence goes on along the minus strand of NC_138170.1, from coordinate 7,338,556 downwards.
CAAACATTAAACTTAGAGTCAGATAAGTGGATTCTATTCAGAGTTCTATAACTAACTAGTTGAAGGACTTGAGCATGCAGATTTGGTTATTTTTTCTAGGCTGTATTGATGTTTGTTAAAAATTGGAATAAAAGATTTTCAAGATGATGGAGGAGCAGGAGGATATGGAGTTCATTTCTCTCCACAAATGCATCAAGAATACATCTACAGATGGAATAATTCTCACAGAACAGTGACTAAACGCTAGCAGAAGTCCTTGGACACCAGAAAGGACAATAAAGCCCTCTGCATAACCAGGTAGGATGAAAGAAAGAAGGGAGAAAGAAGAGGAGAGGAAGTGGGATGGGTCCTGTGCCCCTGTAGGAGAGCTGAAGCAGAGGAGAGGTTCCTGCATCTGGGGAAACCCTCACACCAATGAGGAAATTGGTTGCAACAGAATCAAACCATCTGAGGCTGTGGGAGGAGTGTGAAAAGGTCAGTCTGTGGCAGACAGGACTGATTGAGAACTATACAGATGGTCCGTACCACCACTCTGCACGCCTGGAACTGGGATGTGTTTCTGCTCATGTGCACAGGGGCTGGGAGCTGGAGTGTGAGGATTGGAGAGCAAACCTGGGGAGGAGGACTACTGTTGACTGTGAGAAGACAGCCTGAGTGGATGAGAGGGAGGAAATCCGCAACCTAGAATGCCTGTGGAGGAAACCAAGACTGCCATGGAAGCAAGGCACCACTGTTGAGTGACATGCAGAGGATAGAGATGCCATTGAAGCCTATCTCTCCTCATGTGCCAGTCCCTGACCCCCAGAACCTAGGAAAGGGCCCTGTCAGGGCTGTCCCTCAGGTGTCTGCCACCGGGCACTAGAAAAGTCTCCCACTAGGGCCGGATATCTTGTATCATTGCCGCAGGCTTCCCAATGCACCTGTCACCTCTGGGGCTCCCATTACCCAGGCAGCTGTGCCAACTCCATGCTCTGTCCTCACTGAGGCAGACACAAGTGCTCCAGGGCAGCCTCAGGAGAAGATTCCTGTGATTGGTCCACAGGCAGAGGTGAGGCTAAAACCACAGTTGTGCCCCAGGGGTGGGGCAAATAAGAAAGAAGAATGAAAATATTTCTATCAGCTGAACAAGCTGCAGCTTAAATCCCCATGATTGGCTTGGTAGATCCTACATATATGGAATATCTGAATGGACAATGAGTGTCCCCACAAGTGAAACTGGTCTGGCTCTGGCAGCTGTGGAATTTGCGGGCAAGCACACGTGGGAGCTGGGCCAGATCAGAGTCTGAGCTCTCTCCACAGTTGCCATAACGGGTCCAGAGACCAATCTAGAGGCATTGGAGGGCCTTCTGGGGAGGTGGAGGTGAGCTGTGGCTCACAGGGGGGGCAAGGACAGCTGAGACTCAAGGAAAATATTATAATTACTGTTATTTTTATTATGATTTTATTTGTTCCATTGATTTTTTTAAATTATTATTATTTTCTTAGTTTTTTTATTCTTTTTTGGTTTGTTTGGGTTTTTCTTTTTACTTGCTTTATAAATTTTTAAACATATTTTTATTTCTTTGTATTTCTATTTTTACTTTGTTTTTTGTTGTTGTTGTTCTGTGTTTGTTTCCCTTTTTCCCCTTGTTCTATTTTGGTTTTATCCTGTTTTTCTCTTTGTTCTGTCTTGTTTCTATCTTTTTAAAAATAATTCTTGTGTGTTTGTTTTGTTTTCTTTGCTTTATTTTTCAGTTTGCACACTGCTTTGTTTTCTGTTTTGTGTATATGTTAGTTTTGTTTTTAAGTGTTTAATTTCATAATGGGGTACTTTTGTTTGTCTGGTTGTTCTCTTGTGTTTTGTATTCTTTCATTTTTCTTTGTTTTCTTGTGTGTGCGTGTGTTTTGTTTGTTTCTGTTTGTTTGTTTTTGTGGTATGTGGGCCTCTCACTGCTGCGGCCTCTCCTGTTGCGGAGCACAGGCTCCGGATGTGCAGGCTCAGTGGCCATGGCTCACAGGCCCAGTCGCTCGGTGGCATGTGGGATCTTCCCAGACTGGGGCACAAACACGTGTCCCCTGCATCAGCAGGCGGACTCTCAACCACTGTGCCACCAGGGAAGCCTGTTTGTTTGGTTTTGCTTTTACCATTTGTCTGCAGTTTTGTTTGTCTTTTTTATTGCTGTTTGTTTCTGTCTTTGTTATTTGTCTTGGGTTTTGTTTCTCTGTTTGTTTTTGTTTGTTTTCTTCCCCCATATATTTTTTTTTCCTTTTTTCCCCTCCTTTATTGCCATGACTTGTGGTTTGAGGGGTCTTGGTTTCCCAGCAGAGGGTCAGGACTGAGCCTCTGTGGTGGGAGCAGTGAGTCCAGGACACTGGACTGCCAGGGAACTCCAGGCCCAGGGAAGATTAATCAGCAAGAGCTCCCCCAGAATTCTCCATCTAGAATCCAAGACCTGGATCCACCCATACACCTGCAGGCTCCAGTGCATGATGCCTTATGCCAAACAACAGACAAGGGAGGAACACAAACTCATCCATCATCAGACAGGATACCTAAAGTCCTACTAGCTCACAGATACCCCAAAACACACAAAATGACACATCCCTGACCATCAGAGGTACAATATCCAGCTCCACTCACAAGAATGCAGGCACCAGTCCTTCCCACCAGGAAGCTTACACAAGCCACTGGACCAACCTCATCCACCAAGGGCAGACACCAGAAGCAAGAGGAACTATGACCCTGAAGCCTGTGCAAAGAAGACCTTAAACACAGTAACTTAGACAAAATGAGATGACAGAGAATTATGTTGCAAACTAAGGAGCAACGTAAAAGTGCACAAGACCAAATAAATGAGGAGGAAACAGGCAACCTACCTGTAAAAGAATACAAAATAATGATAGTAAAGATGATGCAAAATCTTGGAAATAGAATGGAGGCATGGATAGAAGAAATACAACTGTTTAACAAGGACCTAGAAGAACTAAAGAACAAATAATGATGGACAACACAGTAACTGAAATGAAGAATACACTAGAAGGAATCAATAGCAGAATAAGAGGCAGATGGACAGATACGTGACCTGGAAGATAGAATGATGGAAATAACTGCTGCAGAACAGAATAAAGAAAAGAGGATGAAAATAAATGAGGACAATATCAGAGACCTCTGGGACAACATTAAACAGAACAACATTCAAATTATAGAGGTCCCTGAAGAAGAGAAAGGGAAAATGTCTGAGAAAATATTTGAAGAGATTATACCTGAAAACTTCCTTAACATGGGAAAGGAAATAGTCAATCAAGTCCAGAAAGTGCAGAGAGTCCCGTACTGGAGAAACCCAAGGAGAAACCAGCTTAAACACATATTAACCAAACTAGCAAAAATTAAACACAGAAAATATATTGAAAGAAGTAAGGGGAAAGCAATAAATAACATACAAGGGAATCCATGTAAGGTTAACAGCTAATTTTTCAGCATAAACTCAGCAGGAAGAAGGGAGTGACACAATATATTTAAAATGATGAAAGGGAAACACCTACAACCAAGATGACTATATCCAGCAAGGATCTCATTCAAATTTGACAAAGAAATCAAAAGCTTTACAGACAAGCAAAAGCTAAGAGAATTCACACGACCAAAACAGCTTTACACCAAATGCTAAAAGAACTTACCTGGACAAGAAACACAATTAAGAAAAAGACCTACAGAAAGAAACACAGAACAATTAAGAAAATGGTAATAGGAACACACATATCAATAATTATGTTAAATGTAAATGGATTAAATGCTCCAACAAAAAAGGCACAGACTAGCTGAAGGGATACAAAAATAAGACCCATATATATGCTGTCTTTGAGACCCACTTGAGACATAGGGACACATACAGACTGAAAGTGAAGGGTTGGAAAAAGATATTCCATGCAAATGGAAATCAAAAGAAAGCTGGAGTATCAATACTCCTATCAGATAAAATAGACTTTAAAATAAAGACTGTTACAAGAGATAAGACAGGAAACTACATAATGATAAAGGGATCAATCCAAGAAGAAGATATAACAGCTGTAAATATTTATGCCCCCAACATAGGAGCACCTCAATATATATGGAAACTGCCTACAGCCATAAAAGGGGAAATCAAAACTAACACAATAATAGTGAGGGACTTTAACAATACACTTACACCAACAGGTAGATCATGCTGCAGAAAAGTAATAAGGAAACCCAAGACTTAAATGACACTTTAGACCAGATAAACTTAATAATAAGACATTCCATCCAAAAGAAGTAGAATGCACTTTCTTCTCAAGTGCACATGGAACATTGGCCAGGACAGATCACATTTTGTGTCACAAGGCAAGCCTTACTAAATTTTAAAAAAATGAAATTGTATCAAGCTTCTTTTCCAACCATGACACTATGAGATTAGAAATAAATTACAGGGAAAAAATCATAAAAAACACAAACACATGGAGACTAAACAATATGCTACTAAATAAACAAGAGGTCACTGAAGAAATCAAAGAAGATATTAAAAAAATACCTAGAAACAAATGATAATGAAAAAACGACAATCCAAAACCTATGCAATGCAGCAAAAGCAATTCTAACAGGGAAGTTTATAGCAACACAATTTTACCTCAAGAAACAAGAAAAATCTCAAGTAAACAACCTAACTTTACACCTAAAGCAACTACAGAAAGAAGTACAAATAAAACCCAAAGTGAGTAGAAGGAAAGAAATCATAAAGATAAAAGCAGAAATAAATAAAATGGAAATGAAGAAAATGATAACAAAGAACAATAAAACTAAAACCCGGCTCTTTGAGAAGGTAAAGAAAATTCATAAACCTTCAGCTAGATTCATCAAGAAAAAAAGAGAGAGTACTCAAATCAATAAAGTTATAAAGGAAAAAGGAGAAGTTACAACTGACACCACAGAAATACAAAGGATCATAAGAGACTACTATAAGCAAATATGCCAAGGTACAATGGCAAAAGACTGAACCAGGAAGAAATAGAAAATATGAATAGACAAATCACAAATAATGAAATTGAAACTGTGATTAAAAACATTCTAACAAACAAAAGTCCAGGACAAGATGGCTTCACAGGTGAACTATCAAACATTTAAAGAAGAGCTAACACCCATCCTTCTCAAACTCTTCCAAAATTAGCAGAGTGAGGAACACTCCCAAACTCATTCTATGAGTCCACCATCAACCTGATATGAAAACCAGACAAAAATATCACAAAAAAGAAAATTACAGACCAATATCACTGATGAAGTACTATCTAACAGAATCCAGCAAGACATTAAAATGATCATACACCAAGATCAAGTGGGATTTATCCCAGGGATGCAAGGATTCTTTAATATATACAAATCAATAAATGTGATACACCATATTGACAAACTGAAGTATAAAAAACATATGATCATCACAAAAGGTGCAGAAAAACTTTTGACAACATTCAACACCCAGTTATGATAAAAAAATCTCCAGAAACTGATCATAGAGGGAGACTACCTCATTATAATAAAGGCCATATATGACAAACCCACAGCAAACATCATTCTCAATGGTGAAACACTGAAAGCATGTCCTCTAAGATCAGGAAAAGACAAAGATATCTACTCTCTCCACTTTTATTCAATATAATTTTGGAAGTCCTAGTCATGGCAATCAGAGAAGAAAAAGAAATAAAAGGAATATAAATTGGAAAAGAAGAACTAAAACTGTCACTGTTTGCAGATAACATGGTACTATACATAGAAAAACCTAAAGGTATCACCAGAAAACTACTAGTTAGTCAATGAATTTGATAAAGTTGCAGGATAAAAAACTAATACACAGAAATATTTTGCATTCCTATACACTAACAATGAAAGATCAGAAAGAGAAATTAAGGAAACTATCCCATTCACCACTGCAACAAAAAGAATAAAATACCTAGGAATGAACCTATCTAAGGAGGCAAAAAACTGTACACAGAAAACTATAAGATACTGATGAAAGAAATCAAAGATGACACAAACAGATGGAGAGGTAGACCATGTTCTTGGATTGGAAGAATCAATATTGTGAAAATGACTATACTACCAAAAGCAATCTACAGATTCAATGCAATCCCTATCAAATTACCAATAGCATTTTTCACAGAACTAGAACAAAATTTTACAATTTGTATGGAAACACAAAAGACCCTGAATAGCCGAAGCAATCTTGAGAAAAAAAACGGAGATGGAGGAATCAGACTCACTGACTTCAGACTATACTACAAAGCTACAGTCATCAAAAACGTATGGTACTGGCAGAAAAACAGAAATATAAATCAATGGAACAGGATAGAAAGCCCAGGGATAAACTCATGCACTTACGGTCACCTCATTTTTGACAAAGGAGGCAAGAAAAGAGAATTGAGAAAAGATAGTCTCTTCAATAAGTGATGCTGGGGAAACTGGACAGCTACATTTAAAAGAATGAAATTAGAACAGTTCCTAACATCATACACAAAAATAAACTCAAAATGGATAAAAGATCAAAATGTAAGGCCAGACAAAATAAAATTGTTAGAGGAAAACATAGGCAGAACACTCTTCATGTAAATCACAGCAAGATCTTTTTTGACCAACTTCCTAGAGTAATTAAATTTTAAAAAATGTAAACAAAAGGGACCTAATGAAACTTAAAAGCTTTTGCACAGCAATGGAAACCATAAACAAGATGGAAATACATCCCTCAGAATGGGAGAAAATATTTGCAAAAGAAACAACTGACAAAGGATTAATCTCCAAAATATACAAACAAATCATGCATCTCAATATCAAAAACACAAACAATGCAATCAAAAAAAAAAAAGGGCAATACACCTAAATAGACATTTTCCAAAGAAGACATACAGATGGCCAAGAGGCACATGAAAAGAGGCTAAACATCATTAATTATTAAAGAAATGGTAATCAAAACTACAATGAGGTATCACCTCACACCGGTCAGAATGGCCATCATCCTAATATCTACAAACAATAAATGCTGGAGAGGGTGTGGAGAAAAGGGAACCCTCTTGCACTGTTGGTGGGAATGCAAATTGATACAGCCACTATGGAGAACAGTATGGAGTTTCCTTAAAAAACTAAAAATAGAACTACAATATGACCCAGCAATCCCACTGCTGGGCATATACCCTGAGAAAATAATAATTCAAAAAGACACATGTACTCCAATATTCATTGTGACACTATTTCCAATAGCCTGGCATGTAAGCAACCTAATATCTAAATATCTCTCAACAGACCAGTGGATAAAGAAGATGTGGTATGTATGTGGTATGTATGTATGTATATATATATATATATATATATATATATATATATAATATTGAATATTAAAGTCATTTATTACTAGAAAGTGTTTCTTATTAAATAATGTAACAGCTACCACTGCTGAGTTCGCTACAGGTATGCTCACCTGAATAAGTATTCAGATGATTAAAGTATTTGAAATAATTTTCAAAAATGGTACCACAAATTCATAAGATATGTAAAATGTATTGTCTCCAGTGTCTCTACATGTAATATGGAACATATTTTTTTTCTTAGTAGTTAATATGTCAGTCAACTTCAAACAGTCACATTGAATTTTGCTGCTTTAACCAGTGAAAGATTGAACATTCCTGCTTTATAGCTATATCTATACTTATACCTCTATCTATCTATCTATCTATCCATTTATCTTTTTATTAGGTAAGTAGAGAATTTGGTAAGAAATATAGTTGGTGGTATGGGCCTCCACTCAAGCATGAAAAGCCTCCCACATCATCTTTGAGAATAAGGAAAACAAAACCCTTATTTTTCTTATGTTAGGCAGCCTTCTAAAATAATCTCAATGATCCACATCCTTGTGCAGTCCTCTCTTCTTGAGTGTTAGATAAACGTAGTAATTTGCCTCTAATAAATATTAAGTTGTAAAAGTGATAGACCATCATTTTCAAATTTAGACAAAAAACACCATGATTTCCTTCTTTCTCATTCTCTGTCTCTTACCTTCTTATGTTCTCTGCATTTCTCTCTCATCATCATCTTGCTTGCTTGCTCTGATGAAGCAAACTGACATGTTGAGAGCTACCCAATAGAGAGACCCATGTGACAAGGAACTGAGAGCAGTCTCTGCTCCAAATTATTGAGAAATTGTGGCCTTAGTTTGACAGCCCATGAGGAATGGAAACACGCCAAACACAATGTGAGTGAACTTGGAACTGAATTCTTCCCCAATCTAGCTTTCAGTTGAGACTGCAGCCCCAAGGCTTGTGACAGCATGCAGTCTTATAAAAGACCCTCACCCAAAAAACCCAGTTAAGCTATACTAAGATTCCTAGCCCACAAAGACTGTGAGATAACACATGTTTTGAGCAGTTAAGTTTTGTCAGATTTTACTAGGTTATAATAGATAATTAATACATCCCTCCTGCAATATTGACTTCTGGTGGATAAAGCTATATTATTCTTTTCTGTGTTACTCTATGATCATTCTTACTTTTTTTTACAGTTCTGTTAATTCAGACTGGAGTGTACAGATAATAAATAGGCTTGAATATTCATATTTCATATACATACATATAATGTGTATATATATATATACATATATATATATACATATATATATGTATATATATATATATATATGCAGTCACTGCACACAAATCCTGAAATATTCGTGAATAGATATTTAAATCTGAATTTTCAGTTTGAAGATGTAAATGTCTATGCAATATCTCTTGTACTGATATAACAAAGCAACTGAGATTTTGAGTTCTACAAGGAAATGAGATGACTCATCTATTATTAACATTTGTGTTTGTCTTATTCAAATTCTCAGCTCAAAAGATATGAAAGGTTTTTTTCAAATTTAACCTTAGGCTCCTCATAGTCTTGCCTCAGCCCTTCATATTTCCTTTTTATATTTTGTGTGTTTTTTAATCCTTTGCTTTCATTGCCTCTAAAAGTGACAAGTTTCTGAAAGTCTTTGAATTGAATTATCTATTAAAATCTGCTTGAAATATTTACTACTGACTAGAGAACAAGGCTGATAGGGTTTAATCTTTCAATTCAAGTGATAAATATAACATGATCCAGGGATCAGATTAAGTGGAAGTGACTGCATTATGTATCCTAATGCTGGTAAATGTTTAGGTAAGTAATTTAAAGGTGCTAAATAGGAGGTTCCTGAAAAGGAAGGGAACCCTTCCGATTAGCTCACTGTGAAAAGGTCAGCTTTGAAACTTAGAGTTAGCAAATTTATCTTTGTGGCCTGACAATTATCCAAATGTCACAAAGTAATTGTATCCCTAGCTAACACACTAAGCTGACAGTTACCCCAGGATGGTAATTTTGATATGTGCAGTTGCATTCCATTAGCAACTGTGTTAACACTTTCTGTTACATGGTCAGAACTCTATAAGAAATGGATGCAAATAGAAAAGCAAATGTGAAAGACAAAGACCTAAGTTTCCCTTACCATGAGAAAATGGTGGTGATAACCCAGGTTTGGGATGTCTCCTCAAGTAATAAGGTTCTTACTTCTTATTTCATACATTAAAAAAGTGGCATTAATTGACAAGGTTGTGTAAAAGAAGGTTGAAAATACCGAGCTATCTGTATATTCCTTAACATCCCATGGCTAACTCAAAAGAAGCCAAACCTTTCACAAAAGTACTAGGAAAAAAAGAAAAAGGAGGATCCAATTGATTTATATTTAGAATGTCATTCTAAATATCGGCAATCAGAGGGGTAAATTTTTCATACAGATTTTTCAATAACATGTGTATAGTAAGTTTCAGTATTTGGAGAATTGACAAATATATTTTATTATTTGATCCTGATAATAACATCATCAGAAAAGTAAGATTAGACTTTTGAATTTCATTGCCATTTAAAACTGAAGAGAGAAAAAAAAATTCCAGAGAAGTTATAAGATTTACTTAAGGGAACACAGATAGAAAAAGGTAGCCCTGGTGTTTATAACCAGTCTGACCCTAGCTCCTTCTGTTCTAATTTATTTTTTTTGTAAATTAATTGTATTGCAAACACACATTGTATGCGTGAGTGTTTATGTATATGTACACATCCAATAAATTCTGGCACATGAGTTTATTCTTTTGCTAGGAATTTTCTTTTTTCCTTTATTTTCTTTTTTTTTTTTTTTTGTACTAGTGTCTCTTTTGGAGGGGGATAAAGGTAATTGGCTGTATGAATTACATTGAATTACTTGAGCAGGTATGAATAAACACCTGTCTGAGCAATGATGCAAGGAAGTATAACCTTTTCCCCTGCAACCTACATACTTTTTACTTGAAACCCATGTCAAAAAGATAATCTCATTAAGCAAGGTATAAAACTCATTATGTCACTCATAAAAAAAAAATGTTATTTTGTTTTAACTCCAAGAAAGTTAATAAGAACTAACCATCTTAAAGCAAAGAGTTTTAAGAGATTTATAGAACCATGGAATTAGCAAATGGGATCTCAGATGATTTTATTTTGTTGCTTTTTACTAGAAGTAGTTTTATCAAACTAAGAACATCTTTGGGCAAGGCAGACAATACAAAACTGGAAACTTAGCTGACATATCTGGTTTGAAAGAGCTAAAGGAAAACTATTTACTAATTCTAAAAATAATAACTGGTAATCAATAATGTCTGATGAAAGTGCCCAATGGAACAAAGGAGTTAGAAATAAAGCTTGTGGTTTCAGAAAAATACAGTTCATAACAGTTTGAGTCATATCTAGTCTATAAATGCTGGAAGCCCTGATGAAACTCTTCCCGTGACCAGGTTCTTGGGTAGTATATGTCATTAAGAAATATGGTTCTAGGGGCTTCCCTGGTGGCGCAGTGGTTAAGAGTCCGCCTGCCGATGCAGGGGACACGGGTTCGTGCCCCGATCCCGGAAGATCCCACATGCCGCGGAGCGGCTGGGCCCGCGAGCCATGGCCGCGGAGCCTGTGTGTCCGGAGCCTGTGCTCCGCAACGGGAGAGGCCACAGCAGTGAGAGGCCTGCGTACAGCAAAAAAAAAAAAAAAAAAAAAAAAAAGAAATATGGTTCTAGTGACTAAATATTTGTGCCCTCCAAAATCCATATGTTAAATCCTAACATTTAGTGTGATGGTATTTGGAAATAGGGGCCTTTGGGAGGTGATTAGGTCATGAAGATGGACCCATCACAAATGAGATTAGTGCTCTTAAAAAAGGGCACTAGAGAACTTCCTCAACCCCTGCAGCCATGTGAACACAGAGAAAGATGGCCACCTATGAACCAGGAAGGGAGCTCTCACCAGACACCAAATTGGCCAGCACTTTGACCTTGGACTTCCTGGCTTCCAGAATCGTGAGAAATAAATTTCTGTTGTTCATAAGCCACCCAGTCTATGGCATTCTGTTATAGCAGGATAAATGGACTAAGACACTTGACAAAGATAAAATTTGTGGTGGTACTGGTGATGATAGTGTGTATTTATGTGTAAATGTTTGAACTGAGAAGTTGAAGAGAGTTTTGTTCCTCAAGACCATATAATTTAGGGCCAAACTCATGAATTATATAGGATTAGGACTCAGAAAAAGTGATGCAAAGAGCCAAGAAAAAATTTACTTAAAATTGCTTCCTTAGATAGAATCTAAGCTGTCTTTTTCACTGAAACATATAGAAACACTTTTGTATGTCTCATATTTCCTGAAAATAATTTGCTTCCTTTCATCACTCCTCAAATGGGGGCAGGAAAAAGAAGAGAGCAGAATGGCTTTTCTTGGGGAGAGAAAAGAGCTACGACCAGAAATACCCTTCAAACAGCTCTGAGGAAATGTTAATAATTATTCCCCTAGGAAAGAAGGCATTTTGTGTCTACATAAGACCCAAATCAGCATTATGCCAGTTCATTGGAAGGAAAGAGAAAAGATTTGGCAGCTACAAAGATTGATGGCCAGTTAAACAAGTCATTAGGTGGTTGGGTCATGTTTTGAAAAATAGATTTTGCTCCCCCTCCCTTGATTAATGCACAAGTCAAAGTAGAAATTTTATTCGTAAGTCATTCTGAAAGGCAAAGTGTTCACATAACTAAAAATTTTATTGAGGGGAAAGACATTTGTGCAACCATATAATGATATCCTTTTTATTGGACTATCATTAAAGAATTATATCTTATTCAGTATTGCAAATCATTCCCATAAACACTGTAATGGGAGTGAAATGTTGTTTGGCCATAGAGGAGATCTCCAGTAATATTAATATTAAATTTATTTAATGCTTGGTGTGCCATCATCTGCATTTCAAAAAGATCTTTTGCTAAGTTAAAAGCATTGTTAAAGGAGCACAACCATAATAATGAAGCTCAGTTACAGCACAGTGCTCATAAAGGCCATGTAGGACTACATTTTAAAAGTACATTAAATTAGGCTTAGAGAAATAATAAACATTTTTGGAAAAGAAACACTGTTTCCTTATTCAGTCTAAGATAAAAGGCTTGTCATCTGAGAGACATGATTTGGTGAGGAAAGGACAGATAAATGAGTTAAGAAAAAAATTAATCTAGCTAATGGTTATCTTGGAAAGTTAGAATTAGGAAGAAGAACCTTGCAGTTGATATTGTCCTTAAGTCATGGTCACTTGAGCACAGGAATCATAGAACTAATGTAGCCTCACAGATACTTAGGATTCTGCCAGTCACATTTAATACTAAGTAAAGTTCTTACACTGACAGGGTCACGGTGCTAAAACAGACTTTGGTTTCAAGCAAGAAAAGGAACAGGCATTTCCAGATAAGTATTTTAAGACTGGGCTCCTGAAAATCTGCAGACATTACCTTTCATGAGTGTACAAGAAACAGAGATAAATCTCTCCTCCTCTGCTTTATTTCTGCTCTCAGTGGCTTCCCATTGTTATCCCTGTCCAACTTAGCACCAGAAAGTTGGGAGAGTGGCAAACTATGAAACAGGAAAAAGTCTAATTCAAAAGGTCAGATCATCTTTTGTAAACATAATTTCATGAGATAAATAGATGGGGCGGGAATTCTGAACTGCTGACTGAGAAGAGGATTTTCCACTCAGGGCTCACGACTTTGATAAAGACTCTGGTCTCTAATTCCTGCTTTGGGCCTGAGGTTATCAAAATGGCCATAAAAATTATGGGAAAATGGGAATTGAATATTGAATAGAAGAATAGTTTTCTCTTTTCTTTGCTTAATAAAAGGTAATATCAACTGGTGGTATCCACTTGATTCATGTTTGTCAGAAGGTTAGAAGATATAAGTTCAAGATGGAATTTTAGGAACAAAAAGATTTTGTCTAACAACCAAAACCTGACACTGGCTCTAAGTCCATTGTAATTATTCTTTTAGTGCAAAAATTAAATGACCAAAAGTTATCTTTAGAAGATACAAATGTGTGTATTGATATTAATTGATTATGATTCATTAACATGTTGGCATTCTTGAATTAACCATATTTGCTGACAGATCATTTAGATTATATAAGATGCAAAGGGAACCTAAGAAGAATAGGCACTAGACAGCTAAGATCTGGTTTCAGTAGTTTGCAAGAATGATCAGAAAATATTCAGGATACCTGAAGATAAGTAACACTCAAAAATAAGAAGAATGTATTGGATAAGAGGTTAATGAAGCACAAAATAATATTAATCTGTATAACAACTTCCTTAACATTCCATTAATTTTATCAGCTTTGAATACCTTATCTTTAGATTCTTTTAGAAGATGGGATATATAATAAAATACTAAATTACATGTTTTTGGATTTATGAGCTTTAAAAAAGGATGGTGGAGGAGTTATAAATTAAGGGGTTTTGTTATATATATGTATTTTTTCTAAAGTGTTCTGTATCATATAATTATGAATCATTGGTAAATCCTGAAAATAAAAGATTATTTAACAACAGATTTGCAAGACTTCCCAGTGCAAAAATCCCAGAACAAATCTCCCTAAGAGAAAATCTATGTTCTTCAATTAAAATCTTCAAGGAAAGAAAAATCCTGATATCCAAGGGTGGTCTAGTTATTTGGAAATTTTGATTATTAGAACTGTCTTTCTTAGAGCAAAGTGACATCCTTTTCCTTATATATTTAAACTCTTGGTCCAAAATCTCTGTGGCCATGAAGCTGAAGGTGTAATCTTTCTTCCAAGTAATAGAATTTAGATGATACAAAAAGAAATTTCCCCACGAATATTCTTTAGTCAATGAAAACTATTTTTCATATGCGTTGTACTGATTTACTTTTCATGATGATTACTTTACCTGGACACATTGCAGTTTGTCAATGTCACAGTTTAAATTGTGATGCCTAGATTCAGTCGAAAGGAGGCATTTCATGATGGAGGTGGCTGGAAAAGCCTGAACTTACTTCCTATCATTAACATAACAAATATACAGTGACATATAGATCAATTCCCTCCAAACGGGACCTGAGAACTAGGTGAATACCTTCTCCACAACAAAGGGACCATATCGAGATGCGTTTCAACACACCCTCAACAACAGGAACATATATCAAGAATGACTCAGGTGGTATAGAAAACCACAAAGGTTCTACAGACAACGAAGATCTAGGGTAGAGTTGAAGCAGAAAGATCATCCTCTAAACATGGCCACTCCTTCAAGACTGAGAGAGTTAAGTTTGGTCTAATATACAGAAACATACACAGAGAGACACACAAAATGAGGAAACAATGAAATATTTCAAAATGAAAGAACAAGACAAAACTCAAAAACAGATGTTAATGATATAGAGATAAGTAATCTACCTGATAAAGAATTCAAAGTAGTGATCATAAAGATGCTCACAAAACTCAAGAGAAGAATGGATGAACATAATAAGTGCTTCAACAAAAAGAAAATATAAGAGAGAACCATTCAGAGCTGAAGAATACAGTAACTGAAAAGAAAACTATGCTAGAGGGAATCAACAGCAATTTAGATGATAAAGAGGAACAGATCAGGGATCTGGAAGACAGGTTAGTAGAAATCACTGAATCAGAGCAGCCAAAGGGAAAAATATTTTTTTTATGAGAATTGTTTGAGGAACCTCTCTAACAACATGAAGCATACCAATATTCACATTGTAGCAGCCACAGAGAAATAAGAAGAAAACCTATTTGAAGAAATAATGACAGAAAACTTCCCTAACCTGGGAAAGAAAACAGACATCCAGATCATGGAATCAAAGAGATTTTCCAAAAAGAGGAACCCAAAGAAATCTACACCAAGACACATTATAATTAAAATATCAAAAGTTAAATATAAAGAAAGAGCTTAAAAGCAGCAAGAAGAAAAAAATATGTTACATATATAAGTGAACCCCCCATAAGTCTATTAGCAAATTTCTTAGCAGAAACTGTGCAGGCCAAAAGGGAGTAGAATGATGTATTCAAAGTGCTGAAGGAAAAAGAAAAAAAAAAAAAAAGAAACACTTACAACCAAGAATACAATATCTGGCAAAGTTATCATTCAGAATGGAAGGAGAGATAAAGCATTTCCCAGACAAGCAAAAACCAAATGCCTTCATCATCACTAAACCAGCATGACAAGAAATGTTAAAGGAACTGCTTTAAGTGGGGGAACATGTCATAACTAGAAATAAGAAAATATATGAAAGAAAAAAAATCTCACTAGTAAAAACAAATATATGCTAAAGGAAGTAGAAAAACAGCTCATAAAGTTAGAATGAAGAGTTAAAGAAAAACTGTAGTAAAATAACTAAAACTACAATAAGTAGTTAAGGGATGCACAAAATTAAAAAAAAAAGATATAACTTATAATGTAAAATAATTAAGTGTGGGGGGTAGTAAAAATTTAGTGTTTTAGAATGCATTTGAACTTAAGTGAGGACCAACTTAAAATACTCTGCTTTATATATAGATTGTTATATATGAACCTCATAGTAACCACAAAACCAAAGCCTATAATACATACACAAAAAGTAATGACAGGGCTTCCCTGGTGGCGCAGTGGTTGAGAGTCCGCCTGCCGATGCAGGGGACACGGGTTTGTGCCCCTATCCCGGAAGATCCCACATGCCGCGGAGCGGCTGGGCCCGCGAGCCATGGCCGCGGAGCCTGTGTGTCCGGAGCCTGTGCTCCGCAACGGGAGAGGCCACAGCAGTGAGAGGCCCGCGTACAGCAAAAAAAAAAAAAAAAAAAAAAAAAAGTAATGACAAAAAAATCCAAAGATAACAGTAAAGAAAATCATCAAACCCAAAGTGAAGAGACTAAAAGAAAAAGAAATGAACAGGGAAGAACCACAAAAATAACCAGAAAAAGATTAACAACATGCGATAAGTATGTCCCTATCAATAATCACTTTAAATGAAATGGATTAGTGCTCCAATCAAAAGACATAGGGTGACTTAATGCATAAAGAAAAAGATTAAAAAAACAAAAACCAGGATCTCTCTATATGCTTTCCACAAGAGACTCACTTCAGATCTAAAGACACATGCAGGCTGAATGTAAAGGGATGCAAAAAAGATATTTCATGCAAATGGAAGCAAAATGAAAGCTGGGGTATTAATATTTATATCAAATAAAATAGACTTTAAAACAAAGATTGTAACAAAACACAAAGAAGGGTGTCACATAATGATAAAGGGGTCAATCCAACAAGAGGATATAACATAAATACTTATGTATCCATCATAGGAGCATCTAAATATATAAAGTAAATATCAACAGAAATAAAGGGAGAAAAAGACAGCATTGCAATAATAGCATTGAGATATAATTGCATTAAGTAAAGCCATATTATGCAATTGTTTTATTTAATAACAACAGGACTAATTATTTTTCCCATTAAATTTATACTTAGATGTTCCATTCACCATTCCAATTTGCCCAGATCCTTCTGGAGTCTACATACCATTCACGTTATTAACAAACTCTCTTATCTTTCTCTTATTGAAAGACTTGACAAAGTAAAGCATCAGGTTGAGGATTTGAACTCAGACATCTGAAATAAAATTAAATATTAATATCTTAATTATTATGTAACCTGAGCTTTTGTGATTCAACTTCTTTATCTGTACAATGGGGAAAGATCTGCTTGAGTGTTTAAGTTTTTTGCATTAGCACTCTCATTTGCATTACACTAGTCCAGGTCCTAATTTTCTTTAATTGAAACCTAACCCAGATTAGATCAATGAAAATCAGGTGTGAAACTTTCTCTTGAACAATTTGAGGTGAACCTATGGAGTACCTAAATCAGTAGGACATAAGCCAAGAAATAATGACCCTATATCTGCCAAAACAAATAGTAGGCCTGAGAATTAAGCCACCACAGCAGAAATAGAGTGTGAATAAGAAGGACTCCCTAGAAATATGTTTTAAGCTCCTAGATACAGGTGTATAAAGTGGTTTTAATGCCTTATTTATTTATTGTTCTATATAACATTGGCCAATAAATTCTGTTTGTTATCTTAGCCAATTAAATTTCCTCTACTGTCAACCAAGATTTTACTTTGTGATTCATTCCACCCACTAAACTATCAGAAGTTATCATCTTCTATTCATCTCATAGAAAACTGCTTTCTCTTTATAAATATTATTTGTTTGGGAAATTTATTTTAGATTTTGAAAAGTATATGTGTATACATACAGATACAGTTGAAATCTAATAATAAACGTGCTCCTATGGAAACCACATGGAGATTAAGAATTGGAACCTCACCAATTCCTTTGCAGAATCCACTCTACTGTATCTGTCTTATTCCTCTTCTCAAATAAACCTTATTTATAATTTAGTAATAGGTTTTTATCACTAAACAATACATTATTTACTTTTATTGAATAATTTATAGATAAACTTTCTAGAGTTTTTGAGTTAAAATTTACATATAATAAAATTCACTCATGTTAAAATATGGTTCTGAGTTTAGATAAATAAATCAAGTTACATCACAGTGATCACAATCAAGATTTAGAATAATTCTACCACCCCCAACATGTTTCCTCAAACTCCTCTGTAGTACACTCCTCTCCATACACTCAGCTCATTGCAAACACAGAATATTCACCATCACTGTAGCTTACACTTTACAGACTTTTACATAAATAGAATTATATCATATTAAACTTTGAGTCTGGTTTATTTCTTATAGCATAAAGTGTGTGATATCCATAGTCACTACTGTAGTTTTATCATGAGTCTTGGAATTAGGTAATGTGAGTCTTTCAACAACCTTCTAATTGTTCTTTGCCAATATTGTATTGTAATTATATTAACTTTGCAGTTTCATATAAATTTTAGAATCATGTGGTCTATTTCTATTAATTAAAATATTCTGGAACTTTGAGCTTGCTTTAAATGAATAGATACATTTGGGAGAATTGATTTCTTAACAATATTGAACTATCCAAGTCATAAACCTGATTTATCTCTCCATTTATTTATATCTTCTTTGATTATGTTCAACAGTATTTTGTAGTTATTAGAATGATGACCTTGCACACACTTTGCCAAACTTATCATTAAGTATTTTTGGGTATTTGGTTCTAATTATAATGGTTCTATTAACCATAACTGTTCTATTATGGATATTAATCTATTAATTTATTTTTATTGCAAATATACAGAAATACAATTAAATCTCATATTTAATTGTATATCAAAATTGTGTTCTACAGTCTTGCAGTAATCCTTGGTAGTTCCAATATATATTTTTTAGATATTTGGGGGGATTTACTTTGAAGACAATTATGCCATCTTCAAATAGATATAGTTTTTTCTTCTTTTCCAATCTATATGTTTTCATGTTACTTTCTTTCCTTATTGCTCTGGTTAAGACTTCTAGTGTGACAATGAATAGGCATGGTAACAACAAACGCTTTTGCCTTCTTAAATACTGGGGAAAAACATTGAACCTTTTACCCATATACAAAAGGTAAAATGCAGTTTTTTTTTTTCCTGTTGATGTTTTCCCTCAGGTTGAAGATGTTCCCTTCTATTCCAATTTTGCCAAGAGTCTTACCATGAATGTGCCTTGAATTTGTCAAATGTTTATTTGCAGCTATTGCAGTAATATATATATATATTCTTGTTCAGACAACTGATATGGCAATTGTCTTAAGTATTTTCAAATGTGAAGCCAACCTTACATTCCTGGAATCAACTCCACTTAGTCATGATGTAGCTGGCTCTCCATATATGTGGATTCCACATCCACTGATTCAACCAAGCTTGAATTGATACTATTCAAAAAAATCCCAGAAGTTCCAAAGAGCAAAACTTGAATTTGTTGAATGCCAGTAACTATTTACATAGCATTTTCATTGTATTTAAAACTATTTACATAACATTTTCATTGTATTAGTTACTATAAATAATCTAGAGTGATCGATACAGGGAACATATTGGTGATTACCAGAGTTGGGGAGTGAATGGTTGGATGAAATGGGTAAAGGGGGTCAAAAGGTATAAAATTCCACACACACACTACTACATATAAAATAGACAACCAACAAGGATCTACTGTATAGCACAGGTAACTATACTCAATATTTTATAATAACTTATAAAGGAAAATAATCTGAATAATTGAATCACTGTGCTATACACCTGAAAGTAACATGACATTGCAATTCAACCATACTTCAATAAAATAAAATTTTTAAAAAGGTATAAACTTCCAGTTGTAAGTCATGGGGGTGCAATGCATAGAAAGGTGGCTATCATTAATAATACTATATTATTGCAAGTATTATTATTCAAGTATTGCATATTTGAAAGTTGCTAAGAAAGTAGATCTTAAAAGTTTTCATCATGAGTAAAAATATGTAACCATGTGAGGTGACAGATGTTAATATTGTAGTAATCATTTTGCAACTTATACAAATATCAAATCATTACGTTGTATACCTGAAACTGGTAAGTTATATGTTAATTATATCTCAATTAAAACTTTTGAAAAAACAAAATGGTAACTACGAGAAGTGATGGATATAATTTGCTCGATTGTGGTGATTATTTCACAAGGTATACATATATCAAAACATCAAGTTGTACAACTTACATATAATTTTTGTCAATTAAACCTTAATAAAGCTGGAAAAAAGAAAACTGCTTCAGTATTTATATGGTAATGAAATGGAACAAAATAACCAAGAGAATGTTGGATATGATCACACATTATCTGTGTATTTTAGTTTAAGAAATGATGTATTAATGCAAAAGAATGAAAATAATAGAGAAAACAGACTGACACATAAGTATTCACCTAATTATAATAAATATGAAACTTTGCTGCAAGGTAAGGGTACACTTTTCAGGAATGGGTGCTTGTCCATATAGAAACAAGTATTGATCTTGAGCATCCATACCTCACTTCATACAGCATAAAAATTCCAGATGTGTAGTAAGTCTAAATATAATAGGTAAAAATTATTCTGAATATAAAATAAAAATTATGAAGCTTTTAGAGAATTATGTTAATAAACTTAGACTAGGAGATGGTTCCTTAAGTAGGATAATCATAAAAGAAACTATAGAATTACACATTAGAGAAAACCAAATTACTTTATCAAACTACATCAAAATTAAGAACTTCCATTTAATTAAGAACACCATTAAGACTATGAAAAGCCGAGTGGAGAAGATATCTGCAAAATATATCTGAAATAGATAACCACTATTTCACCAGAATAGTGAAAACCTTTTTTTTTTCTTGATCAGACCCTTTATTTTGGGACTGTTGCCAAGGCTAATTTGGGTCACAGGCACGTCACGGAGTACCGGGGAAAGCGAGTCAGTAGGACCCAGTGGGGCTGCCTGCAGCCACCACCTCCTCACGGGGAGCTGAGCTGGTCGCAGAAGAGAAGTCCGCTGGTCTTGCTGTGCTGGATAAAGATGAGGAAAGGGTAGTCGGCACAGAACCTGAGGGTGATTCTGGCACAGCACAGCATCAGGACTGTGGTGGTGGCTGCGGCTGCCTCCATGCCCTCCTCGTCGACCTCCACAAAGGTCTTGTGCACGACCAGGGACAGGCGCAGGTCCCTCTGGGTCAACATCGCGGAGAAATACGCCCTGGTGTCCTCGAAGGCGTCAGTCACGCCCAGGGTGCGGAGGACGCCCTCCATGTCGTAGCTCTCCCCCAGCTTAAACCTGGGCAGGGACACCTCAACCTCCTCCTCCATCAGATCCAGCCTCGTCCACTTGATGAATTTCTCATAAGCAAGTTCCTTTTCCACCATTTTCAAATCGTGTTTTCATCGAGAAGCATGATGAGCATATTGAGCTCCCTGCCAACGTAGGGAAGCAACAGAATCTTCGTGAATATCTCTCCGATGTAGGTCATTTTAAAGGGGGATTTCTTGAAGATTATTTACACAGGCTTCTCCATATTATTGCAGACTTTGATCAGCCTTTCCTTGGTGTGATGTTTGTTAAACTGATTCTCCCAGTTTCCTTTGAAGTAGATGGCATTCACGAGAACCAGACAAGTCATGGGGTCCACTGAATTTGGAAACAGCAGGTCTGTAATTTTTCCTTCTGTCCTTTGGGCTACCCAGGTGTTTATGTGTTTCCTGGATTCCTTCACAGCACTGATAAAGTCGAGCTCTTCCATCTCTGCTTGGTAGAATTTGCGGCAGGAATCTTTGAAAGATGGGAGGAAACCATAAGTCTTCTCTACAATGAGCCTGTTGATGGTTCAGAGCAAGTACTGTGTGCTGGTCCTGTTAACTTCTGTGAGAAGGTTCTGAAAACCCTGGTGGAAGTCTCCACCTCTGCCACTGCTTTTGCTTAGAGAAAGTGTCTGGGACATTTGGGCCACGTTGTTTCCCTTTGCCCCCATGAAGACCATGGCCAGGGCAGAGGGGATGCTTATGGGTAAGAAAAACATTTTTCAAGCTGTCTTCACCCAGATGTTCAGAAGACATGAACCAAAAACTTAAACAAGTAATTCATACACACACACAAAGTTGGCATATGATGAATTTTCATTTTCCTACATTTATATATTTTTTCTAACAAGTGTTTTCTACTATTACAATCTTATTTGACCTAAAATATAATTATTTCCACTGTGTATAGTATAATTATTTATACTAAAATATAATTATTTTTTCTTGGCTCCTTCTTTTCCCAGTTTAATATTAGGTCTATGCTATCTTCCTCAAGTGAACTGTGGAGATTTCCTCAATCGGTGCTTTAGAATAGAATGTGTAGTATTAAAATTTTGTTAACACTTGCTAAATAGAGCCACCTGGGTTTGAATTATTTTTAGAAAAAAATGCCTCTTTACTCAGTCTTTATTATGAAACAATTAAGATATTCTATTTTTTCTTTGCACCAAGTTCAATTTTTTTCACCTGAGTTGTCCCTAAATTTTTCTCACTATTCTTTATCTTCTTTAGTTTATGTAATTAGTAATTCTTTCTCATTTTGGTGTGTTTATGAGTGTGGGAACATACCTTCTCTTCTCTTCCCTCTTTCTGTCCTCAGTCTTGCCAGAGATTTGTCAATGCATTAGTCTTTCAAAAGTCCAACTTTAATTTTATTGATCTACTCCTCTTCATTTTATGTTGATTTTTCTTTTCTTTTCTTTTCTTTTCTTTTTTTATGGTACACTGGCCTCTCACTGTTGTGGCCTCTCCTGTTGTGGAGCACAGGCTCCGGATGCACAGGCCCAGTGGCCATGGCTCACGGGCCCAGCTGCTCCGCGGCATGTGGGATCCTCCCAGACCAGGGCACGAACCCATGTCCCCTGCATCGGCAGTCAGACTCCCAACCACTGCGCCACCAGGGAAGCCCCCTGATGTTTTATTTAATTAAATTGGACTAATTTTATTTCTCTTTGAGTTTTAAAAAATTATTTTAGGCCAAATTGCCTCATTAACTTTCATCATTTTTTTTCTTTTAAGATATATGCATTTAAGGCTTTGCATATCCTTCTTAACATCACTTTAGTTCTATCCCAAAGGTTTTGATGTGTTATAAATGTTTTCTAATTTCCACTATAATATATATATATATATATATATATATATATATATATATATATATATATATATATATAATTTCTACCCAAAGGCCATTTAAGTGGAAGACATTAATTTTCAAAAACATGGGGATTTTTATGTTAAATATTTTCATTTCTAGCTTAGTGCACTGCAATCAGAATGCAGATAGAGGTCAAATATCCTTGAATTCCTTGTACACAATCAATTTTATAAATGTTCTTGTGCTTGGAAAAATTAAATTCTCCAGTTTCTGAGCTCAGTCTTCTCTATATAGATATCAGGTTAAGTTTTAAAATTTGTTAAATCTATGACACTTATTTAATGTTAGCCAATTTTTTCTATTTATTACCCCAAAAATTGTCAAGTAAAATATCTAGTACTCTGTCTTTTGCTTTCTCTGTCTTGAGAGTAAATTATTATGAGAATGGTCTTTTAGAACACTTATGTAGTCATGGTTATTGGATTTTTATCATTGGAGTGACTAAAATTTTTGGCTACTAATTATTTGTGCCTTAACTTCTATGTTTTTCTGTTATTAATATAGCTATACCAGCTCCTTTGGTTTGAATTTGCGTAGTAATTCCTTTTCATCTTTTACAATCGACTATTTTGATAATTTATGACATAGCTGTCTCTTGTAAACAAAAGAGGTTGGATCATATATCTAAAGCATGATGACAATTTTTACCCCTGAGGAATCTAATCGATTTTGGTAACAAAAATTAATGCTATATATGGACCTGTTTTTCACTTGACATTCTATCTATTTTATGCTTTTTTTTTCCTTTTCTCTTGGACTTTAGCTTCCAATTGAACTTATTATTTGTTCTTTCTGTTTTTATTCCTCTACTAGTTTGGAAGTTACACTTTCTGTTTCTACCCTATATTGCATTTTCTAACCATTATAAATTGCACACTTGATATGTCACTCTAAATTTAATCAATATATTTTAAGTTATCCCCCACAATGCTAATATTTTAGAACATTTTAACTTCATTCTTATATATCAAAAATTACATACAAATATGTGTACATGTTAATTTTTTTTATTTAATGATTATTATTGTTTTATGAAATCAACATACATTTAGTATTACATATATATATATACCACAATGCATTGTACGTTATTTTTTTCTTTCTTGGTACTCAAATCCTCCATCAGCACAACATTTAAATTTTTCTGTAGAGAGTATCTGTAGGTGGCATGCATGTCAATTTTTGTTAGAAAATGTCTTTATATTACTTTCATTTTGAAAGACGCCTTCACTGATTATAATGGTTTAGGCTGACAGTTATTCTCTCTCAGCACATTGACATTTTCATATTTTGGTTTCTGACATCCATTGTGACAGAAGTCATCTGTCAAGCTGTTACCCCTTTCAATGTAAACCTTTAGTTCTGGCATCTTATAAAATCTATATCTCATCTTTGTTTTTCATCATTATCACCACAATGCAAATTTCATTTCCTTTATCCTGCTTGTAAATTTTGTGAATCTTCGGGTTTCTTAAATCTTTCATAAGTTCTATCACTTGTGTCTCCTCAGTTCTAGATAGTCTCAGAATTTTATCTTCAAATATTTTCTTTGATACACTCTTCCTCTGGAATCAGCAAAAAGAATTAATTTAGGAATATAGCCCAAAATACTAGTAGAAATGCAAGTCTTCTTCGCCACTTTCTATGTAACACTATAGTTATTTGATTTTTTTGGGGGGTTACGTGGGCCTCTCACTGTTGTGTCCTCTCCTGTTGTGGAGCACAGGCTCTGGACGCACAGGCTCAGTGGCCATGGCTCACGGGCTTAGCCACTCCGTGGCATGTGGGATCTTCCCAGTCCAGGGCACGAACCCGTGTCCCCTGCATTGGCAGGTGGACTCTCAACCACTGTGCCACCAGGGAAGCCCCCGATCATGTTTTTAAAGAAAATTATTAGAATCTATATAGCTTGAGGAGAGAGAATACTTATTATGTATCCACATATTTCTTGTAGTCCTGACCATGATAACCAGTTAATATTTGGTGATTATATTTAACAATTCATTATTTTTCCTAAATAGAATTGACAATAGAAACCAGTATTGAAACAGGCCAATAGCTATGTCAGTGATTTATGTGATATTGAAACAGGGCTTTGAAGAATTTTGATGCTTTTTTCCCTCTAGTTTTTTAAGACATATTGTCATGGTGATAAGTATTAAGAAATGTTATTGTCTATAGACATTATAATATAGGAACTGTAAACGTTTGAAGGTTGTGCCCCTGAGTGTGGATAAATAAAATGAGACAGCCACTTGAGATTAATATTTCTCTTTTTAACCTATAGTCTGTCTTAAATATTATGGGCATTTCAAGTAAATGAAATTGTAGAACCAGAAGTGAAAGCATTCTTTAAGGTGGGAAAAATTATGGGTTTAAATGTGGTTAATTTAGAGATCTGAGAACACACTGTCCTAGGTGTAGTACTCTATCTGTTCTTTGTTAGATTTATTTTTTTTAAGTTTAAAACATTAGAGACAATTAAGAAACCTTGATTCTTTTCCTAATCCTTTCTTGGATTATTTGACATTGAGGAAGAGGTTTAATTGTTCACAACTATGTGTGCTCATCTAAAAAAAATAGTTGATTGGAATTATCTTTGTAGCAGAACCCACAGAGTAATAGATTGTGTACCATGACAAAACCAGTAAGTCACAGGTACTTATTGAAACATTTATTAAGTTGATTAAGAATAAACTTGTAATAATTTGCATATATAAGAAACCAAAGGGGATGTCTGTATTTTCACTCAATATCCACAGATGTGCACATAGCCACAGTACCTGGTAACAGTGTTACCTAACCTGGATTTGGGTCCACTGACCAGACATGCAGCAAAGCCAATCTACTGACACTTGGCTGCAGTGAAGGGAAGTGCAATATTTGTTGCAGGGCATCAAGAAAGGAGAACAAGCAGCTAGTGCTCAAAAGACCTGAATTCCCTGATGTCTTCAGGGAAGGGTTTTTAAAGGCAATGTTAGGATTGTGGATTGCAGGATACCTGATCAGCTCGTGGATATTTTTCTGATTGGTTGGTGATGAGGTAACAGGGTGATGTTTTGTAAGTCAAAATCATCAACCTTCTGGTCCCAGCTGGTCTGGGGTGTTCATGTTTCTGGTTAGCTGTTTTCATCTGTTGGGGTTCTGGTTTCTGTAAAAACAAGTTAAGAATGTGTGTCAGTCCTCTTATCTATATCCTTCAGAGAATGGTGAGTTCAGTGACTCTGCCATGTGGCTGATTTATAGTCTAAATTGTTACCAGTTTCCTGGCACAAAAAGTTTCCATTGTT
This sequence comes from Mesoplodon bidens, assembly GCF_964165515.1. NCBI lineage: Eukaryota > Metazoa > Chordata > Mammalia > Artiodactyla > Ziphiidae > Mesoplodon > Mesoplodon bidens. The sequence continues at coordinate 7,312,235 of NC_138170.1, read as the reverse complement.
TCTGCATTTTTACATTTCCTAATCATTAACTCTCAAGCCAGTTTTCTGAGACTCAGGAGAGGCCTGGGAGAATAAAGCAAAAGTATTTTTCTTCAAAAGATAGGGACACGGGTTCTTGCAAGACATAGGTCTTGCAGTTCACATGAAGTGAGTTTGTCCATGTAGGAGTAGCAAAAGCAGACACACAACTTGCTTTCTTATAGCCTGATCTACCTAGAATTGTGTGACACAACCAGGAGGATGGTTTAACCTGGCTTCAACCTTTCAATGGAGGATTCTCAAGTAACAAAGCATGTACTTGTTTCTCTTTCTTCAACAAACTTAAATACACACATGTGCACACATGCATGCACACAGAAAAGATATATAAAAATCATATTCATCTTAATTTGATAGTTAAATTGTACTGGAAATTCTATATTGCAGACATCCCTGTTATGTGAATAACTGGAGAGTAATCTAGTAAATTATGTCATCTGTTGGGTACTTCCAGTGAATAAATGCATATTCTTCCACATATTCAATCTAGAAACAGAGGGAGCTATTGTTGACCTAAAACAAATAGGCTGCCAGATATTTCTCCAGAAAAGATGAGTTTATTGCAGATCACTGGAGAATTGCAAATTCGGGGTCTGCAACAACGGCAAGCCTTGGACAAGTCCCTGCAGGGCAAGGGAAGAAAAAATATTTTATAGAGGGGAAAAGGACATTTGGAGGGCTGTAGTAAACAAAAACTCCATGGTTTTTCATTGACTGAGTACTCACTAGGAAAGAAGAGGTGTAAACCTCTTGTTGGGCTCTGCTATCATTGCAGGGCTTGAGAGCTTCCCTTTCTGGTCTTCCAGCTCTATTTAGTTTCTATTTTTTATTTTCTTACACTGTGTAAGCTCTCTAATGTCACTGATACCTTAATTGGAAATCAGAAATATGCTATTTTTTTTTTCCTTTTTTGGGGAGATACATATAAGTGACAGGCGTTCATGATCAACTCAGCAATTTATGTTTTTGTTTCACTTTGTTTTTAATTGTGAATGATTTTACTGAGGTGAAAACTACTTACATTGTATTTTATAAACCTGATAACATTGTGAAGGATCTCCCTCAAGGTGTTATTTTTGTTTGTTGTTTGTTTTTTTCAATACCTTTACAGATAAAATGTGAGCGATAACAATGAAAGAGGAACAAAGAATATATCTACACATGGGGTTAACAGTTTAGGAATTTGTGATTCAGACTGACTTCTACATGTTCATATTTCTCAGTGCTTTCTATTCCACCTTTTCCTTTTTTCTCCTCCTTCCTCTCTCCTGATCCCGTCTCTCCTTTTCCTTCCCTCTCTTCCTCCCCTCACCCTCTCCCTTCCCCTCTATTTCCTACCCTTCCTCTTCTTCTCTCTCCATCTCCTCATCCTCCTTCTTTGTCTGCCTGTTTCCGTCTCTCCCTAATAGCTTGTCATGAGATAAAAATCAAAGGCAAAACTGAGTGTAGCAGAATTCTTTAGTGATGGCACATTCTGCCTGACTACAAGAATTACTGAGGAATTTCTTCTTGATCATGGCTTATGAAATTGTTTAGCTGAAAAATACTGTAAGATACACATTGTACATTGCAGCCTAGAATACATGTATAAACTCTGGAAAACAGAGTTTCCTTAGTAATGCTATATGTGGTACACACATGTTCTACTATATTTTAATTTAAATTATTTTTTATAATGTTTATGTCTACACAGTTGTTGTTATATAACTAATTTGTTATATAACTTACAGTTTAAAAGTTAGTCATGAAGGGACATTCATGGTCTTAATGATAGAAGGACTTTCATTCAGAGACCAGTGTCCTAAACTAGAATTGAGGATACAGGTACAGATTATAGGTTGAATATGAGGTAACCCTTGAATTATATTTTTTAATATCAATTTATAATAAGGCTTATTTTCCTGTCATTTGTCTCTTGTTTATAAATGTCAACCAGAGCTAAAAATAAAATTCAAAATAGAAGGTTTTGGTTAATTAAGTTCTAGCTAATCATATTGTAACCTTTTAAGCTATAGAGATTTTGTTCTATTAAATTAGGAACTAATTAAATGGAAAATTACATATAAAATGCCCAATAATTCATTTATTTATTTAAATATTCATCTATATCTTATACTATGAAAAAAAATTAAAGACAACTTCAAGCACTGCTGTTTTCCTGTAGAAGCCTTTATATTGTTTTAGAAAAAACAAAAAGCATAAAATTGGGTAATAGATTGGTTCCTTAGGTTACGGGATTTTTGAAGTGGCAGGCTAATCAGGGAATATCCTATGCCAAGTTAAAAACTGTTTACTGTGATAGGTAAACTCCCTTAGGTTTATTTAATCATAATGATGCTCACTCCAATACTTTTTTCTGATATTCTGTATCCATAGTGTGAATCTTCAAATTCTATTTAACAACACACATCTTTTGATTTAATTCAGATTAATTTTACAATACAAATGATGTTTTTTGTTGATATAAAAAGAGTAGGACATATATTTGGAGTAAGCCCCTCCCTCAAAGTTATTCAAATTCTTATGACCCAAGGCAATATTTCAATGTTTTAACATATACTTTACATTTATTATAGTTGTGATCACATCCTTTCATTTGTGATTTCTGTACAATAATTTACTGTATGAATTAATGATATGCTGTAACATTTCTCTATATGGGTACTTACAAGTATATTAAAATACATTTTTGTTCAACAAGTATGGTATTTGCAAAGACGTATTGAAATAATCAATATTTCATTCTTCTTAACCTTTCTGTATGTATTGGTTAGAAACAGGTGTTGTAACAATAGTTCTCTGTCTTGGCTGCATGTTAGAATCAATGGCAGAGGTTTAAAAATGTCAACTCCTATGTTGTTTACTAGAATAATGAATTGGAAGCTCTGGGGGTGAGACACAGATCACAGTGTTTTTAAGCTCCTTAGGTTATTTCAAATGTTTAGCTAAGGTGGAAAAGCACTGCAAATAAAGAGTAATAGCAGAGATTAATAGACTGGATAAATCTTGTTGAAGCATTACTGTTACTCTTCCCAAAATTTACTCTTCTTTCTGAGATTCAAAGAAGTGAAAGGCAAATCATTTTGCAAATATAATTTTTCTTTTGATGAAATTCAAGCATCATAATCAAATTTTCAGCTATTCATCATGCAAAATTGTAATGACCTATGTGATATGTCATGTTTTTGAAGAAGTTCAAATATTGAGTGTTTTGCTGTTATCAATGTTCTTTTATTTTATTTTTTAAAATTTTTCTTGGAGTATATTTGATTTACAACGTTGTCTTAGTTTCAGGTGTACAGCAAAGAGAATCAGTTATATATATACATATATCCACTCTTTTTTTAGATTTTTTTTCCCATACAGGCTATTACAAAATATTGAGTAGAGTTCCCTGTGCTATAAGGTAGGTTCTTATTAGTTATCTATTTTATGCATAGTAGTGTGTATATGTCAGTCCCAATCTCCCAATTTATTCCTCGCCACACTTATCCACTGGTAACCATAACTTTGTTTTCAACATCTGTGACTCTACTTCTGTTTTGTAAATAAGTTCATTTGTACCATTTTTTTGATTCCACATATAAGTGATATCATATGGTATTTGTCTTTCTGTATCTGACTTACTTCACTCCGTATGACAGTCTCTATGTCCATCTATGTTGCTGCAAATGGAATTATTTTCTTCTTTTTTATGGCTAATATCCCATTGTATATATGTACCACATCTTCTTTATCCATTCATCTGTCATTAGACATTTAAGTTGTTTCCATGTCGTTGCTATTGTAAATAGTGCTGCAATGAACATTGGGGTGCGTGTATCTTTTCAAATTATGGTTTTCTCTGGGTGTATGCCTAGGAGTGGGATTGTGGATCCTATGGTAGTTCTAGTTTTAGTTTTTTTAAGGAACCTCCATACTGTTCTCCATTGTGGTTGTACCAATTTACATTCCCACCAGCAGGGTAGGAGGGTTGCCTTTTCTCACTCTTTCCTGTAGCTTTAAAAAAATAAGAATCAAATTTATGTTAAGTTTTGCCTCATTCTACCATAACCTAATCATCTAAGAACATATCACTTAAAGATATGCTAAATAAAATATAACATTTTACATTTAATATTATTTTCAAAATGTGTACTCTATGCTAATTAAATGCAAAAATATTTGGGGGATATGGAACTGTATTATTGTAGGAAATTATTTATATAATATTTATATATAAATATATATTACAATATTATGTTACAATGTTTTATACAATATATGTACACATATACACATAAATTATACATACATTTAACCATAGGTATATCAATGTACATATTTTTGTTGCCAAGTAGTATATCAGTGATTAAAAAAAAGCTTTCAAACATAGAAATATATTAAATTAGTATAATATTTGTGGAATAAGTGGAGTAAAAATATATAAGAACCACGGACTTCCCTGGTGGTGCAGTGGTTAAGAATCCACCTGCCAATGCAGAGGACATGGGTTCAATCCCTGGTCTGGGAAGATCCCACATGCCACGGAGCAACTAAGCCTGTGTGCCACAACTACTGAGCCTGTACTGTAGAGCCCACAAGCCACAACTACTAAGTCCATCCGACACAACTACTGAACCCCACGTGTCCTAGAGCCTGCATACCACAGCTACTGAGCCCATGCACCACAACTATTGAAGCTCGCATGCTCTAGGGCCCGTATGCCACAACTACTGAGCTCACATGCTGCAACTACTGAAGCCTGTGCACCTAGAGCCCATGCTCTGCAACAGGAGAAACCTGTGCACCACAACGAAGAGTAACCCCCACTCACCACAAATAGAGAAAGCCTGTACGCAGCAATTAAGACCCAATGCAGCCAAAAAATAAAAATTAAAAAATTAAAAAAAATTAAAATTAAAAATATAAGTACCAGAAGGAAAAATGTACTGCATAAAATTTTTCTACACTTTAAAAAATTTTAATAGAGAAAATTTTAAATCCCTATGGAATTCAGATTCATTTAGTTGTGTTTAATACAGTGACTTCACCATTTTATTGTAAAATATTTACATTTGTAATGTCAGAAATTAAATTATTATAACTATAAAATTTGATGAAGTAATTTATATATGAATTTTAACACAGGAGGGATATAGTTATTCAAAATTGTTTTAGTATTGCTTCAAACAAACAATAGTTTGTTAAAGCTATTGTTCCCCTTCCCATTTTTTAGTTTCCTTTAATTATAATTTTTAGCACTCTCTGAAATAAACTTTGGAATAATATTTTATTCCCCCAATATAATTAAAATTTTTATCAGAATTATAGTAATTTTAAACATAATTGAAAGTACTAGATATTGTTTTGTTGTTCATGCTTTTATCATAGTAATAGATTAATTTACATTTATTGGCATTTTGGGTTTACATTTGTGCAATCTCTTAATCTAATAGCTGTACGTTTTATAGTGTTTATTTCTAAGTAGTTTGTTTTTAACTTTTATTGTGTTAGAGATTTCTTTTCTTGGTCTTCTCAATTTATTTACTGGCATATAGAATAGCTATTGTATTTCATACATTCATTTAAAACATTTGCCAACATGTGTATATCTTTTATGATTCTATCATTGTTTGTTGATTGTGTTAGGTTTTCTAATCTAAGGTAACATACATTTTAGGAAAATACTAATAAATAAATTCGTCTTTTAAAATTTATTTATTTTATCTCTTAATCTTATAGCTTATGGCTAGAGATTCTAAGCTAATATTAAAAGATTATTGCAGTTTTTATCTTGCTACTGATAAAAATTTCTCTATTATCCTTTTATATTTTTACTGAGTATTTTAAAATTGAGAATAAATGTAGACTTCTATTAGAATCACTGTGAGCATTAATTTACTCATAACTTTCCTCAACGTGTTTATGGTTTAAATTATAGTAATATATTTCCTAATAGTAAATCAGGTCTTCATTTTTAGTATCCTGCTTGTTCTGAGTGAATGGTTACCCTGTCACACTGCTTTACTAATACTCTGCTTAAAATTCTGGACTCTAAATTGAAACTGAAGTTGTTCTGAATATATTGTGCATTGTGGTCTCTGATTTTGGTTCATCTAATAAAATAAGTTGTGAAACCAATTTAAATGATTTTGAATTATCATTCTCTCCAATATTTGAGATAAATTATTTGTAAAAACACAAGTATATAGATCCTCTTTAGGGGTCAAATAGGTTAATAGATTTTCTGATTCTCTTTACTTCTGACATCTTACTTTTATTAATCTTTTCAAAGAAAGTGTTTTTGGACATATTTGTAAATATTTTCCATCTTATCTAATTTAATATAGTTTTGCTTCAAATTTAATAATTTCTACCCTTAGCCTTTAGATATTTTTATAGCATAACTTATTTACCTGGATTTGGTTGATTTTTGTATTTGTTTTATATATTTTTCTTAATTAGGAAAACATTGTGGATTCCCTATGACTCAAGAGTTGGCTGTATTCTCTCATCTTTTATCTTTAATTTCTAAATTAAAACAGAAATGGAAATAATAATGGGATGCATTTTGTAATGAAATAAGAAGCAATTCTGGAAATTTGAGTATCTCTTCTTTTCATTCATAAAAGATGTGGTGATTTTGCTCTAGGAAGACCTACACATTTGGGGTGCACAACAGATATTATTAATCATCTTTCTTTTTGTCCCATGTATTTCTGTAATACTGACTTGATATTTCATATTAGCCCTTCAGCATTCTTATTTACACTCCTACTTTTTTCTTTTCTTAATGTCCAAATAAAGGGATGATGATGATACTAATTGAATGTTAAATTTTATTGTTCTATTGAATTTCTTTTGAGCTTCCAGAGAAAGTTTAGATAAAATATTTAATATCTGCTTTCTCATTTTCAATTCATAACAACTCTACTGAGTGTTATATTAATTTTCTCATTTTGTTCTCATAATACTGTGGAAGGAGAGTGATTTTTATCCCCATTTTACAAAAGAGGAATTAGGCTTATAAGAGACAAGAAAAAAATTAGAGTTTGAATCCACAAGTATCTAACTTTAAAAGTTAAGCATTCAAATGTAGAATCTCACAGTAGACATTTTTCTTTTTTAAACATCTTTATTGGAGTATAATTGTTTTACAATGGTGTGTTAGTTTCTGCTTTATAACAAAGTGAATCAGCTATACATATAGCCCCATATCTCTTCCCTCTTGCGTCTCCCTCCCTCCCACCCTACCTATCCCACCCCTCTAGACATTTAATTAGAGGCAAATGCAACAAAAGAAGAAACTTCTGAATAATTAGTAGAATGTCATGCTTTAACCAAGGGATAAAAGTAAAGTAGGGAAATTGTGAAGGAAAATAACCAGAGACTAATCAATGTATCTAAAATCATGAAAACATCAATTTTAAGTGGGGCCTAATACAATTATGACTGAAGATTAAGCAAGAGAGTTTATCAATGACCCACAGTAGTTCAATATAGAGTTTTATGAGATAGGTTTCGAGAAACAGTCTTTTCTCTCTGGAAATTCTGATTCCAAAACAAAAAATGTTAAATAATCTAAAAAGAGTAGAGCTGCAGATATGTGATACAACCACAAGATTGACTTGATTTGGTGCCCAAGCAAAATTGCCAATGTTTAGTAAATTGAAGCACATGTTCCAGGATATATGAAAATCCTAGCAAAGATGCCTGAGTCCTCTGGCTTTGAAATGTTTACTTCAAAGCTATCTTGTTATCTGGAAGAAAGAAAAACAGCCATAAACCCATTCAACATAATTTATTGACAGCAAAGCTTATTTATGCTTCTATTTTGATAAATAGATGAAATAGCAACTTGCAGCACATAAGCCTTTTGAAACTCATTCCATGCTTAAAAATAAGGGGAAATACATGTGGTAACACACATTTGGAAATTTAGCAAACCTCAGACTTTTATTGTGAGATATTTGATGAACTCAAACACAGCTGTGTACACTTTTACCAATTGCATATGGCATTTTCCCTCAAAAACAGCAAATACCTCTTCATACTATCAGCCTACTTATCATGACACCATCCTGATTAAAAAACAGCTTTGTTCCTCCAGAGGATATTTATAAAGGAGAAAGCCTTGTTTTTGGCCCATGTACAGGCTGAAATTCAATGAGGAAAATACTATTTCTAGAATAATTTAATATCCTGATGATGCCCTAAATGTTATTAAAAACAAACCAGTTTGATTAAATGAGATATGAATGACCATTGAGCAGATGAATGAAAAGTCTACTGGTATGATTTGTATGGCAGGTTAAAATAAAAATAATAGAGTTTTCCACCTTATAATTTGATACCATGTATTTTATCATTGGTTGAATAAATTTATTTTAAAGATTTTTTTGCATGGTGTGGGTAAAAACAACCTGAAAATAGGGAAAAAATAAAATATTGGACTTGAAATAGTCTTTGTCACACAATGAAACATTGTTTATGTATACTTTCCTCAAAAGGTAGCAAAAATGTCAACATAATAATGCAACAAAAAATAAGATACTAAAAGCAAAAGCAGAAGGAAACAACACTGTGGATAGTATATAGATTCATATATGAAATTCATATAATTTATTCCCATATGTACAGCTGTAGAGCTCTTATATTTATCATTAGCTTCATGACTGTAAGTTTCCTCTCAGCTAAATAACAGAATAACAGTCTTTATGAGAGTTCAGATCCATTATCAAAAAATTTATACATATATATAAATATACATACAAAAAATTTTGATTATATACATATATAAATATATGTATATATATATATACATATGTGTGTGTATATGTATCTCTCTCTCTCTCTCTCTCTCTCTCTCTCTCTATCTATATATATATATATATATATATATATATATATATATATATATATATATATATTTAAAGTCGGTGAAAAAATATCAAATGTATAAGTGTTCAATTGTAGTCCTAACAGGAAAGGAGGGTGAGAATATGGCAGAATGGAATATTTGAAAAAATAATTGTATGATCCATGAATCCCATTCCTGGACATATATTCAGAGAAAAATATGTTTTAAAAGGATACATGCACCCCAATGTTCATTGCAGCACTATTTACAATAACCAGGACATTGAAGCCACCTAAATGTGCGTTGACAGGTGAATGGATAAAGAAGATGTGGTATATATATATATATATATATATATATATATATATATACACATATATATATATATGTATATATATATATATATATATATATATATATATAATGGAATATTACTCAGCTATTAAAAAGAATGAAGTAATGCCCTTTACAGAAACATGGATGGACCTTGAGATGATCATACTAAGTGAAGTAAGTCAGATAGAGAAAGACAAATATTATATGATATCACATATATGCAGAATCTTAAAAAAAATAAAAAATAAAAATAACTTATTTACAAAACAGAAAGAGACTCACAGACTTAGAGAACAAACATGGTTACTGTAGGGGAAGGATGGGGGAGAGGGATAGATTGGGAGTTTGGGATTAACCTGTTCACATTGCTGTATTTAAAATAGATAACCAACAAGGACCTACTGTACAGCACAGGGAACTCTGATCAATATTCTGTAATAACTTAAAAGGGAGAAGAATTTGAAAAATAATATATAATTGTATATATATAACTGAATCATTTTTCTGTACACCTGAAACTAACACAATATTTTTGTTATTATTTTTATTTTTATTTATTTATTATTATTATTATTTGTGTGTGTGTGGTACGTGGGCCTCTCACTGTTTTGGCCTCTTCTGTTGCAGAGCACAGGCTCTAGACACGCAGGCTCAGTGGCCATGGCTCATGGACCTAGCCACTCCGTGACATGTGGGATCCTCCCAGTTCGGAGCACAAACCCATGTCCCCTGCATCGGTAGGCGGATTCTCAACCACTGTGCCAGCAGGGAAGCCCTAACACAATATTTTTAATCAACTGTACTCTAATATAAAATGAAAATTTTTAAAAAAATTTAAAAAAGAAAAAATAATGGGTAAAAATTTCCCTATTTGGTGAAATACAAAAGAAATATAAACAACTCAGCAAATAAAAACAGAATAAATACAGAGAAAATTACATCTACACATATATCTAAACTGCTGAAAACCGAAGATGAAGAGAAAACCTCAAAAGCAGCTAAAATAGTACAACATATAGGGTAACAATATTTTAGATAACCATTGACCTCTCATCTGAAACTGAAACCAAGAAGATAATAGATTCATTAAGAACAGTGAGGAGAAATAAAATGACAAATCAAAATTTGAAATCCAGTTTCAATGTCTTTGAGAATTAAGGCAGAATATATTTTTACATAAAAGGAAACTAAAAAATATATATAGTAAACAGACCTGCCCTACAAGAAATTCTAAACAAAATTCTATCAAGAGCAGATATGTAATACTCAAGTTTCAGGAAGGGATGAAGAATATCAAAATTAATATTTATCTTGGTAAATATAAAAGACTTTCTTTCTTAATATACACTTTTGTTATGTATAATCAATATTTTATGTAGGCACTTGCCAGTACAAGAAGATAAGAAAAATACTTTAAAGCATATAAAAGATAGAAAGGAAAAAATAAAAGTGTTTATATTTTAATATTATATAATTGGCTTGTAGAAATCCTAAGATATATACAAAACTAATTTTAGAACTAAAAATTGAATTTTGTAATGTCACAGTGTTCAAGGTTAATATTATTGAAAGCCGTATTTCAGATACTAGTAACAAACAATTGGAAACAGTAAAGGCCAATTCCATTATCAGTAGTATTAAAAATAAAAATAGCTAGGAATAAATTTACCAAAAGTTGTCCAAGAATTCTACACTGAAAAGTATAAAATATTGCTAAGAGTAAAATAGGAAAAAGCAAAAAATTGGAACAAATTACATAATTATGGAATGGAATAATCGATGCTGTTAAGATATTAATTTTTCCAATTGATTCATGGATTCAATACAGTCACAATCATATAGGCATACCTTGGAGATACAGCAGGTTTGTTTCCAGACTACCACTAAAAAGCCAATATTGCAATTAAGAGAGTCACAATTATTTTTTTGTTCCCAGTGCATATAAAAATTATGTTTACATTATATTGTACTATAGTCTATTAAGTATTCAATAGAATTATACCCGAAAAAACAAAGTACATACCTTAATTTAAAAATACTTTATTGTTAAAAATACCAACCACCATCTGAGCCTTCAGTGAGTTGAAATATTTTTGCTGGTGGAGGGTCTTGCCTCACTGTTGATGGCTGCTGACTGATCAGGGTGGTTGTTGCTAATGGTTGGGGTACTTGTGGCAATGTCTTAAATAAGACAAAAATCAAGATTTCCCCATCTATGAAAACTTCCTTTCATGAATAATTTCTCTGTAGTACTTAATGCTTGTTGATAGCATGTTACCCACAGTAGAACTTCTTTCAAAACTGGAGTCAATCCTCTCAAACCATGCCACTACTACATCGACTCAGTTTATGTAATATTCTAAATACTTTGTTGTCATTTTAACAGTCTTCACAGCATCTTCAACAGGATTAGTTTCCATCTCAAGAAACTACTTTCTTTGCTCATCCATAAGAAGCAACTCCTCATTCCTTAAAGATTTATCATGAGATTGCAGAAGTTCAGTTAGATCTTCAGACTCCACTTCTAATTCTAGCTCTCTTGCTGTTTCCACAAAATATTAGTGACTTCCTCCACTGAAGTCTTGAACTTCTCAAAGTCATCCATGAGGGTTGGAGTCAACTTCTCCTAAACTCCTGTTAGTGTTGATATTTTGACCTCTTCTCATGAAACAAATGTTCTTCAAGGGATCTGGAATGATGAATCCTTTCCAGAGGTTTCAATTGACTTTGCCCAGATACAAAGGAGGGATCATTATCAGTGGCAGCCATAGTCTTCCAAAATATATTTTTAAAATAAAAACACTTGAAAGTTGAAATTACTCCTTGACCCATGGGCTGCAGAATGGATGTTTTGTTTTAAGGCATGAAAACAGCACTAATGTCATTGTACATCTCCACCAGAGGTCTTAAGTGACCAGTTTCATTGTCAGTGAGCAGTCATATTTTGAAAGAAACCATTTTTTTCTGAGTAGTAGGTCTTAACAGTGAGCTCAAAATATTCAGTAAACCATGTTGTAAACAGATGTGCAGTGATCTAGGCTTTGTCGTTCCAATTATAGAGCATACATCAAGTAGATTTAGCATACTTGTTCAGGACTCTATGATTTTCAGAATGGTAAATGGACACTGACTTCAACTTAAAGTCACCAGCTACGTTAGCCCTAACCAGAGTGGTGGCATGACCTTTGAAGTTTTGAAGCCAGGCACTGACTTCTCTCTACCTATGAAAATCCTAGATGGCATCTTCTTCCAATAGAGGGTTGTTTCATCTACATTGACAATTTGTAGTTTAGTGTAGTCACCTTCATTAATTATCTCAGCTAGATCTTCCAGATAACTTGATGCAGCTTCTACATCAACAACTGCTGCTTCACCTTGCACTTTTATGTTATGGAGGTTGCTTCTTCCCTTGAACCTCATGAGTCATCTGCTAACTTCAAATTTTTATTCTTCAACTTCCTCACCTCTCCCAGCCTTCATGGAACTGAAAACAGTTAAGGCCTTTCTCTGGATTAGGCTTTGGCTTAAGGGAACATTGTGGCTAGTTTGACCTTCTATCCAGACAGTTACAGCTTTCTCCATACCAATGATAAGGCTGTTCCACTTTCTTATCATTTTTGTGTTCACTAGAGTACCACTTTTAATTTCCTTCAAGAACTTTTCCTTGGCACTGACAACTTGGCTAACTGTTTGGTGCAAGAGGCCTATATTTCAGCTTATCTCAACTTTTGACATACCTTTCTCAGTGTTTAATTATTTCTAGCTTTTGTTTTAAACTGAGAAATATGTAACTCTTTCTTTCACTTGAACACTTAGAGACCATTTTAAGATTACTAAATATTGGCCTAATTTCAATATTTTTGTGTCTCAGGAAATAGGGAAGCCTGAGTAGAGGGAGAGAGACTGGGGAACAGGTGGTCTGACAATATTTGTCAATTAAGTTCACCTTTATGTATGGGTATGGTTTTTGACACCTCAAAAGGATTATAATATTAACATCGAAGATTATATATTATAAATCACCATAAAATATAATAATAATGAAAACGTTTGAAAGCTTGCAAAAATTATTGGAATGTGACACAGAGATACAGAGTGAGCAAATGTGGTTGTGAAAATGGCACCTATAGACTTGTTAGACACAGGGTTACCACAAACCTCCAGTATGTAAAAACAAAGTAACTACAAAGTACAGTAAAAAAAAGTGCAATAAAATGAGGTATGCCTATAATTGAAGTAAGCTTTTCTTTAGTAGAAAATTACAAATAGAATCTAAAATTTTAAATGGAAACACAAAGGACACAGAATATCCAAAGTAATCTTGAGAAATATAAAGGTAGTTGTGGGAACTAGTCTATCTGATTTCAAGTCAATGTATTACTGGCATAGGATCAAAAAAAAAATCAATGGAAATAAAATAAATTCCAGAAATAGATCACAACTTTGTGATTACTTCATTTTTTTTTACAAAGAAGAGCTGAATATTAAAATGAAGCCTGTATTCCTACCTCACATCATATACAATATTAATTCAGACTTATAATGTACCTAAATATAAAGTAAAAAATCAGAAATATTTTAGTGGAATTGTAGAATAATCTTCATGATTTAGTGGTAGGCAAAGTTTTCTTAGACCATGTAAAGAAATAACTTACACTTTTTAAAAATAGGCTTCATCAAAATGAAAACTTCTGCTCATCAAAAGACAGAATTAATTAGTGAATAATTAAGCCACAGACAAGGGGGACATATTTATAAATCATATATTTGAAAAAGATGATAACTATTGTATATAATTTCTATAATCTAATAAAGATAAAGACAATTTATGAATACTTAATGTGGGCCCATTTTGCTCAACATTATTAATAATTAGAGAAATACAAATTAGAACCACATGAGATACCACATGTTGACCAAAATGGCTCATATAAATATTAGAGAGAAATAAAAAGAGGGAGGCATCATCAAACACTGGTAAGTTTGTTGAAATGGAAAACTCATTGCTTATGGGAAGTTAAAATGGTAAAACTATTTTGAAAACTTACTAGTGGTTTCTTACAAAACTAAATATACACCTACCCAATGACCTAGTCATTCTACCACTATGTATTCACCCAAGAGAAATAACAATCTTTTTTAAACTTAAATAAAATATTATATAATTTAACTACTATTAATAACATCCTAAACATCATGAATGGCTCTCAAAAATATTATTCCATATTATGAAAAAACATTTCCAAAAATACGTCATGTATAATTTTATTAATATGAAATTCTGGAAGAGGGCAAACTATTATATGGGAAAACAAAAGGACAAAATGATTGTCTTGCAGGGATAGGAGCAAAAAAATAACCAGGGAACCACATAGGGAGATTTCTGAGCAAAGGCAAACCTCTGTAACTAGCTAGTATTTTGGGTTACACAGGTGAATACTTTTTTCTAGACTTTTTGAATGTATACTTATGAATTTTATATTTAATTGTATGTAAATTCTACATTAAAATTAAAATCCTACAGATATCAAACTCAAATTAATGATATGCATGCTTAGAGAATCAGGAAAATTTTACTTCAAAATTTATTAAAAATAACATGGATTACTGGTTGTGTAGAGAAGTGGGTCAGATATATGACAGAGCAAGAATAATAAAATATTAATCTATAAAATATGATTATAGGTATTCTCTGTTAAATTATTTTAAATTTTTAGTATGATTGGTAACCTTAACAAGAAATTGGGAAAAACAATATTTGTCTTCTGGAATTTTACATTTTGTTTTTCTTTTGAAGCCCCTTTAACCCACTACTAATTTTACAGCAATCATGCTCATCATTCAGAAAACATGGGAACCTAAATGTTAAGAAAATGTCATTGAATCACCAGCTAGAGAATCTTTACCAATTAATGAAGCATCCATATTTCTAACACAAGTTTCACTAGGTGATCCTGGTCAATTTCCTCCTATGTTCCACACCTCAGGTCCATGTCTAAGAATAATCACTGAGTTTCCTCTCAGCCCAATTATTTTAGGTTTAAGAATCTGAGTCTATATTCTCATAATCAAAGGCAGTATTAGAATATCCAGTGGGTATGAGATCTAGTTGAAATGGTACAGGCTTTGGAACTATGTGGACTAGGATTTAAATCCCAGATTCCATATTTTTGTAGAAGAAAAGTAGCATAGGTTCCTTAAGATTACATTAGCTAAAAGATGTGCTTCCTTATGATGCACTTCACACTCATTAAAGTTAATTCACCTTTTCCTTTAAATGTGCCTATAAATAGCCAAGTTATGGGTACTTTCAAATGAATGGAATTTACACAATTGGAATAATTCTAAAATTCACAAATTGGAAATATTTTAAAACATTATATACAACTGTATATGAATTGTATTCAATATCATAGTTCAAAAATTAATGAGAATAGGAATAGCTGAAAATTGATGGTATCAGACTGGGTACTTCTTGGTCAGTGGAGAAAATTCAACACATTCTTGAATGGAATTATTTTTTATCACCTCGAAAATGTTTTTCAAAAATGTATAGTTCATTTCCCTCAATGTGTCCAATCCTTTGGCAAATATGTAGATTCTGGGTCTTGAAAAGTTACTAAAAACAGGGCTTCCCTGGTGGCGCAGTGGTTGGGAGTCTGCCTGCTAATGCAGGGGACGCGGGTTCAAGCCCTGGTCTGGGAGGATCCCACATGCCACGGAGCGGCTAGGCCCGTGAGCCACAACTACTGAGCCTGCGCGTCTGGAGCCTGTGCTCTGCAACAAGAGAGGCTGCCATGGTGAGAGGCCCGCGCGCCATGATGAAGAGTGGCCCCCGCTTGCCACAACTGGAGAAAGCCCTCGCACAGAAACGAAGACACAACACAGCAAAAAAAATAAATAAATTAATTAATAATAAAAAAAATTTTTTTTAAAAAGTTACTAAAAACAAAATTTAGATATAGAGTTTGAAGAAGAAATATGAAATATTAAAATATGCTTAAATGTTTATTTTCTTATGTGTAAGGCTGGTTAGATAATAAATACCAGTATACTCTATTGCTGACAGGGAAAAATATATCCCTATTTCATTAACTATGGGTACTATGAATCAAGTCTATCCTAAATTACAGTCATTTTAAGTTGCATTACATACTATTTTGCATATATAAAAAGGTATATAATCTATATAGGAAGTATGAACCAAAAAGAAATAGACTTCTATAAGCACAGCTGGATCATTAACAACACTTCTGCCTGTACCTTGGTGCTCTTCCCCATTCTTTATCCTGCTTTCCTCACTAAGCACCTGAAATATACATTGGCTATAGTCTCTTTGCTTTATATATTTTTAATTAAGGTTTTATTTTTAAAAGCAGTTTTAGAATCACAGCAAAATTGAGAAGAAAGTACAGAAATTTTCCATATACTCCCATCTTCATACATGCTTAGCCTCCCCCGTTATCAACATCCTTTCTACTTAAGCCATTAGAACCTTTAGCATATTCATCATTGTTATTTGCAATTCCCGGTTTGATAATTCCATCATCCCTGCATGTCTCATTCTGAAGTTTGCTCTGTCTCTTCAAATTGTGCCTTTAGTCTTTTGTTATGTCTCATAATGCTTGATAGTTGGACATGAAGTACTTGGCAAAAGGAATCGCTGTAAAAAGGATTTTAACGATGCAGTGGTGATGGGGCGGGAGGGAAGGAAAATTTTTGTACTCCTATGACTGGGTCTCAGTCTTTTAGTGAGGCTATACCTCTGAACTGTTGACTTCACAAGAGTTTCTCAGGCTTCTTCTCTCCTCTTAGGTGGAACAGTATGATTAGAACTAGCTGGTATTTCCATTCCCCCAGGTCATTTAGGCTCTGATAATACTCCCGCAGGTTAGACTCTGGTTAACTAGTTTTCCTGTGGCCAGACCTTGTTAATAAGAACAGAGTGCTTTGGCATATTAATAGCAAAATTGTTCCTTTTCCCCTTCCCCTGCTAGAAACTCATGGGGATTTTTCTCTGATATTTACTGTGGAAATCTGGTCAAGTTCCTGGAAATAAATCTCACAACATTGAGGGGGACCCCATATGACTGGGGTCCCCTGGATTTTTTAACACTCAGACTTGTTCACATTGAGCCTCCAGCAATTCATCAATTACAGTTCAGATTTTCCTGCCCCTGCACTGGTTTGCAGGGTGGTTCTCACTCTTGCAAATCTCTGTTCCACTAAGCAGCAACTCCCTGTATTTCCCTGTCTCTCCAATCTTGGAGGCTGTAGTTTGCCTTATGTTTTTCCACCTATTATGAATCAGAGAAGAGTTGTTGATTTTTTGTCTGTTCAGCTTTTTACTTGTTAATACTGAATGGCAACTTCCAAGCTCCTTACATGAAGAACTAGAACCAGAAGTGAAAATCATGAAACTTTAGAGGAAATAATTCATCAGGCGCTAACTGGGACCTAAAGATAGTGCAAAAGAGTAGGGTTTGTTCTAAAATTGTAATGATGCTTTAGGTTTTTATGGACTTACATAGTCTGCTATGTGTTTTTCCTATATATCGTCTTTATATATTCTCACAGGGACACTTATCGGCAGGTTAGACTTCAAAGTGGCAATTTTATCATTAGTGACCAGCCCATGAGAAAAGCTATCCTTGGGTATGGGCTAAATAGATTAAAACCCTTATGTTGCCTCTGAAGAACATTCTTCTCCAATGGTTTCCATACAACTAGTAGGTTATTTCCACCATCTTTAGCTCCACCCATTATCATATATAGAAAGTTGTGGATATGCAGGTTCAGCAAACAGATGTTGACATATTAAGCAAGTAAACAGACCATATCAATGACAGCAAGCATCTTTACATTTGGGTGTTTGACCTGGAGTATATCATATAAGGGATAGCTGACAATTGTATGATTGTGTTTTGAAAGTTTAATGGCAGAAATGAGCTGATTTTTCCTAACCTCAAGAAACATGTTCAAAAGAAATGCAGAAGACTTAAATTAAAAAGCATCTAAAACTATTTTTCCTAAATGATCCTGCAGTGTCAATTTTCTGTAATGTATATTGTATTTCTCTTTTGATCCTTTTATATCTTTTACGTATTGAGTGTTTTTGAGTCAGCAGTTTCTTATCTTCAACTTAAAACATCATTTAGAAAACAGATTTGCTGCATATACTTTTTAAATGGGCTATGTACATCGTATTTATTTCCAAAGGTTTCAATTTGATTTTTTTAACCTATTTATTTTATTGTGCAAAAAAACCCATATAAGATTAAGTTTAGCATCATCATTTTAAGTATACAATTCAGTAGTGTTAAGTATACTCACATTGCTATGCAAAAAAACCTCTAGAACTTTTACCATCTTGCAAAATTGAAACTCTATATCCAAAAAATGAATTTCACTTCCACCCCAGCCCTTAGGAACCACCTTTATAAATTCTGTTTCTATGATTTTGAGTACTTTAGATATGTCACATGAGTGGAATTATATAGTATTAGTCTTTATGTAAGTGGCTTATTGTACTTAGTATAATGTCCTCGAGGTTCATCTGTGTTGTAACAAGTGACAGTTTTTCCTTGTATTTTTAAGGCTGAATATATAATACACATTTTCTTTATCCATTTGACATTGAACATTTGGGTTACTTCGACCTCTTTTCACTTGTGCATAATGCTGTTACAAACATGGTGTTTAAATATCCCTTCAAGACCCTGCTTTACATTCTTTTGAATATATACTCAGAGGTAGGATTACTGGATCATATGGTAATTCTATTTTTAATTTTTTTGAAATTAATCTCCATACTGTTTTCCATAATGCCTCTACCATTTTATACTCCCATCAATAGTGTTCAAATTTCTTTGTTTCCTCGCCAATGCTTGTTATTTTCTGCTCTTTTGATAGCAGTCATCCTGATGGGTATGAGGTGATATCTCACTGTAGTTTTGATTTACATTTCTCTTACAATTAGTGATGTTGAGTACATTTTCATACGCTTGTAGGCCATTTGTATATCTTCTTGGGAGAATTGTATATTCAAATTCTTTCACAATGGTTTTAAATCAGGTTATTTGATTTTTCATTTTTGAGTTGTAGAAGTTCCTTATATATTTTGGATATTAACCCCTTACCAACTACATAATTTGCATATATTTTCTCCCATATGTAGTCCTATTTGTCTATTTTTTGCCTATTTTATTATTTAACTTATCTATTTTTGTTTTTACTGCCTAAGTTTTGGTGTTATGTTCATTAAATTATTGTCAAAGCCAATGTTATGAAGATTTTTCTCCTACTTTTTTATTCTAGAAGTTTTTTATTTTAGGTTTTATTTTTAGGTGTTTGTTTAATAATTTTGAGTTAATTTTCATGTATGTTGTAAAGTAAGGTTTCAACTTTGATTTTTTCTGTTTTGGATGTTCACTTTCCCCAGTACCTTTGGTTTAAGAAACTGTCCTTTTCCCATTGTGTTGTCTCGACACCTTGATAAAAATCATGTGTTTATATACACAAGGGTTTATTTCTGTTCCACTGCTCTATATATGTCTTTATGCCAGTACTGCACTGTCTTCTTGATTACTATTACTTTGTAGTTGTTTTTTGTTTTCTGTTTTTTGTTTTTTTGCAGTACGCGGCCTCTCACTGTTGTGGCCTCTCCCGT
Organism: Mesoplodon bidens; assembly: GCF_964165515.1. Classification (NCBI taxonomy): domain Eukaryota; kingdom Metazoa; phylum Chordata; class Mammalia; order Artiodactyla; family Ziphiidae; genus Mesoplodon; species Mesoplodon bidens. The sequence continues at coordinate 7,292,349 of NC_138170.1, read as the reverse complement.
TGTGGAGCACAGGCTCTGGACGCGCAGGCTCAGCGGCCATGGCTCAAGGGCCCAGCCTTTCCGTGGCATGTGGGATCTTCCCAGACTGGGGCATGAACTCATGTCCCTTGCATCGGCAGGCGGACTCTCAACCACTGCGCCACCAGGAAAGCCCTGTAGTATATTTTGAAATCAGGAAGTATGAGGCTTCTAACATTTTAAGATTATTTTTGCTATTCAGAATCCTTTGAGATTCCATATGACTTTTGGGAAGTCTTTTTCTATTTCTGCAAAAATGCCATTGGGATTTCAATAGAAATTTCACTGACTGTGTAAATCACTTTGCATAGTATGAATATTTTAACAATTTAAGTCTTCCAATCCCTGAGTATGGGGTGGCATTTATTTTATACCCCAATTTCCATTGAATGTTCTGTTCAAATGTTGAGGTTCAAATATAGGCTGTGACATACAGATTTTAAAAAATAATATTGAACTCCGTTTTGGAACCAAACACTTGTGGAATTAAATCACTTTAGAGGGGACAGGATCTCAGCCACAGCCCTCAATGACACAATGATGAGAGCTGTTGTTAGTCTTCTTTGTTACAAAAGAAATTACCAAAAACATAATGACTTAAAACAGCACACATTTATTATTTCAGATTCCCTAGGTTAGAAATTTAGACATAGGTTAACTGTCTTCTGCTCATGGTCTCAGAAGCCTGAAAAAAAATTGCATTGGCTTTGTTGCAATTTCACTTGATATTCTTTTATACCCACATGTTTGTGATAGATTTCAGAACTTTGAGGTTGTAGGACAGAGACCCTCAGCTCTTAGAGGCTATCTGACATTCCCTGCTATATAACCCTCTCCATATCTTTGCAGTTGGCTTATGCAAGACCAATAGGACATCTCCTGATGTTTCTTGTCTCTAACTTCGAGGTCTTCTTTTAAGGGCTCACCTGAGTAGGTCTAGCCCATTTGGGTTTGCAATTAATTCAAAGTCAACTTATTAAAGACCTTAATTATTTCTCCAATACCTCTTTATTTTCGCCATATGATGTAACCTAATCATAGGAGTGATCTTGTATCATACTTACACTTCCTGCCCACACTCAAAGGGAGAAGATTATATGGGACACAAACACCAAAGGGCAGAATTGTGTCTACCACAAAGTCCATGGCCAAATTTGTTGCAAACCCTCCCAGAGAATCACATTTTCTGATTTCAAGGCAGGTTCTTACTCAGATTTTTCTGAAACATACATACATTTGTTTTAATCAGAAAATATCTGTAATAAGGGTTGGGTCTTTTTAATTAGATAGATACATGTCACCAATCTTGATTATATTCATGCTTAATTGGAAAAATATATTTCTGAAAATCCTGGAATTTAAAATAATTTTTAACTTTCTGTGAGTTACATTAAAACTCATCCTTAATTTTCACCCATATTAGAATTTTATCAGAATAAATAAATATTGATATCAGCAGAGTGCACATTAACTGTGAGGCCATCCCTGGTGGATGATGTCCTTTATTTTGAAAAGTTTTACCTTTTGGAAAGTCTCACGTTTTGAGCTATTTAATTTGAAATGAGGATTTTCCATAGGTGGAGTCATAGAAAGTTCAGAGATTGAGGCTTTTGAATATATTACAAACATTTTCTTTACTAACATATATATTTTATTAGTAGTATGAAATAATTCAGATTTTTTCATGATTTTTCTATCTCTCTGTTATAATCTGAATATTTATGTCTTCTCAAAACTCCTAAGCCTCAAAGTTGATGGTAGGCTTTTGAAAGGTGATTATTTGTGAGAGATCTGCTCTTGTGAATAGGATTAGTGCCTTTATGAAAGAGACTCCACAGAGATCCCTTGCACCTTCTACCATGTAAAAACACAGCAAGAAGACTAATGGATTGAGACATTCCCTAATCCTCTGCTACCTCTGGGAGTAATAGCTTTGTAAAGGAGATAAAATGAGGCTCATTTGTAACTTCTGGACTAACTTTTAATCATTAAATTGTACAGCATATATATATATATATATACATGTATATATATATATATATATATATATATATATATATCCATTAGCATAGTTAAAACAATTATTATCTTGTGCAAGAATAAAACCTGAGGCATCACACTTCCTGACTTCAATTTATACAAAGCTATAGTAATCAAAACTGTATGACACTGGCAAAAGCAAAACCCCAGAAACATTAGACTAATGGAATAGACTACAGAGTCCAGTTATAACACACATAAAGTTTAGGTCAACTAACCTTTGACAAATGTGGCACTAATACACTCTGTGAAAAGGACAGTCTCTTCAATAAATGGTGCTGGAAGAAGAATGAGAGTGTACCTTCTCTTTCACTACACCCAAAAATGAACACAAAATGTATTAAAGACTTCAGCAGAAGTTGCAAAGGTGAATTTTTCCCAGATCATTACATTGCTGAGCATTTTATCTTTCAAGGCAATATATATTTCTGTCACTGTGTTTGATCAAAGGTAAAATGAAATCTTTTAATTATAGGATAGCTGTTTGGACAACATAATATTTAAGGTACATTCCTAATCAATTATCTAATACATTATAATTCTGAATGAGTGATGTGATATCTGCCTGAGTATCATTAGCATACTTAGATGGAAGATGGTATCACAGAGGGGCTGGGATGAAATATGTATCAATGCAGGATTTCAATTTAGAGATTATATTTAAGAAATGGTGAAATAAATACAAAAACATTAGTGTTCTCATTTTAACATAACTCTAGTAAGACATTTTAGTGATTGAGTGTTAAATATGGTGATAGGATTATAGACAAATATATCTGTATATATTTTTATTGATCCATTTTTTTTTGCATTTTAAAGGTGTTAAGTAAAGTAAACCTCAGTATACTCCTTGTATGCACAAGTAAATAAATGAAAATCTATATTAAATTTTGTAGCTTTCTTGTTGTGTTAGAAAACTACTATATATATATAGTAGTTTATATATATATATATATATATATATAGAGAGAGAGAGAGAGAGAGAGACAGAGAGACAGAGAGACAGAGACAGAGACAGAGACAGATAAAATGGGAAGGTTGGTCAGATTTTCTAATTCAAACCTGTTCTGCCTGATGGTACTGTAAAATTGAGTTTCTTTATAATAGATTTATATGGAAATCATATATATTTATAGATTTATGTGTGACTTTAATTGAAACTTTGTCATAAGATTTATTAATCTCCTCTGATTTTTTATGTCTAAAGTGAATTTTGATCAGTTACAATTTCCTAAAGTGTCTATTGAAATTTCCAACTTATTAGAATAGAAGAGTATATAGTTTTTCCTAGTTTTTTATTATCTTCCTTATCTGTGTTTTACTTTATTTTCACAGCTAGCTTTTAAATGTTGTCATTATAACTACTCTGTTTTCCTTTATAGTTTCAAATTAGTGTACATTTACATATACTTATATTTGTTTTCTCTTTTTTGAAAACATTGGGTTGAAGCCACTCTGAAAAGGCTACATACACTATGATTCTGAACATATGACATTCTGGAAAGGGTTTTCTATGGAGACAGTCAAAATATCAGTGGTTGCCAGGGATTGAGAGGGAGAGATTAATAGGCAGAGCACAGAGGATTTTTAGGGCAGTGAAAAGACTGTATGATACTATAATGGTGGATACATGTCATTATATATTTGTCCAAAACAATAGAATGTACAACTCCAAGAGTAAACTCTAACATAAATTATGGACTTTTGGTGATAATGATGTGGCAGTATAGGTTTATCAAGTATTACAAATGTACAACTCTTTTTGCTGGTGTCATTGAGAGGGGAGGCTAAGCATGTGTGGAAGCAGGCAGTATATAGGAAATCTCTACACCTTCCTCTCAATTGTGCTCTGAGCTTCAAACTTCGCTGAAAAAAAAAAATAATAATAAATAAATAAATAAAGTCTTAAAGATTGTGTTAAAACTGAAATTAATTTCATTTTAAATAAAGGTATGTAGTGGTATATATTTGCCTCTAAATATGACTTCTATAAGATTTCATATTTTCAATTGATAATCTTATACTTATTATTTCTAAGTAATTTTCAATTATAGTTTGTAATTTTCTGACCCACGGTTATAAGGAGTTTTTTTTTTTAATTACCATTTCTAAATTCTCAGAATTTTTGTTTGTAGTTTTGTTATGTATTTGAGCATTGTGTAGTGTGCCCAGAGACTGTGACACACCAAAATGAAATTCTTTGTCCTTGGCCTGACACAATCACATTTTGTAAAAGTTGCAAAGAATCAAAACTGTGTTAAACACACATGTGGGGGAAGGCAGCAATATCAAAAAATGCACCCATTTCCTACCTTCATGCTACACTGAAATTCATTTACCTTATAATATTTATAGATGAAAATGATGCAAGAACTCTTGTAACACTGTATGGGATAATTCACTGATTTAGTGTTATCATGGATGGTAAAAGTTGGAAAGTCAATACAGAATGTAACTACAGATAATTTGGCCCAGTGTCTTTATTTGCAGATGAACAAACTTGGATTTGGGATCTTTAAAACCACTTGTCCAGTGCCACATAGGAAATTAGTGGATTAAGAGGTGTGGACTCCAGGACTTTTACCATCATTTAGGATCTTCTCTGTTGCCAAAAACCTTTGAAGATCACCTCATTACTGACCATGAATAGAAAATATAACATAAAATAAGATATAATTTATGTTTCAAATGCAGAGAGCAGAAATCCTTCCAGAAGCAGGCTCAATATTATATATACACAAATTAAACAGTTTCTTTTGTGGTTTGAGAAGAATGGCATTAGAAAAGACTTTTGTATCCACCAATATATCTCCCTGACGTCCTGGCCACAATTAAATTTATCACTCATAAGTCATTCTTTGGATTTAGACAGAGGTCTCCTTACTTCTAACTTTTAAATTCAAATGTTCCCGTTGCATATTAAAGGCTTTCACCTTAAGTGTCTGATTTTTATCACACTCTTTTTAGGAGAAAGAAGAAGAACCATGAAAGCGGAAAAATGATAATCCTAAGTGAGACCTGATGAAGAAAGCTGCCATTCATTTTAAATTGTGGACTGCACAGGCTGTGTTCTGGAATTAGAAAACTAGTGCAGATTTACATGTGAAGTTTCTCGTATGTTGTGCTTACTGATGCAGTGTTTTAATTAGCATTTGATGTAAGCTTTCCTGTTTCCCTCCAATGGAAACAATATTGGACCCTTTGGCATTTTATAAGAAGACAATTTTCCCTTTGCTCACAGATATGGAGTACAAAGATATAAAATAAATCTTCAGAGGACTTCTCTTTACTGTTTTAACAGCCTTGTCTTCAAGCATCAAATCACGAAGAGATACAGAGAGAAACTTTTCTTTTATTTCAGTACATACCATTCCTGATTTTTAAAAAAATGGTTAATATTATCCTGTTTGATCAATAAATTTTAATATCTGGTTTCTCAGAAATCAATATCTGCTACTTCAATCTATTATTTCTTAATGACACTGAGAGGTTAATTAGTATGGTCAGTGCCATGGGGTGACTCATCTACTAAGTCCTGTCTAAGAAAACTAGAACTGTGAATTACTACCCCATGTTCAACAACAAAAAACACTGTCTTTTAAAGAAAGCATAACTGCTTGTTTATGGGAACTTCTGAATCCTTTGTCATCAAGTTTCCACACTTGATATTGTTTATAAATTGTTTGTATTCTGAGATAGTCTGATATCTATTTAGATGTTATGAATTCCTTAAACCTTTGAGAAGAAAAGAATTATTAAAGTAAAGCCTTGAATATAAGTAAAGCCTTGATTATAAGTAAAGAAAGTGATCCTCTCAGTTGTTTAAAATGGAAAATTAAAATGGTTCTGAAGAACCTAGGGGCAGGACAGGAATAAAGACACAGATGTAGAGAATGGACTTGAGGACATGGGGAGGGGGAAGGGTAAGCTGGGACAAAGTGAGAGAGTGACATTGACATATATACACTACCATATGTAAAATAGATAACTAGTGGGAAGAAGCCATATAGCACAGGGAGATCAGCTTGGTGCTTTGTGACCACCTAGAGGGTGGGAGAGGGAGGGTGGGAGGGAGATGCAAGAGGGAGTAGATATTGGGATATATGTATATGTATAGATGATTCAAATTGTTATAAAGCAGAAACTAACACACAATTGTAAGGCGATTATAATCCAATAAAGAGGTTAAAAAAAATGAGAAGACCTCTGCTTTCCAAAAAAAAAAAAAAAAGGAAAATTTTTATGGAGTTAGCACTTGAAATTGAACTTTTCTGGATCATAACTGGGTCTTTGGGTACATTCTTAGAGTTCAAAAAATTTATTGATTATTCAACTATCCAGTTCTGAATCTATGTAATTTTAATCAGGAAATGACTTCAATATTAGAATGTAGAACAAGAGAGAGTACTATTGGGATGTCCAATGTTAGTAGGGGTTTGAAGTACAACAGCACGTTTCTGCAGGATTTTATTCTCTATTGTGTCTTTGTTTCTATTACTTCTAAAATTTTAATAGGCAGATTCTAAATCATTGAGTCTTGATTTGGGCCTGAGATTCTGAATTTTTAACAGACTCTCATGCTATTCTAAAGCAACAGCAGAAACTTGAAGTTTGTTGCACAGTGCTTCTTGGACCAGCAAATATAACATGAACCAGTTATTTTTGCAATAACTGGAAACCTTTTAAAAATACCTGTTAGAATCTGCGGTGGGTCCCAGGCTTTGGTATTTTTTGTAAAGCTCCTGAAGAGATGTTAATTGAGTGTAAGGATTGGAAATCACCAGTATTGGAATTTATATTATTCTTCAAAACCCAAGTTAGTCTCCACCTCCACTAGCCTTTCCTTGATAAGTCTCCCCTGTTAATTCTACTCTTCATTTTTCTCCCATTGTCCTGATGATTTGAAACACTTTCTAGGGACTTCCTTAGAGGTCCAGTGGTTAAGACTCTGTACTTCCACTGGAGGGGCAACAGGTTCAATCCCTGATCAGGGAACTAAGATACTACATGCCACGTGGTGTGGTCCCCCAAAAAAATAAGTTAAAAAAAAAAAGAAACACTTTCTGGTCAAAGTGACTTATTATTAAGACTTATATATCCTACTCTCTAAATGGAAGTCTCCTGGATCTACTTTTAATTTCCCCAGGGCATTTAAATCATTACCCCCATCTTCCATGCACTGACCTCTGGACTTTGACCTTTCTGTAATTAAAGGTATTAACAGACACACCTTGATATCTGTAAAATAATACCCTTCATTTTTGTTTGTTTATTTTAGCAATAATCATATAGTATTTGCTTTAAAAAAAATTCAGGAAGAAGTACATGTTACCTTTTGTAGGCTGAGAATTTAACCAGTTCAGGACAGCCATTGAAGTTTCTAAATTTGGTCTTTAACACTATTTTAAGGAAAGCTAGATATTCTTATGCCAATATTTAGGCCTAACAGTGGAACATTTAACAACATAATCTTATGTTAGGGCTCATTTCTCCTTTTGTAGTTATTGCAAAAATAGCCCACTAGCATAGTCAATTCATCTATATATTTGCAGTAATATCATAGATAACATGATGCAACCTCATTTTCATTTAATATTATAAAGATTTTTGGCTTGCTACATTGTTATTTCATTCTTTTTTACCTTCACTTTTCCACAGAAAACATTTTTCTGTGCTTATGCTATCCCATATAACACACACACACACAGAATTAAAATTATTATGAGTTTATTAAAGTGCCCTTAAGTTTCAAATCCTTATGGTCAGTTGTATAAGTCAGCTCAGGCTGCCATAATAAAATATCATAGTCTGGGTAGTTTAAACAACAGAACTGTATTTTGTCTCAGTTCTGGATGCTGAAAGTCTAAGATCAGGATGCCAGCACAGTAGAGTTCTGGTGAGAGCTCTATTCCTGGCTTGCAGATGGCCACCTTCTTGCTGTGTCATGACACAGCAGAGAGAGATAATTTCTCTCTCTTCTTTTTCCTGTAAGGTCACCAATCCCATAGGATTAACTGCTTACTCCTATGACCTCATTTAACCTTAAATACCTCCTAAAATCCCTGTTTGCAAATGCAGGCACTTTGGTCGTTAGGATTTCAACATATGAATTGGGGGTAGGGCACAATTCAGTTCATAGCAGTTGTCCAGTGGGTTACATGGAACTGAGCCTCCATAAACCCATCTTACCTATGTGATAACTATACAGATTTGCATAAATTTTACATGTTATAAATGTCAGTAACCTTGTATCAATCCCACAATAGCACCATTGAGCCCTTGACAATTGCAGAACTCAGTAGCAAAGTCAGAATTCTGAGGGAACCAAACAATGAACCTTGGTTCCTGCTTTACAATATCAAAAAGTCTACTGCATTTCTTTATGTAGACCAAGTTTGGTAAACATTATCAATATATAATTTAAAAGTTTGAGCTTGTAAAATTTAGTACTAAATCTCCAATTTCATTTATTGGCCTGAAATTGAATTAATCTTTTAAAATTCTTGAAATATGTGTATATATAAATTATTAACTAAAATTAGGAATGACTTTATATTTGAATTTTGTACAAAGAGAAAGAAAATAACTATGCCTAATACAGACTTTGATCCCTGACTTTGCAGATAAAGAGAATAATTTCAAGGTAGAATCTGAAATTCACCATTTCCTCTTTGCAAACTATGACCTAAATCAAATTGTTTAAACATAACTTTTAATGAAATTGACTTCAGAAAAGTGAGTTTTACATTATGTTACATTTTTATCCCCTTATGCACTTAGATATCTAATGTAGGAGGAGTAATAATACCAGGAGGAGAAAAAAATAACTTTCTAGTATGTTTTTATACCTGGTTTTCATGAAATGTATCACATATTGTTACATAAAGGGAGGCTTAATAAATATGTATTGAAAAAATTGTCTCAATTAGGGACAAATTAATTATATAAAGTGTCCACTACACTTGAATGTCTTTAGGAAAGAGAATAATGTGTAAAATATAATTTCTTCTCTTAAGAAAATTAGTAAAACAAGACTATTACAGGAGAAAAAATAACAAACTATATCACAATATACAATCAACAAAGTGCAGTATGGATTTTAATTCATGGAAGGCTTAATGTGAAATTAGTAACTTTATATTACTATCAAATGACAAGGATAATTTGTATAGAAGAGTATAAAGAGATATAGGGGAAATAGAAAGATTCAAGCAGCCAGAATTAAATAGTTAAGAAATCAGGTTGAAGAGAGGGATCACACTGGTATACAGTGAGACTAGATAAAATAAACAGGATATAACCTGATACATTTGGTTGTTATGTTTTTGCTTCTCAATCAATATTCTACATGGATATTTCGTATAAGTTCTAAGGTTGGCTTGTCTGACCCTTATTGAAATTCCTGTGTCATAGACACATTTTGGCAGTTCTGACTAGCTTATCACAAATCTTTTCTCTGAATTTTTGGTCCTCTTCCTTAGGGTTGCCTGCTCTCTCAGTTCACAAACTAGATTTCTACTATTTCTTCACCTCTGTCCATTTACTTGGACAAGGAGTGGACACAAGGTCCAGATTTGCTACTAAAGTTAGAAATTGGGATTCAAAGATAACTAATGATCCATGTTGGTTAATCTGAAAAACAGTTAAAATTGAGAAGTTTTGAGATAGTTATATAATGTGGAAAGAGAAGTCTTACAAAATTGAATGCTTTGCAGTCCATATTATCCTCCCCTTCCCCTCCTTTCTTTCCTTGCTTCTTTCCTTCCTTGCTTATTTCCTCCCTTCCTTTCTTCCTTCCTCCTTTCCTTTCTTCCTTCCTTCCACTTCATTAGCTAATTTCGATAGTTTCTGTAACATGCATCTAGAAGTAAATCATGGATGAGACTGCTGATGTTATGATACAATAAATTTTAGTAGTAGTGTGTTTCCTTTGATTATCCCACTATCAGCCCAAATCAAATATAATGTAATACTAGCAATCATATAATATACTAACTCAGTCAAATACCAGAAATGTAAGGAGAACTAGGGAAAGTTAGGTATCGTAAAAAATATAGAAAGTCAATTTGATTTGGGAATATCATCCTAGTCATACACTGTGATTCCTTGTAGTATCTACAACAATAACAATAAGTAGGAAAACCAATTGATTTAAAGGTTCTTTTTTTCTGGGGGGGGAGGGTACACAGGCCTCTCACTGTTGTGACCTCACCCATTGCCAAGCACAGGCTCTGGATGCACAGGCTCAGCGGTCATGGCTCACGGGTCCATCCACTCCACGGCATGTGGGATCTTCCCGGACTGGGGCATGAACCTGTGTCCCCTGCATCGGCAGGGGGACTCTCAACCACTGCACCACCAGGGAAGCCCTAAAGGTTATTTTATGTCATATAAATTTTCAGAGTGAAATGTCTTCAGTTTGACATCCTCTAACTAAAATTTGTATTGTTGGGCTGCTGAGCAAAAATTACATATGTTTAATAGAGAAAATTACTATTATTGTTCAAGCTTTCCAAAGCCTAAATAAGTTTATAAAAGAAGCAACAATCCTCTGAGACTTAAAGAATTGTCCTCATTTATGAAATTAATTTTAATGTTTAATTAAGCCCAGCTGTTTGATGATGGTTGAGACAGTGAATACAATTTAAAACTTCTACATGTTATTTGAAGCAAAGAATTGACTCTGCAAAGAATTGACTCTGTAAATGAGTGTTAAATTATTTTGAAAGAGAATATGGTTAAGGGTATTTTTCCTATTTTAAGTTATTGTTATAGAATGTTAGGAGTGCAGAGGAGATCTGTAAGTTTGAACAGGTACAAAACCATTGGGAATAGAGAAGTGAGAGAAAATATTATCTTAGGCAAACATCAGTGCAGGATGGTTTTAATGACTTCTTCCAGAATGTAACTGGCTTTGTCAATATCTCTACAGAGTTTACATAGGCTCCAGAAGTATTAGTAGTAGAATTACTATAGGGAGGAGATAAAATGAAGAAATAGTAGATGCCCTCTAAAAGTAGAGGGGACTGTGTACATGAGTATACATGAGATGCTCCAGGGCACTCTGAGAAATAATTGTGTGTGTAAGGAGGGGAGGAGGTGGTGAGGGAAGTGACATAGAAAGAAAAAGAATAGCAGTGCTATGTGAGCAAAATATAAAATTATTCAGACTCCATTTTTAACCACAGGCGGGTATGACTTTGGAAGCCAGCCTACTTTTAAAGCAAAAGCTATTCTAGGTTAGAGATTTTCACATTGTTAATGTTCAAAATATATATCCTTTTTAAAAAATAGAATAAGTGTGAATAGTCTCAAAACAATTAATTGGGTTTACAAATTAAACATCGTGATACCAAAAATGTAGATGGGGGAAATATACTGTACTATCCTTTTTAATTTAACATCAAACAAATCCTTTTGTCTTAGTCTTTCAGAAAGGATTCATTTATATCTTTCTAAAACTTTGAAATCTGCATAGAATCCAAGTTCCACACTAATATACATATAAAATGTATGCTATTCTTTTATGAACCACAGGATCAGAAATGACCCCCATCTAACTTCTTTGAAGTTTTGAAGTAAATTATTTTTCTGATATAGATTAAGGTAGTCGTTTTAGGAAATCAAATAATTATAGAAACATTGAATTTTCAAAGATACATTCTCTTTAAATAGACTTCTCCATTTATGACTCTTTTGGAATATATTCCTAAATAATATGATTGTTTTTGGTTCAGTGAAAATATCCCCTTTCATTTCACACTGGAGTGCATTTCCTCAATAAGTTTTACTGAGAGCATTGTGTTTTCCATTCCTTTGACTATATTTCAAAATAAAGATTAAGATAGAAAATGATACTGTGTGTATATTTGTATATTTTAGGCTTATTATTGTTTCCAACTTCAATATATTTTATGTAAAAATTGATCATCCAGAGACTATTGACAAGAAGGCTTCTTTGTGGGAACTGCCTATGTAACTGAGGCAGAAGCACAGATAAAATTGCAGAATTTTATCTCAACTATAGAGAAAACACATACAAAGGAGTTTGATAGTCTTGTTTCCACTTACATTTTCCATTGATGATGTAGCAAATACTACTGGTTGCTAAGTTATTTATTTATTTTTTTTACTTTCTATATTGATCCATTGGAACATCAACTTCTGACAAAGATGGAGAATAACTGGCTGAATTTGAATAACTGCCTTAAACCATTACTGAACCAGAAAAAAATATACGAAACAGCAGTTTTCAGACATTAGTCAGGTAGCACTGGAGAGGTTACCTGAAAAGAAAAGGAACAAACAAAATAGCCCTATAATTATCCCAATTATTATTACTACATTGTATGGAGGGGACACCCATATTCAGCCTTGTATTGAGGAAACAGAATTGAAAATTTGGGAAGCCAGCTAGAAAGTTCAGGCAGAGTGAAGGAGAGGACAGAGCTGCATGTAGAGAAGAGAGTTGTGCAGAAAAGTCTGAAGAAATGCTTCCCTTCAAGTCTGGAGCTGAGTACTGATCAGCTCAAGTACATTATGCATGCATATGAAAAAAGTACTCAAGATTGGAGTAAGACCAATAAAAAAAAAAAACAAAAACAAGCAAACAAAAACCAAAAAAAAAAATTATCAGACCTCAAAAAGACCTACAAATAGTTTGTATTCCTATCTGCCAAAATGCAAAAACCTTAAAATAGACTGAAGAGTGGATAGAATATTCAGTAAGGTTTTGCTTGAGAAGTGCCGAGAAATTGACCCTAGACTATCAGATGCTCTGCTTCTTCTGAAAATAAGATTAAATGTGAGATTTAAAAATATCAAACCGGGCCTCCCTGGTGGCACAGTGGTTGAGTGTCTGTCTGCTGATGCAGGGGATATGGGTTCATGCCCCGGTCCAGGAAGATCCCACATGTTGCGGAGCGGCTGGGCCCATGAGCCATGGCCGCTGAGCCTGAGTGTCTGGAGCCTGTGCTCCACAATGGGAGAGGCCACAACAGTGAGAGGCCTACGTACAGCAAAAAATAATAATAATAATAAATAAATAAAACAAACCATTTTCAGTGACTTAACTGTGTCTCAAAACAAAGCTCAGGGATATTTATAGAAATATACAAATATCTAGCACAAAACAGGATAAAATTTACAATATCTGTTATCCAATAAAAATGTTGTTAGGCATACAAAAAAAGCAGGAAAATATGACTCATGATAAATAAAAAAATCAACAGAAAGATACAGGTCCAGAAATAACACAGATGTTAGAATTAGTAGACGAGTACATGAAAACAGTTGTTAACTATATTCCATATATTTCAGAATGTAGAGAAAATCATGAGTTTGTCAAAGAGAGAAATTAAAAATAAAAAAGATCCAAACTGACTATCAAGAAATGAAAAAAAAGTCTGAGATGAAAAGTACCCTGCATAGAATTAACAGTACAGTAGACGCTGCTGAATACAGATTAGCAAGTTTGTAGCAATAACAATAATTCAAAATAAAAATTAGAAAAAAAGAATAAATAAATTAATAGTGTATCAGTGAACTATGGAACATCTTCAAGTGGCTTCATATACTTGTAATTGGAGATGCCAAAGGAGAGAAGGGATGGGGAGAGGAGTGTTGGGGAAATAATGGCCCAAATTTTTCTACTTTGATGAAAAATATTAACTCAAAAATCCAAGACATTCAACAAACCAAACTTCAAACACAAGAAGCATGAAAAAACTACACTAGGGAATATCAAATCAAATTACACAAAACCCATGATAAATAGACAATTTTAAAAGTAGCCAGAAATGACACATTACATCCAGAGGAACAAAAATAATGACAGTAGACTGTTGTCATAAACAAATGTAAGTCAGAAGACAGTGGGACAACATCTTTAGAATATTAGAAAGATAAAAGTGTCAACTTAGAATTTTATACCTATCAAAAATATCTTTCAGAAATAAAGGTAGGGCTTCCCTGGTTGCACAATGGTTGAGAGTCCGCCTGCTGATGCAGGGGATGCGGGTTCGTGCCTCAGTCCAGGAAGATCCCACATGCTGCGGAGAGGCTGGGCCCATGAGCCATGGCCACTGAGCCTGCACATCCGGAGCCTGTGCGCCGCAACGGGAGAGGCCACAACAGTGAGAGGCCCGCATACAACAACAACAACAACAACAAAAAATAGTAAAGGTAAAATAAATACTCTCTCTGAAATACAACACCTGGAAGAATTGATCACTTCACTCTAGAAAGAGAATACCCAATGGAAATCTGGATCTACACAAATAATTAAGAAGAGTAGAAATGGTAACTATGTGGGTAAAGAAAACAAAATAAAAACATCTTATTATTTTTAACATATCTATTAAAGATAAGTGATGGTTTTAACAAAGTTAACAAAATTTCTGAGTGTTCTGCATGCTCCATATATTGACTGGGATGGAAGGCACATGAGTGTCAAATATTTCTCAAGTTTCATTGAATTGTAAACTAAGATCTGTACAATATTTTTGTCTAAATTAAATTTAAAAAATGATTGATAAGCAAACTATTAGGGATATTGAAGTTATATTCTATACTTTTCATATATTTACAGCTTAATTGTATTACTTTTGTGTTGATAATTATTTGAATCTCCTAATTTTGTTTCATAAAATGTTCTTTAGTGGGTGAAAATCATTCATTCCAGCTACTATAATAACATTTAAGTTTAAGGTGGAGAATCAGTCAACAACTAAAGAAGTGCGTGTAGACAGTATAGACTGTCAAAATATGCCAGTGGTGCCTTTGTTTTAAAGATGCCTATTTAGATTTGTCTAACTGATGGTTTCATCATTACTCCCAATTTATCTGTTTTACCTTTAACATAGAAACCAGGATTATCTGGTGTCTAAGTTAATGTATTTATTGTCTTGTCTCTAAATTATACACGTTATGTACAGTAAAAGCCAAGGAAGAAAACCTCCAAATGTACTAGTAAAGATTTACATAATATGAATGAAAGAATTTATCCTAGATTAAATTTTACATGGGACTATGGCGTGTAGTTATAGAAGATCCTTCCATGAGGATTTTTTTAAAGAGCATTTTGAAGAAATTTAGTGCCTTCTTTCCTGAAAACTGCAGATTCCTCAGAACTCTACCATCTGTGTAGGCATATAACATATTTTTAGTGCTGTGCAATTATTTCAACCAATCCAAGTAGAATTACTCAAATCCCATTATTTAAATGAATTTTCCATAATAGGAGGAATCGTTGGGATTTGATTCTAAGTATCTTAACCATAAGGGTCAATTATTTTTATGGAAATTACTGTATATCCCATCAATGTCCTTGATCTTGATGATTTTTATTCCTAGATTGGTAAAGACATGGAATAGAGATTGTAATTTATTTTTAAACATATACTAAATTACAACTCTTTTTTTCAAAAGTGTAACATGATATATAGGTGTTATGTTTAGCCTGACCTCAAATTCTCAGAGACACAAAGCTTTATTATTAGAAACTGTCAGTTGAGTTATTCCATAACTGTCAGATACACTGCTATTAGGGAATCTAGGCAACCATGTTCCTTTTGCCATATTCAGCATATTGACATTTTCTTTTAAATCAGGGTGACAAGCCAAGTATAGATTTGGCAGTTAGCTAAGGGGTTTAATTAGTGGCAGCTGGATATACTGAACTTCCACTACTCAGACTAGAAAAGCGACTGCATTTCCACCCTCTTTTTGAGAATAATGCTAGCCTTTACCTTGGGATCTTCTCCTTATCTCCAAATTACTCTTCCTTACTATTGCAGACCATGAGCCTATTTAAACACCTGAATCAAGGAATGGAATCATGCTAATGTGGATTATTGCTACCAAATATATTTTTGCTCTACTGCTAAGACATTTTTTTCCATGTGGCATCTGCTTTCTTTACCCTTTATTTTGGACCAGTGGTTTTAGATCACTAGACCAACTACATCAGTATTACCTGAGAACGTGTTAGAAATGAAAATATTCAGTCCAGTCACATATCTAAAAAATTAAAAAAAAATCTGGTGGTGGGGAAAAAAATCTGTCTTTTAAAAAGTTTGATAATCACTCCTCTGCATATAGCATTGCTGTATCCTTTCATCAGTATTTACTTCTTCAACACCCTCCTTTAACCTCAAGAAATACCTTTTGCTTTCCTAAGCTTTAAAAGTACTATTATTTAAATATGTAACCTCAGGAAATGGATGAAGTTTTGCCTGGTTTTCTTGGTTTCAAATCCAAAATCCTCAGGGCCGAGTCTTAAATGGCAAAATTTGGGTCAGGCTCCTATCCCTAAAGTATTCAACTGTGGTCAAAGAATAGTGTTTTACATTATATTATACATTTTTCCACCACAGTCATGTGGATTATGAGGGAGATGGGAAAAATATCAATTCCTAGAAGAAAGAGTTAACTAGGCACACAATCCCAGAGTGTCCAATTCAACATTCATCCACGTCTGGAATCCCTACACTCCTTGAAGGACTTTCACCTTCAACTGGATCTTAAGTGTCTTGTAAACACCTTTCCATTGTATATTAACATTTCTCTAATATATACTTTGATACCTGAAGGGCCAAATCAGCAGTAGCTTCCAGAGGTTTTTACACTATTTGGTGATCTTAATTTCATCATGGGAAATTTACTTTCCTATACTTAGGGTCAAAACTATTCCCAGTGAATTGAAAAATTATCTCTCCACCAAGGGTAATATACCATCATTAAGATCCACAAAGAATGATATCACTCTATTTCTTGTAGCCACCTTTTTCCAGAAACTTGGGAGAAATTTGTCTTTGACCAAGTTAGAGGATATTTGAGTGAGATGTATCACAGACTCATTTCACTGCAATGTGTCCATCCCAGTTAAGATCCTACATCTACAGTATTTCCTTATATCTAGGATACAACTCAAGGTTATTGTATTCATTGTTTCATTCAAGTTATTGAATGAAACACCGAAGACGTGGAAGTCATTGGAAATCATCTTGTTTCTTGATTAATGCTGAGATATTTTCCTGATTCAATTATTCATTGGTTGGGTCCAAACATGCTGAAACTTGTGGTTCTGACAAATCTCTTTGCTTATTATGAAAACCAAGATTGCTCACATATCTTACTATTGAACACAAATGTCTTATTCCGCTGCCTTCATCAGTTTTACTTTATTATCCCAAGAGACTCTTGACCAGAAATTTAGAGCTGCAAACATCTTTACTACTCTCCTTCCAGGAATTTCCTAAAATACTCATCAAATCTTCTAAAGAAAATATCCAACTATGGTTTATGACAGACACTTTGAATCTATTGTCTCAAAATTCTTATCTTACTCTATTCACCAATACTGTACTATTGTATCACAAATTTTCCTTTCCTAACTAAGGTCTTGCATTGAAAGAACTACCTTAAAATGATATTAAAATCTCAGTAAATATTCTGACTTTGCCCTCCCTTTTTGAGACAATGCTAAGACCATAGCAAAGTGATATTCTTTCCTACAATAGTAAGCAGTAAACTCAAATTTGTCTTATCAACAGGTAATTTTGTGAAGTTTCAGAGAGTCAGCATTTGAAAATCTATATAATGCATCAGAATTGTACATTTATTCCGTCCAATCTTATGTACAGAGTAAATACAGTGCCTATAACTATTGTGGTCCTAATTATGAGACTCTATCTGCTGACTAACATGGCCTCACCTTAGTTCTACCTGAGATTATAAAACCACTGAGACTCTATCATGGTATCCATTTAGACCCCCACTAGAAATTTGGAAATGGGTTCTCTCCCACCTGGCCCCAGCACTCAAATCAACTAACTTCCAAATGGATTCATCCTATGGAAAAAATGTAGCACATTTTTAAAATGTAGCTTCTGTTTTTCTTGATATAACTCCCCTGTCAGTGTTCCATTATCCTAGAGTTCCCAATGAATGTATTTTTGAGAAATAATTGAAGAATGGGACACAGTTATCACTTATAACTAACTGAACTTTCATCTCATATCTGAATCGGGGCTTTCTGATAGACATCTAATTGAAAATATGTAAGTTAGATTTTAGTACTGCATTGTGATTCTTGTTTCTCTTCCATGGTCTAAATCATGGGATTTGCTTGGGCCTGAGGGAATAATCTGCACAAAATGCTTCTCTCCTTACTAATATAGGCCCAGAGAGACTGAAGTCAGAGGAAACAACAGAGCACCAATGACCTTCTCCAGGCCCTAGTCACCAGCCATGGTTCAGATCCAGCCCAAGTCCATGGTGGCCTCTGTTTTGCAACCTTCTATTAATGTTCTCTGTAGGATTTACTTTGCTTTATCCAACTGTAAATGAGCATCACCTATGAGCCAGCACTAAAACAAGAGATTGAAATGAAATTAAAAGCTCCTAAAATATGTACTTGTTAATATCACTCAGAAGAGTCTAGGTTATGCTGTAGTCACACATGACCTCAAACTCAGAGGCTTATAATAGCACACTATTCTTGCCCATATTACATGAGCAACATGCGCCAACTCTGCCTCTACTCCACACACAACCCTATGCAAAGTCCAGGCTGATTGAAGTATCCTCCTCCTACTGCCTTGCCCCTCTCATGACCCAAAGAAAATAATCATTATTACCCATGCACTAGCTCTAAAATATTTTCCTTGAAGATAACACACTTTACTTGGACTCACATTTCATTATTCGGAGCAAATCTTATGGCCACACTTTTAGCCAATGGAACAAGGAATGATAATATTATCCTAAGAAGATGTAGCCAATATTTGTGAAAAACAGAAACACATGCGGGCACACACATAAAGCCTATTACTCTTACCCCCAACCCTAACATAGTTAAGTATCAGTTCGGCTCCAGCCCTGTCCAGGAACAATGGAGAGAGTTCACATTGGGATCACCCTATCAACACTTGACAGTATAACCACAATATGGCTGACCATTTTTCAATCTAGTAAGGATTTTTTATCTAATAAGTTTCTTCACATTTTGTTCTTCCAACAATACTTAAAATAATTCTGGACATAAGATACATGATCTATAAATGCTCCTTCAGCATTTAATTAAATATTTTAAATATTTTCCTGAAAAAATTAAGTGCCATAACATAAATCTCTTAAACACCTGTAAGTGCTTGACCTGGATATAAGTCCACTGTGTCTTCAAATTAAATAGAATAGGTACAACATGGATAATATAAAGCAGATGTCTGTTTCATGAATGTCTTCTACTGAAACAACTGCGAAGCCACAGACAGGTTAATTATGGCCATCAAGACCAGAGTAACTAAATGAATGGCAATGGTTTTGAACTGGAGGATATAAAGGGACATGTAAATAACAATAACTTCATAAAACTTATGTATATTTAGAGACAGAAACAGCAAGCTTCAAAATATAAGTTCTCTCAACTGAAAATGCTAATGAGATAGCAAGAGCACCCTCTCTCAAAACACAGGCACACACACACACACACATACAGACACATACCCACATGGTATGAAACTTCTTTAATAAGGGATTTTTTATTATATAATGTGGTACAGAATCTGGTATCCTGATAAAATGGATTAAATGTTTTAAAGAAAGTTACAATATAAATCAATTTCTGAGAATTGTAATTCAATAAAATTTTCTGAACTTTAAAACTCTGTTGAATATAATTTTTGTTTTCTCTATTCCAGAAAGCAATTTAAAACCTTACAGGCATTAGAAATGTTTCTTATATTTGTAGTCCATTAAATTTTATAATATACTCTCATTTATATTGTCTTTTGATTCTCATGCAAACCTCATGAAAGGCAAAACATTATTATGCCCCATTAGTATAGCTCATAGCATATAATAGGTAATTGTTGAAAGGTATTTGTTGTTGGAATAAATGAATAGATTCCAGTGTCAGTTATAAGAAAGGTGAACTTAAAAGAGTTAACTGTTTCACTCAAGGTGACAGATCCTGGAGCCACGACTTTAGCTTTATGTTAAACTTTTCTCTTCACCATGAATATGATCTCCCTTTAAAAGTCAGGTCACTTTGCTCAAATTGTATTTAGAAATAGAAAGGTGTAAATAATTCATTAAAGTGTAAATTGGCCCTATGATTGTAAATATTTATTTTATATAAAACCAAAATTTTAATAGAATAAGTTATTTGCCTTAAAACATAATATAGATAAATCCATTTATGCACATATTTTAAATATAGTTATTTGAAAATTTGCAGAACCTTGGGTCCAGTGTTGCTGGTGATATAAAGCAGTGGGAACGATAGCCTCTGGCTCCCATTTTTTGTGTCATAGATGGCTTGGCAGTATAGTGAAGCAAAGGACCCTTTCTCAGAACAATATTTTTAAATAAAATAAAATATGTAAGAGTACAAAGGAAAGCCCGTTTATTTAACAATAGTTCTATCCATGTTGAGAATCATCACATGGATAGTTAAATGATAATGGTGGTTATTAATATTGATCATTATCCATGATCTTTTAATGTTGTATGCCCTATTAGAACAAGAAGGGGGCTACGAATCTTTGTATAGTACACATGTATTTGTTCAAAGACAGAACAAAAGTGAAAATGTAAACTTCACTCCATAAAATACTAACAATAACACATAGCTAAAGTTGAACACTATGGTTTTAAAGGTCATGATAAGGCAAGAATTGTGGATCTTATTCCAAACACTTCTGGGTGAACCTGAGTTAACCATTTAATATACTATCCATACCTCTCAAAGGGAGAAAATAACACACATCTAATATTATTTCATGGATTATTGTGAAGGTAAGACATACTAACACATTAAATGAAAATTTTAGATGTATAAAATACCTAAAATGCAAGGTAGAATTTCATGGAATAAACAATAAATTAAAGTATGAAATTAGAAAGAAAACACAAGACTACGATACTTGAAGTAATTAACAGGACATAAATACTAGAATGGTTCAATAAAACAGTGAAGAAATATCATAAAACAGCAAATTCATGTTTAATTGTCCAGTGCATCGTGTAGACAACTAGGATAGTTGGAGATAGTAGTTCAAGAAATCACTAGGGTCTGAAATAGTAAAGAAATGCTAACTTATACAGGAAGTATTTGGAAGGAAGGAAGAATGAAAAGATGGAAGGAAGGAAGGAAGGAAGGAAGGGAAGGGGGGAAGGAAAGACATTTTAAAATATCTTAGTCACAGGACTATTAAGAAAATTAGGAACAACAAATCTAAAATTTTTGACATATACTCAATATTCAATACATGAGAGCTATTATTACAAATTTACCTCAGGCAAACTGCAAGACAGCACCTTTAGATTGCAACACCTATCATGAAAAACATATGTCCAGGTGTCTTTTACAGTGAAAGACCTAGTAACAGAGTTCTTAACTAGCATTCATTTTGGTGCAAGTGTTTGATTTCTTTTCCAATCCGCTAAAGCCACAAAGGTAAGTTATTTGAAGAAATGAACAGTGTCTGATAAGACTTAAGACCCCACAAGATACTGCAAACATAAAAGAAGCATCTGCAAAAGTCACAAGGATCCAAGTCTCCTTGACATAAAGCACCCATATCATAACTAGAAAATAATTACAAATTTGACAGAGGAGACATGTATATGCCATCCAATTTGTAGAATATTTTAGTTGGCATTCATTGAGAATACGACCTATATCCATCATGAGACTAGTTTATTCTTAGCTTGAGAAACAAAAACTATTACTTTTTTCTCCTAATTTTTGTCGAAACCTGACTGCAAATCATACAAGTCAGATAAAATATGGACACCAAACCAGAGGATTGTATATGCATATCCATATGCATTCATATATATGCCTATGTGTGCTTGTATATTTACATAGATTTATTATGTAAAAGTTTTGTGATACATATAGAAAAAATATAATTCTCACACACATAGACACACATACACACATGCAGACACACCCCACCTTAAAGAATTCTATCCTAAATCTATCATTTATTAGCACCCATAGATAGTCAGTGCTACTGTGCTCTTAACAATGTATATCTGCCTCTTTTTATATTTTTCAAACTTTAAGATGATGATACACAATGCTCCACAAATTGTTTTTCAAAATTATTCTATCATGTACTCTTTTTGAGCACCATATACCTGAAAATTATTCCTTTCAATGTTTGCCTAGTTTCACAATATAATTGTACTATACATTATTTTAGCATATTCATACTTATGAACATTTAAATTTTCTTCAGTTTCTTTGCTACTGGATATTAAGTAAAAATTAACTCACACATACACTTTACCAATATGACAGGAGGGAAAAAAAATCATTTATTTATTTATTTATTATTTATTTATTCATTCCAATCTTAAAGAATTGTTATAAACAGTTTATTCCACTTATTGTTCATTTATATTCCTTCTTCTGAGGATAACCTATTAACGTTCACGGGTATAGAATCCTCAAGTGACACTGGAAAAGTTAGCACATGGGAGCTGTTTGTCAAGATGTATAAAAACAAAACAACATCAGAATGGGCTCTCAAAATCGAAGGGTAGACTCATTATCAGCCAGTTAATCCTACCACACACGACTGTAAAATAATTTGTAGAAATGGCTAGACTTTAATTTGAGTTGACCCTCACACCAGCTCCTGTTTTCCCTCATCCTCATTAAATTGGTTTAGTTTAGACACTCATTTTATTTCTACTTAATGAAATGAGAAGAAAAAGCAGAATTAGTTAAATGGTCATATAACTGAATCAACAGCTTATAGACTATCACTGTTTTTCTTTGCTTTGCTTTTGCTGTTGTTTGGTTCTATAGAAAAATCTGTCAACTATGCCAGTGTGATACTGAGGAGATGACGTTCTGAAAATACTGATAAAGAAAACAAAAATAATGACAATATATAGTAAACCTATGAGACAAAGCCTTCTTCCTCACTTTTGTACTTCTAATTTTTTGGTTAAGAATGAGAAAAATGTTACTACCATGGGTCATAGAAAATAATGCTTAAACAGTAAACAACATGTTATCATGTAGGCATTGTGTTTCTTAACATTTTTTTTTCTTGATCAATGAAACAAATTATTCATTTTGACTGTCCAAATTCATTCACTTGTGAGGAAAAACAAAGCAGCTCAAGAGTAAACCTTTTGTCCACACCTCATATTATGAAGGACCCAATGACACATGAGGTATAATAACAGGCCAGGGGAGGTTTGTTAAATCTAACCAGTCACTACATTTTCTGTGGGAACCTAGCCAGAATATCCCAAAGGAAAGCATCCCTGATGTTAATTGTCTCCCTTATCCTTATTTTCATTCTGTTTGACTTATATTAATTGTAGATCTTCCTCTTACACTCTACACATATGTACTCTACCCTCTGATTTTTCCTTATGTCAGCTGCTTAGCTGGGTGCCATCTGTTAACTGTTGTCATTGTCTCCAGGTATCAGGCCTAAATGTCCTTCCATTATGTGCTGCTGAGTCCTTTCCAGCCATCTTACAGTGGTACTGTTTTGTTTATGGGCCTCTGTGGTCGGATCACAAGCTTACCAAGCCTCAAACTTCTCTATCAACAGCCTATTCTGCCTGCCAAAAGGGTCACCCAATTTAAGGTTCCACAATGTTCTACTTTGATTAAAAGTCAAAAGGTCTTGAAAGTTTCTAAGTGTTTAAATACATTCAATTTAATTACATAGTCACTGATTTATTGATGATCATGTAAATGTCATTATTACTCATGTAATTCCTTATAGGACGAGACATATGCTCCTTGCAATGTGATTTTCTCTCAATTTCATTAAGATTTGATAAACAACCTTGATATAAATTAAGTCACTGTTCACATATTTTTATCCTTCTTTGGGAATATTCTCTGTTTAAGAACCATAGATTTACTATAGGCAAAATGATAGTAAGTTTTTTAATAAATGTGATCCAGTGCCTTGAACGGCACTGAAATTGATGATAAATGGTTTGTGCTAACACAAATATGAAGACAGTAATATTGGGAAAGTGACTGCTTTGGTTTTCTGACTTACCCTTTGACTGATGTTGGCACACTCTAGACCTTTTCCTCTCTAACTTTACTTCCTAAGGGCATGAAAAAAGTTACTTAGTTTATTTCAGAAACTGTCATATATTTAGTTTAACTCTTTGTTTTTTATACTTCTACTTTAATCTCAAATGCTTATCTTCTCTGCTTTGGAGATTATATTATAGATATTCTTAATGCCTTGGTGAAACACTTGGTCACTTTTATTGACCCTGAATTTACCTTCCACTTTCTGCCTGGAGTCATATCACTCTTACCTGGGTTTTACTGTTTTCTACCCTAGATAGATTCTTCCTGTCTATCCCTTACAACTGACAGTTTGTCTGGAAAATATGACATTTTAGTTTCAGGGTCATTCACAGATGGTGCATCTTAAATAAACCTCTCACCATAGTGTTTTCCCTTACAAACGGGGAAAATGCCCTGACCCACCCCCATAAGCAGGTATAACTGCAGGTGTCACATCCCACCTAAGGCAGAGTTCCCTGGGTCTCTAAAATAATTAATCACAGGAGCACATAGAGTTAAAAATTCCAAGGACCTGGAGGATATTTCAGAAGAGATACTGGAGGATAAGAAACCATATGGTGTATATAGGTCGGGATATCCAGGTTGATGACAGTAAAAGTTCATCTAAGCAGGTTCAGTAATTAGTATGCAATTGATAGCATAAGGTGATGAGTAAGAGCATGGTCTCTATAGCCAGCTTGCCTGGGATGAAATTTCAGCTGGATCTAATTATGTGACATCAGATAAATTACTAAGATTCTTAATATCTTGGTAACGCTTTCTCTATAGGAGGAATAGTAATAATAGTACTTACCCCGTGATATTTTTGTGAGATTTAACATGCAATGTTAACATACAGTTTAACATGCTATGTTAACGAACATGATTTAACATACAATGCACTTAGAACAATGCTTAGAATATAGTGAGTGCTATGTAAGTTTAGATATTATTATCCAAATTCTAGGGGCCACTTTATAAATCTAAATTTGACTATGTAGTGTCCTGCAAGCCTTGGGATGTTTATTCTTTAGAAACAAGACAGACCACCTGCAACAGAACCTCTTGTGAGCAATGGTTAAAAATCCAGATCTCTGAACCCACTAGGTGACTGTTTTTACCTAAAAGTCAAGCAGGGTGAAGATGGTCTTTTGTAGAACCATGTTGTATAACTTACAGTATTTATTTGAATCTAATAGGAATCGAAGATGGCAAAGCTTGCATCCGAGGTGCTTTTGCACAGGGTTCTTCCTCTCTAATACTGATGTTTAATTGGATATAAGTTGTACAGTGGGGATCATGAACACAGAACATTTTCTCTGCCCCTCTTGTTCTTGTATTCAAGCTGAGAGAGTCTTCCCCAGCTTCCTAAAACACTGACAGAAAATAACCTCATCATATTCTTGATTTAAGTGAAAAGGGTTCAGCTCATGAGATGATACAATTCTCTCTAATTATGGTCCAAGGACAGCCCCTCTCTCCAAATCTCTGGAAATCCCTATCACTCAGATTTTGAATGATAAAATAAGAGATTTAAAAAAACATATAGACATGTTTATTAAAACATTTTCTCAATAGTCTGAGGAGGTGAAGAGAAAAGTTAACATTTGGAAAAGAATTGTTTGAATTTTACCACTTGATAGAAGAGAGTTAACAAAATGCAAAACTTTAAATATTCTTGAGATCTTATTTTTCAATAATCTGTCTTATAAGTATGCCTAGTTGAGACAAAGTATATTTCATTAAAAAGAAAAGTTTGAATAAAGCCTGGTAAAGGATCATCTGGCAGCCCAACTTTCAAAAGCTGTCTTAACATCATAGAACATATTTTTCCCAGCAACAAATACTCAGCTTCACATGGAATCAATATTGCTGGAAAGTGTTATTTCCTCTAAACTATTAAAGGTGTACTAGAATACGCATTTCATTATATTAAAACATCCTGAAATGACTTCAGGCCAGAATTAAAGATGAGCAATAGTTATGAGCAGAAAAGAAAGAGCCAAGGAAGGGGAGAATGAATACATTGGCTTGAGAGCTGAACCATTGCTCCTTAGGGGATGAATTCTCTCTTAACTTCTCAAAAATTTACAACTGATGGACATACAGGCAAGAGTTAAAGCTCTGATTTCTCCTTGATAAGCTGCTGAACAATGTTCAGAATCTAAATCAGGGAACCTAAAACTATTTTGAGAAAAAAGGTGAATTTTATTTCCTCGAATTCAGAGAGAAAGAGTTAAGGCATAACATGGGGAGAAGATGCAATTGTCATTTGGGGGCAAAAGGAAAGAAAATAGCATTAACCACAATTATGAGGCCTGCAGCTTAATTATGGCTCTAATTGTAACAAATTAAAAAAAAAATCTATGTGACTTTTGACTTTTGGTAAGCCATTTCTCTTTTCTTATTTACAAACTTAGGAAGTTGCACTAAATGATCTCCATGAAGAACTAAGAGAAGAGATCTGTTGGTTAGATAGATATTTTATGGGAAAAATATGATAAAGTTATTGGATCTTCACATGGTTATAAAATAGTTTTAATTGTGATGTCTCATTATAGGAAGGAGTATTAGAGATAAATATAAATATCTTCAAATTTAATAATTTTACATGTCTTGGATAAGGGACTGATTGGGAGAAAAGTCTTAAGGATCTGCCAGAAAAGACAGGT
The DNA here is from genome assembly GCF_964165515.1 of Mesoplodon bidens. Lineage (NCBI taxonomy): Eukaryota > Metazoa > Chordata > Mammalia > Artiodactyla > Ziphiidae > Mesoplodon > Mesoplodon bidens. The sequence goes on along the minus strand of NC_138170.1, from coordinate 7,265,544 downwards.
CGAGGAGAAGATGGAAATTCTGCCTAATAATTTCCCTCTTTGTTTCCAAGACTCGATACATTCTATGACTAAGCAATAGATTTAGGAAAAAATATATGCTATGTCTTTTGTGATAGTATGGGAACCAGTGCAAACAGTGGGAATGCCAAGAAAGCTGGGAGCTTGCATGACCTCAAGAGAAACAAAAGTGCCTCAGTGTTTTGCACACTGCTGTAAGGAAGGGAGGGAATACCAGTGACAGTAGAGTGAGTGAATAGATTTTAAATACTGACAACACTCACTACCCTTCAAAATCAATGCGAAATGTATACCCATCCACCTTCATACATGTATAATCTCTAACTTCTTATTAATTATACTTACCTAAGATAATCAGAAATTTCTAGAAGTTCTGGCAGAAAATACCTTTTATGATTATTTCTACATAATATAACTATTAAGAATTTTCAATTCTCAATAGATAATTTGTTTAGATGCACTTATAAAAATTTGCATCAATGAATTGAGTGAAAAATTTTTGAAGTGCAGATTTTAAAATGTACAGAGTCCTCCAAATAAACTTTTGAATCAAAAATTACATCACTAAGAGATTCTTTGGCCAAACGGGCACATGAAAAGATGCTCAACATCACTAATCATCAGGTAAATGCAGTTCAACACCAAAATGAGATACCACCTCATACCTGTCAGAATGGCCATCATTAAAAAGTCTACAAATAACAGATGTTGGCAAGGATGTGGAGAAAAGGGAGCACATGTAAACTGTTGGTGGGAATATAAGTTAGTGCAGCCACTGTTGAAAACAGTATGAAGTTTTCTCAAAAAACTAAAAATGGAACTACCATATAACCCAGCAGTTCCACTCCTGTATATATATGTGAAAAAAAATTAAAAAAATACATGTACCCCAATGTGCATAACAGCGTTGTTTACAGTTGCCGAGACATGGAAGCAACCTACGTGTTCATCAACAGATGAATGGATAAAGAAGGTGTTATGTACATAATACAATGGGATACTACTCAGCCATAAAAAAAGAGTGTAATTTTCCCATTTGCAGCAATACAGATGGACTTGGAGGGCATTATGCTAAATGAAATAAGTCAGAGAAAGAAAGATAAATATTGTATGATATCACTTATATATGGAATCTAAAAAATACTACAAACTAGTAAATATAACATAAAAGAAGCAGACTCACAGATATAGAGAACAAACTGGTGGTTGCCAGTGGGGATAGGAGAGGGGTAATGGAGGGTTGGGGAAGTGGGAGGCACAAACTGTTGGGTATAAGATTGCCTCAAGAATGTATTGTACAACATGGGGAATATGGGCAATATTTTGTAATAACCATAAATAGAAAGTAATCTTTAAAAATTTTATAAAATAAAATATTTAAAAAATATATGTTTTGGCCAAAGCTAACAAGAAATTTAACAAAGTTAAGCAGAACAAACTAGACTCATTTGCCTAGTAAATCCTCCCTTTCCCTCCCTCCAATTGTCTCCTTGTGTCCAGTCCTCTCTCTCTCCCCTTATCCTTCTGATCCCTCTTATTATACCGCTCTGTCTACCTTTCCAACCTCTTCCTCTTATCCAGATGTCCTTCCTATTTCAACAACTTTTTAAAATCCCAAAATGCATGTTGCCACTAAATATTAATTTGTCCTAATATTTATGTATCAATATATAGATTACTGTAGAATTTAATCCATAGACTGAAGGTAAATTAAGAGCTATGATTAAAATTTTCCTAAAACTAAAAAAGACAATATTCACAGAAGCATTTAGAATTCTTTTGAGTACATATCACCCACGGTTACAGACCTGTATCATTCGTATATGTGTTGGTCAAAACCTCAGTGGCCAAAACCTGGATGTTAAAATCTGATTAAACTGATCCAAGAAAGGACTTAGAAAACCTCACTTTCTACAATAACCGTGAGAGTTAAAAAAAAGACCCACAGATTTTCCCTATATCCCAGCCCTTAACCATAACCCTAGGCACTTGACCAAAACGTCCTTTTCTTCAAATTTAATTGGGAAAGACCTACTCTGCAAATGTAATTGTAATACAAAATGCATACCTGAGGAACATGATACAACTGAAAATGCACTAATGCCTTCCACAGAAGAGAAGATGAAATCCTTGTGTAATGTTTACCCCTCCCTTTGACACTTTATAACTTAAATACTGTGATGCAAGATTAACAATACTTAAACACTATAATATAAAGTAAATATAAAAAAGGGAATACGAGGGGGAGGAAAATGAAATTTATAAATATATATGTGTGTGTGTGTGTGTGTGTGTGTATTCACGTATATCACACAGGCAAAATAAAACAAAATAATGAGTAAATACTGATGACCATTACAGTCCTTGTTTCTGTAACTGGTCATGTGGTTGTATCTGATATATATAACTACTTTCCTCCATAAATATTCCCTTGTCTTTCAACAAGTACCTCACCTGTTAAGGTGATATAAACCTTAATTTTTGAAGGATCTGTGCCATTAGTAGTCTAGCTTGAATTGGGCTATTGTAGTTTTCCATAGTTATTCATCACAGGACATGGTAATACTAAGAGACACCCTAAGGAATCTCTGTTGTGGAGTAGTAGTCCAATTTCTCCTTGAAGTCAAGACAATCACATCAGCTAGCACAGTACCTCTTTTCCAGAGGTTTTAGGAGCCCAAAGTGGCTGGACAGTAGTCTTAACCTCCTATTCAATGGAATCATTATTGTGTCTCCTGGTGGAAATATTCCCCCTTGTAGAACCAAGACTTTCAGACCAGTAGAACATAAGTTCATGAGGACAGTAAGAAAATTTTTTTTAGTGGGTCACTAGGGAGAATGGTAAATGATACAAGTCCCATTTCCAATCATTGATTCCTGAACCTGTGAATTCTGGTGATGGGAGAAACAGCATCATATATCAGACACTGATTCAGAAGTCATACAGTCTTCTGGAGATCATTGCCCCAACCCTGTAAGATATTGTCACCTAACTGGCACTGCCATTGAGTATTCAAAAAGCAATTCCACCATTCTATCAAGCCACCTACTTCAAGATGGTGCAGAACATGGGAAGACCAATGAATTTCTTGAACATGGGCTCCTTACCACTTCTTTTGCGGTGAAGTAAGTTTCTTGATCAGAAGCAATGCTGTGTGGAAGACCATGATGGTGGATAAGGCATTCTATAAGTTCATAAATAGTAGTATTGGCAGATGCATTTTGTGTAGAAAAGGCCAATCTATGTGCAAAGTATATGTCTGTTCCAGTAAGAACAAAATGTTGCTCCTTCTATGATGGAAGTGGTCCAATGTAATCAACCTGTCACCAGGTAGCTGGCTCAATACCTTAGAGAATTGTCTCATATTAAGGATTCAGTGCTGGTCTCTGCTGTTGGCAGATTGGACACTCAACACTGACCTTAGCCAAGTCAGCCTGGGTGAGTAAAACTCTATGTTACTTTTTTCAGAAATAACCTCAATCTCTGCCACCATGACTACTTTATTCATGAACCCATTAAGTAATGACGGGGCTATCTATGAAAAGAGATTGACTTGTATCCAAATAATGGGTCATCTTATCCACTTGATTATTAAAATCCTCCTCTGCTGAGATCACCATTTGATAAGTATTAAGGGGCACAAATAACTTAACATTTTTTGCCCATACAGAGATCTATCCTCATGCCTCTTCCCCATATTTTCTTGTAACCGATTTTCCAATCTTGCTCCTTCCAAGTTTCTGACCCTCCAGCTAAACCCTCCAGCTAAATGGATACGTGAATCAATATGTATACATCTGGCCATTTCTCCTTCCAAGTAAAATGAACAACCAGGTGCACTGCTTGAAGTTCTGTCCATTGAGAGGATTTCTCTACACAACTTTACTGCAGGGATATCCCTGTTATGGACTGTAGTGCTTCAGCTCTTCACTTTGGGGTGACACCTGCATACGTGGAATCTTCTGTAAACCAGGTTCGAGTTTTCTCTTCCTCTGTCAGCTGATGATAGGCAAATTCCCTATGATACCAAAGGTATAGGCTGGGAGAAAGAAGTAGTGTGGCAAGAGTAGGGATGATAGCATTTGGACCACTTCTTCACAGAAATGACATGTACTTTCAGGGCTTGCTCAGGTCTGATTACATATGTATCACTTCTATTCGATAATGCAGTGCTGGTGTACATGCCCATATTTATGACTTGGTGGGTCAGACAATGCCCAGTTCATGATGGGCAGCTCAGGTTATATGGTAACTGAGTGGACCATGGATATACGTTCAATTTTTTAAGGGCTAGTAGTAAGATAAAATCTTTCTCAAAAGCAGAGCAGTTATCTGTAAAAATCAGCAGGACTTTGCTCCAAAATTCTAAGCGCCTGGGCTATGATTTTCCAATAGGAATCTTTCAAAGGCTCCATAGAGCATCTTTGACAAATGACACTTCAAGCACCATTGTAAATGCTGGTCATATGGCCCAAGAGGCAAAGCACCTTGCCTGGCAAACTGAACTTGTTGCATGGCATTCCCTTGTTCTGGCAATCAAAACTAGCAGCTTTTTGAGTCAGTGGGTAAATGGTTCAGAGTAACACACCTACAAGAGGAATATATTGTCTCCATAATCCAAAAAGGCCCACTAGACATGTGCCACTCTTTGGCTACAGCAGGGGTCAGATGCAACTCCTTACCCTTCACTTCAGAAGAGATACTCTCCAGGTCCCACACACTGAAATGTCACCATGTAGAAGGACCCTGAATTTTTGGCCAGATTTATTTCTTACCCCCTGACATGTAAATGTTACCAATAAATCTAAAGTAGTTGCTACATCTTGCTCACAAGGTCCAATCAGTATATTGTATCAATATAATGGATCAGTATAATATTCTGTGGAAGGGAAAGGCAATCAAGGTTCTTACAAACTGAATTATGACATATGGCTGAAGAGTTAATATACCCCTAAAATAAGACATGGAAGGTGTATTGCTGGCCTTGCCACCTGAAAGCAACATGCTTCTTCTGGTCTTTTAAAAAAAGGCCTAAAGAAAAAAAACATTTTCCAGAGATAGCTGCATAGCAGGCTCCAGAGTGTGTGTTAATTTGTTCAAGCAATGAAACCACATCTGACACAGCAGCTGTGATTGGAGTCACCACCTAGTTAAGCTTATAATAATCCACCATCATTCTACAAGATCCATCTGTCTTCTGCACAGGCCAAATAGGTGAGTTGGTGGGGATGAAGTGGGCAAAAGCAACCCTGTATCTTTCAAGTCCACATGGTGGCACTAATCTCTGCATTTCCTCCAAGAATGTAGTATTGCTTTAGTTTTCTATTTTCCTAGGTATAGGCAGTTCTTGTGGCTTCCACATGGTCTTTCTATCATGATAGCCCTCACTCCAGTCATCAAGGAATCAACACTGGGATTCAGCCAATTGCTGATTGTATCTATTTCAATTATACATTCCAGGTCTGGGGAATAACTACAGGATGAGTTTAGGGGCCAAGTAGGCCCATTTTGACACAGATATGAGCTAAAACTCAACTGATCACCTGACCGTTTTAAGCCCCATACTTTGACTAGTATGTCACAGTTATGTTTTGGGTCTCCTGGAATTAGTGTCAGTTCAGTGTCCAGTACCCCTGAAAGTTCTAATTATTTCCTTTTTTCTAATGCACAATTACCATTGTAAAAGGCCATAAGTCCCTTTGAAGAAGGTTGGGAGCAAGGTTAACAGTTTGAATTTTTGGCAGTGTATCAGAGTATTTCTTCAAGAGGAGCTACCTTCCCTTCATTCAAAAGATTCTGGATCTGTAAACTGGCTCAAGTGTGGGAATTGATTGTTTTTATTATTCGGTTTTGACTTTTGTTCACTTGACCTAGAAATTCTGCTTTAACCAATTACATTGGATGCCTTACTTCTAAATTATCTATCTTCAGCAGTCATACCTAAAGCCCTACCTTTTTTTTTTACTACAAAGCTTTCGCCTGTGTCTCTCTATCTTTGAATATCTGCCAAAATGCAAGAGATGATTACTCACCCCTTCGCTTTAGCAAGCTCTGAATAAATAGCCTTTGCTTCTTCTAATATGTGGGGTCTTCATTCATTTCCACAGCACTCAATGAATGATTTTTGAATTAATTAACCAATTAATTCATCCATTGGGTGTCATATCTTGGCAGTAGTATTTGTTCCATTGATTTTGCAGGATTCTCTGAAGAGGTGACATCTTGAGGCAGCGTGGTATTACAGAATAAGCAAGGAACAAGTCAGAAGACTTGAATTTCAGTATTTCTCCCTATGGCATTCTTCAATTTCTCTCTGTGGACGTTTTTCTCTGCAGTCTTTGGCTTCCTTATAAGTGCAATGAGAACAATAGAATGGACAATCTTTAAGGATCATTCCATCTCTGGGGAAGTGCCAGCTGCAAGTGTAACTTGCCCTTGATTTCCTGATTTAAGGCTCTCTCTCCTCTCTTTTTCTCTCTCTCACACACATGCATGTAGATTTTTCTACTTTATATGCAGTAATTCCTAAGATGTCCAGAGAAGTCTTCAACTAATAAGTTTTAAAACCCACAATTACTATAAATTAGCATTTAGAAACTACCTGCCCATGCATAGTTTTAATTAATTTATTTGACCTCAAATGTCCCTTCCAGCCCTAGATCCCAAATTACATGACAAAGAATAAGTGTTTATAAATAACATGTGGATTGTTTTCAAATGTTAATTTGCATTATGAGATTGTGTGTTTGTTTGCTCTCTTTTCCCTGAGAAACATGAAGCAAATAGTTTTTTGTTGTTGTTGGTTTGCTTTTTTTTTTCGTTATACGGGCCTCTCACTGTTGTGGTCTCTCCCGCTGTGGAGCACAGGCTCCAGACGCCCAGGCTCAGTGACCATGGCTCACAGGCTCAGCGGCTCCATGGCATGTGGGATCCTCCTTGACCTGGGCACGAACCTGTATCCCCTGCATCGGCAGGCAGACTCTCAACCACCGTGCCACCAGGGAAGCCCACTTTTTTTTTTGTTTGTTTGTTTTTGTTTTATGATTCCCTAATCTCTTGCCAAAGAGCTTTGGTTTATTCTGAAATGCCAAAATCCCAGCCTATGAACTTGGGCTGGATCAATCATCATATTTTTCAATTTTTCATATTTCTCAATTACAGAAATCTAAGTCACAGTAAGAGGAGCAGAAGACACATGTAAGTTAGGTCAGTGTTTTATAAAAACATTGTAGGGTGGGCAATCCAGGAGGGTGTATGTTGTAATAAAAAGACTACCAGGGCAGAGTTCAAAACTCTTGTGCTGGAACTTTGTCTCTGCTGCTTCTTGGTTGGCTGACCTTTAGCAAATCAATTTGTATCTCTGAGTTTCAGTGTTCTTACAAATAAGATAAAGAATGGCTAAAAATAACTACCATTTTTGCTTCATAGTGTTCCTCGAAGCTGATATAAGATAATATGGTACACAGAAGACATCATTTGCAGTAAGTGATGTGAATGTTAAGTGGTTGTCTCATTATTATTTTACAAACAAAAAAATGGGACAAAGGATTAATCTACAAATATACAAACAGCTCATGCAGCTCAATATCAAAAAAACAAACAACCTAATCAAAAATTGGCAGAAGACCTAAATAGACATTTCTCCAAAGAAGATATACAGATTGCCAACAAACACATGAAAGGATGCTCAACATCACTAATCATTAGAGAAATGCCAATCAAAACTACTGTGAGGTATCACCTCACACCCAGAATGACCATCATCAAAAAATCTACAAACAATAAATGCGGGACAGGGTGTGGAGAAAAGGGAACCCTCTTGCACTGTTGGTGGGAATGTCAATTGATACAGCCACTATGGAGAACATTATAGAGGTTCCTTAAAAAACTACAAATAGAATTACCATATGACCCAGCAATCCCACTACTGGTCATATACCCTGAGAAAACCATAATTCAAAAAGAGTCATGCACCACAATGTTTATTGCAGAACAGTTTACAATAGCCAGGACATGGAAGCAACCTAAATGTCCATCAACAGATGAATGGATGAAGAAGATGTGGCACATATATACAATGGAATATTACTCCGCCAGAGAAAGAAACAAAACTGAGTTATTTGTAGTGAGGTGGATGGACCTAGAGTCTGTCATACAGAGTGAAGTAAGTCAGAAAGAGAAAAACAAATACCATATGCTAACACATATATATGGAATCTAAAAAAAAAATGGTTCTGAAGAATGTAGGGGCCAGACAGGAATAAAGATGTGGACGTAGAATATGGATTTGAGGACATGGGGATGGGGAAGGGGAAGGGGAAGCTGGGACGAAGTGAGAGAGTGGCATTGACATATATGCACTACCAAATGTAAAATAGATAGCTATTGGGAAGCAGCTGCATAGCACAGGGAGATCAGCTCCGTGCTTTGTGACCACCTTAAGTGGTAGGAAGGAGATGCAAGAAGGAAGGAATATGGGGATATATGTATATGTATAGCTGATTCACTTTGTTATACAGCAGAAACTAACACAAAAATGTAAAGCAGTTACACTCCAATAAAATGTTTAAAAAAAAGAGAGTAAATTAGCTTATTTCTACCATCCTAATGGTAGGTTCACATTATTATATGAAACAATTCAATGGATGATACAAAGTTAGACATTTGAGTGAGCCAGAGATAGGGTCTAACAAAGACAAAGCTACAGAATAAAACCCCAGGGCAAATTAATTGAAAGTTTTAATCTATCACAAACTTCAGATGAAACATTAGTCAGCATTTACTAAAAGCCTACTGTGTTCTAAGCATGAACCCCATCATGATTCCACATTGTAAACCAAGGAATGAAAAAAGCCTATTAAAGCCTCAAGAATATGTAACCAAGAAAAGGTGAGTGAATCTAAAAACTCAAAAACAAACAAGCAAGCAAACAAGAAAATGACTGCAATCAACAGCTATGGGTTACAGAATTTTTATATCAATATTAGAGCAAATACAGACTTAAAACAGAGAGAATCTATACAAACACACATAACAGAAGCAGTTTGGCATGTCTGAAGATGGATTTAATTTTAAGAACACCACTTAGAATTAGGTAAAACCCTCAACAGTCAAAAAATATATGAATCCCATAATTGGAATCAGTTTGTGTGTCGTGTGTATCTGGTATATTCTTAGCAGCCCATATGCAATCATAATTAAGTATAATTTAACTGAAATTCATAGTTGAGGAAATTTAAAGCCTTGATGGAATAAACAGTGTATGAGATCCAAATCACAAAGTTGAATGATTGAATAGTAATGAAATGGAAGTAGAAAGAAAAATGAGAACAAGATAAAAAAAGGGGAACATATTTCATATTAAGAAAATCTTTTCAACTTTATTTCTTTTGTGGTTAAAGAAAACCTATTTCCTTCTAAAATGATATTGTTTGGAATGTTTGTTTTGAGTTTTTATTGCTTTTTAATATTTTTGTTACATTTTTGCCTATGTCAGAGACAACAGCAACATAGCTTAACTAACATTTATTTTGGCATTTTCATGATTCTTTATCAGTTATTTACTCATTTCAGTAGGTCATTATTATCCCTTTATCATGGGATCTAAAGGGATATATGATGTCACAAAATGTCAAGACATATATATATATATATATATATATATATATATATATATATATATATATATATATATATATGCCGTATAGTTTGAGTTTGAAATCAATTCTTCTATGCCAAAGATTTTGAGAATTTACTGAGATACTCTGGACCCCCAATTCCATTTCCACTCATGTGTCATGAAAGCATGGAAATTTATCCCAAAAAGGCAAATTTAGGAATAATTTCTTATACTGGCTTCTTCAAGAGACATGGGAAAAATGAGAAGCAAGTTAGATGCCCAGAGCACAGTCTGTTATTTCATGCTTGTCTACTTTTCCTGGTATAACTCACAAAACTCTTGGTAGATACAGAAAAAAACATTTTCAGAAGATTCACCAAATTACTTCAAATTTTATTAGGAACAGGGTACAGTTTTCTTTCCTGTTCTCATTGTAAATACACACCTTAGCTGCAGAAAAGAAAAACTTAGAAGCATCAAAGAAAATAGCTTCCTTCTTTCCAAGATGAAAACTCAAGTTCTCTGGAACACAGATATACATACGGCAGGTTATTATTATTTTATAATGATGTCTCCAAAGTAGGAACCCAAATCAGTTTCAGGATATTTTTGAACACTGTTGAACTCAGGAAACGTTTTTGTTTTTGTTTTTTTAATTTTTGTGGTTGTAATTTAAAAATAAAATAAATTTCCCATATATTCATTTAGGTGTGAAATATATAATTCAAAGCCCAAGACTGAACTCATGTGAATCAGTAAACAGAAATGCTTTCAGTTTTTCTGCATCCTAGAAGGCTGTGGATCACTTCATTGTAAATAGACTTAAGAAGAGAACTTTCATCAATGGGCAGGATGCTCCTATGTGGTAATATCAATTGTTATTCATATCTAGGAACATTTGTTTGCTTTTGTAAGGCTGATATCAGACTGGTTTAAACTAGTTTTCATAACAGACAACATTTTTAGGTGTCAAAAGAAACCTCTTCACTGCTTCTGTAGCCACTGAATGGGTAGTAAATTAACAGTTATCTGAACTGACCAAGTCTGAACATAGAAATGTCTGTTGCATGCAGACTGCTTTTGAGTGTGCCATATCTCATGAATATCCCTATGAGAGTCTCTGGGTAAGTTTTTCCTTGGATTTTATGTTTATCCAGGTCCTTCCACTGTCAGAGACTTGTCACAGAAAGATGAATTCTGCCTCATTCTCCACTCATTTGATTGAAATCTACATTCTCATTTAGATATTATCAGTTTCTAGATCTCAAAGAAATCTATCCTTATTTATTCTTGCTTAAAGTCAGCAATATTACAGATGGAAATGGAAACACTGCATTTCTACTCTGATTCAAGGACTAGATGATTTCTTGACCTATACAAAGGCATAAATATGTTGTGCTTCTCTTAAGATTTGGTTTCAAATTGTTGATTCCTTAACTAAAGGCTATCACAGATCCTAACCCTTACTTCACTAGTATACCTACTACTCTTCCTGAAGTATACTTCATTAAGTTTTTATTACACATTTTGCCTAAAGTGAGAGACATTTTTCTTATTTGGGAGGCAGGCAGCTGTTAATACCTTAGATTTAGGAAGTCACAAAATCTCTATGCATCTGATGCATATCTTTTTTTTTCTACATTTTATACCCTGTAAACTGAGTAAAGAGTAAATAGAATATGAAACATATTAAAGTGCGATATGAATATTATACTAATGTCTGTGAAATATACAGCAAACAAAGAGCAGTATAGCATAGCACTTAAGTATGTGGCCTTTAGCACAAAGCCACTGGAGTTAAAACCCTGAGTTCATTCCCATCAGTCTCATCACCTAGGATCAGGTATTTAATGTCTCTATCCCTGGCTTCATACTAAATTAAATGAGATAAGCAGATAGTACTTTAAGTATACTAAATAATAATAGTCATAAAATCACAGGCATATCATATTTATTTATTCATTTATTAACTCAATAAACAGCTATATATTTTCATAAAAAATACCATTTATTTACTTCAGAGGGTCCATGTTCAAGTATAGCATCACCATGAGTTGACCAGTGAACAGCAATCAGAGGCCAATATTTTAAAATTGATCTGAATTTAACCAAGATTCTCTACTCAACTCTCAATTTACAGGAAATACAGAGGACAGAAGGACTTGTTGAACTCCACCATAGGGCTAAAATCATTGCAATCCAACTGTGAACATGCTTACATGACAAAGCATTTTCCTCTATAAAGAAATTCCAAGTAAAGAGAGAGAGAGGAAAAGAGAGAGGTGAATTCTATACCCATAAACTCTTCTTGAATCTAGTACTAGAAGATTAGCTTTATCAACCAAATTAACTACTGAGAACACTTCTGCAAATAGACTGAGGGTAAGCTTTTTAAAAAATAAAATGTACATCTAATACTAGAAAAAAAAATGTGGAAGAGGAAAATTAATGTGCAAGTGTTATGTGCTGTAACAAAGTTAGAAATAATATTAATGGAAAATTCAAGGACAAAAGAGTAGACCAAAATAGAGTAAGTTCATTATATTGGAAATAGAGGATGTCAAAGGATATGCATAAAAATGGATAAGCTAGATAGAGAAAGGTTAAATAAAAGGTGTCTGAGGTAATTTTAAATTTTAAATATAAAATATATATTGATAGTATATATACATATAGGTGTATGCTATATACTCATATATGTCCTCGTATATTTTCATATGCATATATACACATTTTGTAAAAAAAAAGAAGTATAGGAAAAAAACCCAAATTCACATAATTATAAAATCTTATAGCAAAGTCAAGATCAAACATATGAATCATATCAGTATACGCAAATTAATTTCACTCACTCATTTTAAAAATTTGTTTTCGGTTTGTCTCACAAAAGAAGTTACCACTATATGCTGTATGTAAGATAAATAATTAAAACATAGTGAGTTAAAAATAAAAGGAAAGACAAAAATATTGCAGGAAAATAAAAATAAAAAGAGAGCAGGATAGCAAGGCTGATTTCAGACAAAAGAGAAGTTCAGCCGAAAACATTAAATATGACAAAGAACACTTTTCAATATAAAATCTACAAATCAAAATGAAGCTAGAACTTTTATAAATATCTATGCAACTAATAACCTACTACCTTTGTGAGCAAAAACTATAGGATCTGTAAGTAGACATTGAAACACATTAATGATAGAACATGTTAATATTAGAATCTCATCACAAGAGAGATCAGATAGACAATAAAAGGCAACAGAAGAGGCAGAAAATATAGAAGCTAGATCTTATGGATATATATCAAACACTACATGCTGATAAGAGATTACTTACTCTTCTCAACTTCCCATGGCACAGTCACAAAAATTCATTATATTTTAGGTAACAGATAAAATATCTAGAATTTCCATGACATATAAATATTACAAAGAACACTCCTGGACACAGCGCAATAAAACTGGAAATTACTAATGATAAAAATGGCAGAAAAGCCTTTTCACCTGGAAATTGAAAATGCTTCTTCTAAACTGCTCTTGAGTTAAAGAGGAAATATAAACTTAAATATCAGAATTTTTAAAAACATAATGATAATAAAATCTATGAGATAAAGTTAATGCAATAATTAGCAATAAACACTTTTATCAGAATAAATGAAACATGAAAATAAATTACTTACATTTCCAATTCAGGAAACTAGACCAAAAAATAGCAAAGTAAATTAAAATATATACACAAAAATAAATGATGAGAGGGAACTAGAAATATATAAAATACACAGTATTTTAAAAGTTCAGGATGTTAATTAATTATAATCATCTTTTCTGTGAAAAGGTAATGAGCAATCTACTCACTACTCTGATAAAGTAAAAAGAAAAAAAAGAAGAAAGTACAGATATATGAGATCAGAAATGAGGAGAAAATAACAACAGAAATAGAAGATATTTTTTAAAAACATAAGACAAATTGGCAGACTTCTATGCAAAAAAATCTGGAAAAAATATAAATTAAATGGATAATTGACTAAGGCTTTCAGATTTCCCAAATTGACCCCATTAGAGTTGGTAAGTTTATACTTACCAATTTCCATATAAAAATAGAAAAAATATATATTAAGAAGCTCCTCTGTTACAAAAAGCACTAGGCACAAAAGATCTCACAGGGGATGTCTACCAAACCTTCCATGACTAGATAGTGCCAATACTGTATAAATTACTCCAGTACCTTGAAAAGGAATATATTTATTTGTTTATTTTCCAATTAATATAGGAATGATAGTGCAGATAATAATGAAATCACTTACCAACATGAACAAAACAGAAGAAAAATCAACCATATGTGTGGAGACCCAAAACAAAATTTAAACTGTAACAATGAATCTAACTATATCAATAGAATAACTGCACTGAAGGGAGTGGGGCAGAAAAGAACTAACTTAAATAACTTAGAAAATATAATTTGATTGGATGCTATAAGAATAAAGACACAGTAAACTGTAAAAATTTCTGTACTCTAGTTAGTAGATTTGCTTTGCCCAGCAGTATCCTATAGCAATTCTGAAACTAATTTATGTGTTTAGTAAGACTGAAAAAATGCATAAACTGTAATGAGAGCCATTTCTCAGATTTGGACAAAAATAAGTACAGATAAGAGAATGAAGGAAGGCTAAATCAAACCTGTGATTTTGTTTTGGAATAAGAGGTATCAGTATGAACTCACGGTATACAATATATGCATAAATCCATATAAAGGTGTTTGTGTGTGATTTGCTATATATGAAAATATAGTAAAAATATATATTCTCCCTCTGTCTATACAGGGGTGGGGTATAAAAGGCATGCCACCCAGATGCAATGAGCATACCTAGAGTTGGATCCTGGTTTCTCAACACCATCCTTCTTTTAAAGGGACCAGGATTCCTTGGAGAACAAGGGATAGAAAATACAAGATGAGTCTAAAATAACGTGTTGTGCCAGAAAGTAAAGAGGTACTAAAAATGGATGAGGGCAAGTCAAAACAATACAGAAGAAAATCTGAAGGTGTGCCAAATGGTTAAAGTTAGAACAATTTGGTAATTCAATAATTAATGAACTATTGGGCTAGAATCCTTAAAGTAAAATAAAAATTCATAAGTCAATGCTGATATAGATAAATAATTGAATGAAAAACGTAATAAAAGATAAGAGACAGCTATTTTTTATAGAAGAGTTTCAATTAATAAAGAAAAAATGAATAAAACAAACTTCCCATTAGTCCAATTACACAGTTTATAATTGTTGCAGGTAGGATTCTTATTTACTAACAAATGAAAAAATAGTGGGTAGAAACCTGAGAAGCAACAAACTCTTTATCGTTTCAAAGTATCTGTCCAATGATATTGATTAATTAAAAAGGGAAAAAATCATTGGGAATTCCCTGGAAGTTCAGCGATTATGACTCTGTGCTTCTATTGATGTGGGCCCGGGTTCGATCCCTGGTCAGGGAACTAAGATCCTGTGAGCCGCAGGGCACAGCAAAGAAAAAAAAAAAAAAAGGAAAATTATGATTTTTACAGTGTAGGAACCAGGCAAACATCAACTTAAATGATGAAAGTTAACATCACTCCATTAATAAGACATATCAATATTATCTACCCCTAATATGATTCTGAGCCATCGTACATGGAATATATATATATATATATATATATATATATATATATATATATATATATATTTGACAAGAAAAGGATTTAATTGTCACATACAAGCTAAGAAGTATGGGAAGGCCTGTTGAGGGCTGGAATGGCAGCTAAAGTCCTCCAGCTCTGCCATCCTCATCATGGGGCTTTTGTGCCCAAGGCCCCTGTAAACATCACTTCTTAAGAAGAAGGAACTAAAGGTCAAAATTCCATACAAGTCCTGTTTTCCCAGAAGCTCTTCAGTCAGAGCTGGATCTTCTAACTGCAAGGGCATCAGGACAATGAATTATTTTCAGGTGAGCAAGTTACCCTCAACAAAGGCAGGGTGCCATGGGCAGGCCACAGAGCCAACATGCATACCCATGCTATTCCTCCCCCGGGGTCTGATGTCACTGACCAAATTGGTCACCTGCCCAGTTCTGGTGTGTGTGACGTGGGGAGGGTGAGGGAAGGCATGACCCCTCTGTCCCAGGACCTGCCCCTGTCCTTGGAATTTCCTGTGTCTACACCTAGTCATCCTTTGGAGATTTCAGGCTGCAAAAGGGTGGTTTTGGGGCCCAGTTTCTATACCACGTGGGCCTGCCTAGTGCCTTTAGAAAAGGAGAAAGGATCAAGTTCTCTTTGAAATTACTGGAAATTGGCTCACGTTGCGCTGGTCATCCGTCTCTGGGATGACACCAAACAGCTGGGTCCTGAGCATACCCATGGTCAGCACCCCATCTGGCAAGCGTGAACCGTGGCAGCCTGAGAGAACAGCTCACAGAGCAGGCAGCTTGCACACCCATCCAGCACAGCTGCAGCCCTTGAAGGACAACACAAACTACATGAACAATTTGACAGAGCTGCAATCCAGTGGGAAATCTAAGCATGACTCTTAGAATTTGACAGAGCAAATAGAGGATTTGTGTAATACAATTACTTAAAGTATGCAACATGT
This sequence comes from Mesoplodon bidens, assembly GCF_964165515.1. Taxonomy (NCBI): domain Eukaryota; kingdom Metazoa; phylum Chordata; class Mammalia; order Artiodactyla; family Ziphiidae; genus Mesoplodon; species Mesoplodon bidens. The sequence continues at coordinate 7,249,295 of NC_138170.1, read as the reverse complement.
GAGTCTGTGCCCCCCTTCCTCAGTCTCTTGAGTATCTTTTCATGTGCCTTTTGGTCATCTGTATGTCTTCTTTGGAGAAATGTCTTTTTAGATCTTCTGCCCATTTTTTTTTTGATTGGGTTGTTTGTTTTTTTGATATTGAGATGTATGAGATGTTTGTGTATTTTAGAAATTAATCCCTTGTCAGTTGCATTGTTTGCAAATCTTTTTTTTTTATTCTGTAGGTTGGTTTTTTGTTTTGTTTATGGTTTCCTTTGCTGTGCAAAACCTTTTAAGATTAATTAGGTTCCATTTGTTTATTTTTGTTTTTATTTCCATCCTGCAGTCCACTCATGGGCATATATCTAGAGAAAAACATAATTCAAAAAGATACATGTATCCCAATATTCATTGTAGCACTATTTACAGCAGACAAGGCATGGAAGTAACGTTAAATGTCCATTGACAGATGAATGGATAAAAAAGATGTAGTGTGTATATACAATGGAATATTACTAAGCCACAAAAAACAAGTGAAATAATGCCATTTTCAGCAATGTGGATGGACCTAGATATTATCATAGTAAGTAATGTTAAGCAAGACAGACAAAGACAAATATCATATGACACCATTTATATGTGAAATCTTAAAAAAAAGGATACAAATATACTTTTTTACAAAACAGAAATAGACTCATAGACATAGAAAACTAACATATGGTTACCAAAGGGGAGGGGCGGAGAAGGATAGGTTAGGAATTTAGGATTAAAATATACACACTACTGTATATAAGGTAGATAACCAACAAGAACCTACCATATAGCACAGGAAACCATATTCAATATCTTGTAATAGCTTATAGTGGAAGAGAATGCAAAAAAGAATATATATATATGTGTGTGTGTATTTATGTGTATGTATATAATTGAGACACTGCTGTATACCTGAAATTAACACAACATTGTAAGTTAACTATATTTCAATAAAAATAAAAAGTATAAAGCATGTAATGATTAAGAAACATGAGAAGTTAGAGGTCTTGAAATTTTAACCTTTAAAAATGCCTTGGGCTACATGGATTAATTTGTGAGAACTGTGGAGAATTCAGTTAAGAGAACTATTATTATATTATTCAGTATATATTTTATAATAGAAATAGTGTTTTAAATTTTTTGAAATAATTATATGAGTGTGACATAACCTAACACTGAAACACGTTAAAAAAATATGGATGTACACACATGTATACAAATATACAAGAAATCTATTGGCAAACTACAGCCAGTGAGCCCAAACCAATTTATTGCCTATTTTAGTAAATCAAGTTTTATTGAAAAGTAGCCACACTTATTCATGTGAAAAGGCAGTTGGCAGTTGACTAGCTGCAACTCAGACTTTTGCAGTAGCAAAGACTAATATATTTATTTTTTGTCCTTTTTTTGTTAAAAAAAAATTGCCAATCTCTGCAATAGATCAGTCTCCCATGGAATTGGATATATAAATATACCAAATAATATATCAACACATTAAAACGCATATTATATTATAATTAAATGACTGACAAAATATAATTAATTATATAGATGCAAATATATTTAAATATTTGGCTATTTAAAGATGAAAAATGATAACAAATTTCTCCTCCATTCTTGTTATCGAAATATTAGTTTTAGTAATGGGGTTCTGGATTGAAATAGGTATTATGACTTGATCCAGAAATAGGATATTTTTTCCAAACTGCAGACCTCTTACATATCATTCCCACAACCATTCCACCACCCCCACCCTGCTATTAAGGAACAAGTTTTCCACAGTAAACTTAGCTGGTACAGAAGCAGATACTATAGGAGCTTGAGAATGAAGTTCTCCAAAAGAGACAAAGGAAGGCGCTCAATCATTCATGCCCAATGCTTTCAGAAATCCTACAATTTACTGGTTTTCAGTTGTAAAAAAATGAAGAATTTGATGATGAGAAAGTTTCTACTTTATGTAACAGGACATAAGAGAGAATGATTCCTCTTTATGTAACAATATGAAATATACAACACAATTATTGCTAGTATTTTTAAAAAGTATCCTGACTACCTCAGTCAAAGACAAATAAATGTAATAAAAAATTCAGCACACATTCTCAAATTATAAAACCTTTTTATAATATAGAAGAAAGGAAACATAAAATCTGCAAATATTAGATTTAATGATGACAGTCTTAAGTAGTATTTTTTTAACATCTTTATTGGAGTATAATAGCTTTAAAATGGTGCATTAGTTTCTGCTTAATAACAAAGTAAATCAATTATACATATACATATGTTCCCATATCTTTTCCCTCTTGCATCTCCCTCCATTCCACCCTCCCTATCCCACCCATCTAGGTGGTCACAAACCACCGAGATGATCTCCTTGTGTTATGTGGCTGCTTCCCACTAGCTATCTATTTTACGTTTGGTAGTATATATATGTCAATGTCACTCTCTCATTTTGTCACAGCTTGCCGTTCCCCCTACCCCATATCCTCAAGTCCATTCTCTAGTAGGTCTGTGTCTTTATTCCCATCTTATCCCTAGGTTCTTCATGACTTTTTTTTTTCTTAGATTCCATATATATGTGTTAGTATCCAGTTAGTATACAGTATTTGTTTTTCTCTTTCTGACTTACTTCATTCAGCGTAACAGACTCTATGTCTATCCACCTCACTACAAATAGCTCAATTTCATTTATTTTAATGGCTGAGTAGTATTCCATTGTATATATGTGCCACATCTTCTTTATCCATTCATCTGTGGATGGACACTTAAGTTGTTTCCATGTCCTGGCTATTGTAAATAGAGCTGCAATTAATATTTTGGTACATGAGTCTTTTTGAATTATGGTTTTCTCAGGGTATATAACCACTAGTGGGATTGCTGGGTCATATGGTAATTCTATTTTTAGTTTTTTAAGGAACCTCCATACTGTTCTCCATAGTGGCTGTATCAATTGACATTCCCACCAACAGTGCAAGAGAGTTCCCTTTTCTCCACACCCTCTCCAGCATTTATTGTTTGTAGATTTTTTGGGGAAGGCCATTCTGACTGGTGTGAGGTAATACCTCACTGTAGTTTTGATTGGCATTTCTCTAATGATTAGTGATGTTGAGCATCCTTTCATGTGTTTGTTGGCAATCTGTATATCTTCTTTGGAGAAATGTCTATTTAGGTCTTCTGTTCATTTCTGGATTGGAGTGTTTGTTCTTTGGTTATTGAGCTGCATGAGATGGTTGAAAATTTTGGAGATTAATACTTTGTCAGTTGCATCATTTGCAAATATTTTCTCCCATTCTGAGGATTGTCTTTTGGTCTTGTTTACGGTTTCCTTTGTTGTGCAAAAGCATTTAAATTTCAGTAGGTCCAATTTGTTTATTTTTATTTTTATTTCCATTTCTCTAGGAGGTGGGTCAAAAAGGATCTTGCTGTGATTTATGTCATAGAGTGTTCTGCCTATGTTTTCCTCTAAGAGTTTGATAGTGTCTGGCCTTACATTTAGGTCTTTAATCCATTTTGAGTTTATATTTGTGTATGGTGTTAGGGAGTATTCTAATTTCATACTTTTACATGTACCTGTCTAGTTTTCCAGCACCACTTATTGAAGAGGCTGTCTTTTCTCCACTGTATATTCTTGCCTCCTTTATCAAAGATAAGGTGACCATATGTGCGTGGGTTTATCTCTGGGCTTTCTATCCTATTCCATTGATCTATATTTCTGTTTTAGTGCCAGTCCCATACTGTCTTGATTACTGTAGCTTTGTAGTATAGACGGAAGTCATGGAGACTGATTCCTCCAAATCCAATTTTTGTTCTCAAGATTGCTTTGGCTATTTGTGTTCTTTTGTGTTTTCATTCTAATTGTGAAATTTTTGTTCTACTCCTGTGAAAAATGCCAGTGGTAGTTTGATAGGGATTGCATTGAATCTGTAGATTGCTTTGGGTAGTAGAGTCATTTTCACAATATTGATTCTTCCAATCCAAGAACGTGGTATATCTCTCCATCTATTTGCATCATCTTTAATATCTTTCATCAGTGTTTTATAATTCTCTGCACACTGGTCTTTTGTCTACTTAGGCCGGCTTATTCGTAGATATTTTATTATTTGTGTTGCAATAGTAAATGGGAGTATTTTCTTAATTTCACTTTCAGATTTTTCATCATTAGTGTATAGGAATGCAAGAGATTTCTGTGCATTAATTTTGTATCCTGCTACTTTACCGAATTCATTGATTAGCTCTAGTAGTTTTCTGATAGCATCTTTAGGACACTCTGTGTATATTATCATGTCATCTGCAAACAGTGACAGCTTTACTTCTTCTTTTCCAATTTGGATTCCTTTTATTTCTTTTTCTTCTCTGAATGGCGTGGCTAAAACTTCCAAAATTATGTTGAATAAGAGGGTGAGAGTGGGCAACCTTGTCTTGTTCATTCCTGATCTTAGTGGAAATGGTTGCAGTTTTTCACCATTGAGGATGATGTTGGCTCTGGGTTTGTCATAGATGGCCTTTATTATGTTGAGGAAAGTTCCCTCTGTGCCTACCTTCTGCAGGGTTTTTATCATAAATGGGTGTTGAATTTTGTCAAAAGTTTTCTCTGCATCTATTGAGATGATCATATGGTTTTTCCCCTTCAATTTGTTAATATGGTGTATCACGTTGATTGATTTGTGTATATTGAAGAATCCTTGCATTCCTGGAATAAACCCCAGTTGTTCATGGTGTATACTCCTTTTAATGTGCTGTTGGATTCTGTATGCTAGTATTTTGTTGAGGATTTTTGCATGTATGTTCATCAGTGATATTGGCCTTTAGTTTTCTTTCTTTTTGACATCCCTCTCTGGTTTTGGTATCAGGGTGATGGTGGCCTCGTAGAATGAGTTTGGGAGTTTTCCTCCCTCTGCTCTATTTTGGAAGAGTTTGAGAAGGATAGGTGTTAGCTCTTCTATAAATGTTAGAATTCACCTGTGTAGCCATCTGGTCCTGGGATTTTGTATGTTGGAAGATTTTTAATCACAGTTTCAATTTCAGTACTTGTGATTGGTCTGTTCATATTTTCTATTTCTTCCTGGTTCAATCTCAGAATGTTGTGCATTTCTAAGAATTTGTCCATTTCTTCCAGGTTGTCCATTTTATTGGCACAGAGTTGCTTGTAGTGATCTCTCATGATCCTTTGTATTTCTGCAGTGTCAGTTGTTACTTCTCCTTTTTCATTTCTAATTCTGTTGATTTGAGGCTTCTCTCTTTTTTCTTGATGAGTCTGGCTAACGGTTTGTCAATTTTGTTTATCTTCTCAAAGAACCAGCTGTTAGTTTTATTGATCTTTGCTATTGTTTTCTTCCTTTCTTTTTCATTTATTTCTGATCTGATCTTTATGATTTCTTTCCTTCTGCTAACTTTGGGGTTTTTTTTTTTGGTCTTCTTTCTCTAATTGCTTTACATGCAAGGTTAGGTTGTTTATTTGAGGTGTTTCATGTTTCTTAAGGTAGGATTGTATTGCTATAAACTTCCCTCTTAGAACTGCTTTTGCTGCATCCCATAAGTTTTGGGTCGTCATGTTTCATTGTCATTTGTTTCTAGGTATTTTTAGATTTGTTTTTGATATCTTCAGCGATCTCTTGGTTATTAAATAGTGTATTGTTTAGCCTCCATGTGTTTGTATTTTTTACAGACTTTTTCCAGTAATTAATATCTAGTCTCATAGCACTGTGGTCAGAAAAGATACTTGATACGATTTCAATTTTGTTGAATTTACCCAGGCTTGATTTGTTACCCAAGATATGATCTATCCTGGAGGATATTCCATGATCACTTGAGAAGAATGTGTATTCTTTCATTTTTGGATGGAATGTCCTATAAATATCAATTAAGTCCATCTTGTTTAGTGTATCATTTAAACCTTATGTATTTTCATTTTGGATGATCTGTCCATTGGTGAAAGTGGGGTGTTAAATTCCCTTACTATGATTGTGTTACTGTTGATTTCCCCTTTTATGGCTGTTAGTATTTGCCTTATGTATTGAATTGCTCCTATGTTGGGTGCATAATATTTACAATTGTTATATCTACTTCTTGGATTGATCCATTGATCATTATGTAGTGTCCTTCTTTGTCTCTTGTAATAGTCTTTATTTTAAGGTCTATTTTGTCTGATATGAGAATTGCTATTCCAGCTTTCTTCTGATTTACATTTGCAAGGAATATCTTTTTTCATCCCCTCACTTTTAACTGTATGTGTCCCTAGGTATGAATTGGGTCTCTTGTAGACAGCATATATACAGGTCTTCTTCTTGTATCCATTCAGCCAGTCTGTGTCTTTTGGTGGGAGCATTTAATCCATTTACATTTAAGGTAATTATCACTATGTATATTCCTATTCCCATTTTCTTAATTGTTTTGGGTTCATTATTGTAGGTCTTTTCCTTCTCTTGTGTTTCTTGCCTAGAGAAGTTCCTTTAGCATTTGTTGTAAAGCTTGTTTGACTGTGCTGAACTCTCTCAGGTTTTGCTTGTCTGTAAAGCTTTTAATTTCTCCATCAAATCTGAATGAGATCCTTGCTGGGTAGAGTAATCTTGGCTGTAGTTTTTTCTCCTTCATCACTTTAAATATGTCCTGCCACTCCCTTCTGGCTTGCAGAGTTTCTGCTGAAAGATCAGCTGTTAACCTTATGGGGATTCCCTTGTGTGTTATTTGTTGTTTTCCTCTTGCTGCTTTTAATATGTTTTCTTTTTATTTAATTTTTACAGTTTGATTAATATGTGTCTTGGCATGATTCTCCTTGGATTTATCCTGTATGGGACTCTCTGTGCTTCTTGGACTTCATTAACTATTTCCTTTTCCATATTTGGGAAGTTTTCAACTATAATCTCTTCAAATATTTTCTCAGCTCTTTTCTTTCTCTCTTCTTCTTCTGGAACCCCTATAATTCAAATGTTTGTGTGTTAAAGTTCTTTTCCTTATTTTTCCTTTATTCTGCTCTGCAGTAGTTGTTTCCACTATTTTGTCTTACAGGTCACTTATCCATTCTTCTGACTCAGTTTTTCTTTTTTTTTTTTTTGCAGTACACAGGCCTCTCACTGTTGTGGACTCTCCCGTTGTGGAGCACAGGCTCTGGACGTGCAGGCTCAGTGGCCATGGCTCACGGGCCCAGCCACTCTGCGGCATGTGGGATCTTCCCAGACCGGGGCATGAACCCGCATCCCCTGCATCACCAGGTGGACTCTCAACCACTGCGCCAACAGGGAAGCCCTGCCTCAGTTTTTCTTCTATTGATCCCTTCTTGAGTATTTTTAGTTTTGTTTATTGTGTTGTTTTCATTTCTTGTTTCCTCTCTAGTTCTTCTAGGTCCTTGTTAAATGTTTCTTGCATTTTCTCTATTCTATTTCCAAGATTTTGTATCATCTTTATTATCATTATTCTGAACTGTTTTTCAGATAGACTGCTTATTTCCTCTTCATTTCTTAGGTCTGGTGCATTTTTACCTTGCTCCTTCATCTGCTCTGTGTTTTTCTGTCTTTTCATTTTGCTTATCTTACTGTGTTTGGGGTCTCCTTTACACAGGCTGAAGGTTCATAGTTCCTGTTGTTTTTGGTGTCTGCCCCCAGGGGCTTAGGTTGGTTCAGTGGGTTGTGTACGTTTCCTGTTAGAGGGGACTAGTGCCTGTGTTTTGGTGGATGAGGCTGGATCTTGTCTTTCTGGTGGGCAGGTCAACATCTGGTGGTATTTTGGGGGGTGTTTGTGGCCTTATTATGATTTTAGGCAGCCTCTCTGCTAATAGATGGGGCTCTGTTCCTGTCTTGCTAGTTGTTTGGCATAAGGTGTCCAGCACTGTAGTTTGCTGGTCGTTTAGTGAAGCTGGGTCTTGGTGTTGAGATGTAGATGTCTGAGAGGTTTTCACCTTTGGATATTATGTGTAGCTGGGAGGTCTCTTGTAGACCAGTGTCCTGAAATTGGCTCTCCCACCTCAGAGGCACAGCACTCACTCCTGCCTGGAACACCAAGAGCCTTTCATACAAACGGCTCAGAATAAAAGGTAGAAAAATAGAAAGGAGGGAGTTAAAATAAATTAAAATTAAGTAAGATAAAATAAAATAAAGGTATTAAAGTAAAAAATTTAAAAATATTATGGAAAAAATTTTAAGTAAAAAAAAAAAAGTATTGACGGACAGAATCCTAGGACACATCGTGAAAGCAAAGCTATACAAACAAAATCTCACACAGAAGCATACACATACACACTCACAAAAAGAGGAAAAAATAATATATCTTGCTCCCAAAGTCTACCTCCTCAATTTGGGATGATTCATTGTTTAGTCAGTTATTCCACAGATGCAGGGTACATCAAGTTGATTGTGGAGATTTTATCCGCTGCTCCTGAGGCTGCTGGGAGAGATTTCCATTTCTCTTCTTTATTCACACAGCTGCTGAGGTTCAGCTTTGGATTTGTCCCCACATCTGCCTGTAGGTCTCCTGAGGGTGTCTGTTCTTTGCTCAGACAGGACGGGTTTAAAGGAGCAGCTGATTCAGGGGCTCTGGTTCACTCAGGCCGCGGGGAAGAAGGGGTACGGATGCGGGGCGAGCCTGCTGCGTCAGAGGCCAGCATGACGTTGCACCAGCCTGTTGCATGCTGTGCATTCTCCCAAGGAAGTTGTCCCTGGATCACGGGATCCTGGCAGTGGCGGGCTGCACAGGCTCCTGGGAGGGGAAGTGTGGAGAGTGACCTGTGCTTGCACACAGGCTTCTTGGTGGCTGCAGCAGCAGCCTTAGCATCTCATGCCTGTCTCTGGGATCTGCCCTGATAACCACAGCTTTTGCCCATCTCTGGAGCTCCTTTAAGCAGCGTTCTTAATCCCCTCTCCTCGTGCACCAGGTAATAAAGAGGGAAGAAAAATTCTATTGCCTCTTCAGCAGGTACAGACATTTTCCCTCACTCCCTCCCAGCTAGCCATGGTGCACTAGCCCCCTTCAAGCTGTGTTCATGCAGCCAACCCCAGTCCTCTCCCTGCGATACGACCAAAGCCCTATCCTCAGCTCCCTGTCCCGGCCTGTCCCGGCAGGTGAGCAGACAAGCCTCGGGCTGGTGAGTACTGGTCGGCACAGATCCTCTGTGGGGCGAATCTCTCTGCTTTGCCCTCCTCACCCCTGTTGCTGCACTCTCCTCTGTTGCTCTGATGCTCCCCCCCTCCACCACCCGCAGTCTCTGCACATGAAGGGGCTTCTAGTGTGTGGACACATTTCCTCCTTCACAGCTCCCTCCCACTGGTGCAGGTCCCGGCCTTATTCTTTTGTCTCTGTTTATTCTTTTTTTTTTTTTTGCCCTACCCAGGTACGTGGGGAGTTTCTTGCCTTTTGGGAGGTCTGAGGTCTTCTGCCAGCGTTCAGTGGGTGTTCTATACGAGCAGTTCCACATGTAGATGTATTTCTTTTTTATCTGTGGGGAGGAAGGTGATCTTTGCATCTTACTCTTCTGACATTTTCTCCAGAACTCTTGAGTAGTATTTACCATAGTATGTTTCATAGCCCAAAAAAAATTTGAAGACAAACAAAATTGAACCTTTTTTTTCTCAGATTAGTTTTAAAATGACTCTAAACTGTTTGCAGTGTTAAGGATTTCCAATGTACTTTAGTATATCGAAGCTTTGACATATTTAAGTTATATATTTATTAAATATGTAACCATGTTTAATTTAGAAATTCCCAAACAAGACATTTTTCATTCAGTGTTCATTATCCTACTGTCAAAATGCTGAAAAAGAAAGTTTTTAAAGTTAAAGTTTCTCCCTTTGATCAGTGAAAAGCTCATATGTGTGTATGAGTATCCTTAAGTATATAAAAAAACAAAATCAAGTGACATATTAACACTTGAAATAATGTTAATTACAAATATTAAGAACCTCTGAAAAAAACAGTACATTTCTACAGATATTCCTTAAAAGAATACTTAATATGAAAATTGAGATGCTTCATTTTCATGGATAGGAATATCTTTTATCTTAAATCTGTCAATACCCTTCAAGTTCATTCATAAATTTACTTCATTTCTTTCAAAAGAAATGGAGACTTTAACAGTGAAAATTTTATTGGGTTCATTATAAACTTTCTCTGGAAAAAAATTAATGTGTGAAAATTGTCAAGATTTGCAAGATGAAGAAGAAGGAGTGAGATAGGAGCACTTCTTTCAAAAATTAACTGAACATCTAAGAGGCCTGCAATCATCTCAGTTTCAGCTGTTCACAAACCCTTAAAACATCTTGATTTTCAACTATTTCTTGAATTCTGTGAACCAATAAACACAAATATTTGTGATGTTAATTCAAACTGCAGTTTTATTAGTTACAACCAATATCATCTGTATTAGTTACCTACTGCCTGCAAAGCAAATGACTCCAGGCCTTAGCAACTTGATACATCATTTATTACCTCACAGTTTCTGTGGGTCAGGAGTCCAGGCTCAGATGAGCCGGGTGCCTCTGACACAGCATTGTTCACAAGGCAGCTTTCAAGCTGTAGACCAGGGATTAAGTCATCTCAAGGTTGGACTGTGGGAGGATTATATTCAAGGTCCTTCAAGTAATTGTTGGAATCTGGGTTTGGCAGTAATATGTAACAATTAAGAAAATATAAAGGAAGTTTTTGCTACAGGGCAAATAATGGGACAATGCAAAAGAATTTAGCTCCCACGGTGACCATAAAATAAACTGAGACAAAATAAAATGCAGACTTTTAAAAATAGGACTAAAAGCACTGGATGAAAGGAAGCCTTAAATGAACTGAATACTATAGAAATTTTGCCCCCAGCATTTGAGTAGAGAGTGTTGACAGCAAGTGTAACTGAGAACAGGTTTTGCCTCTGGGTTCTGGAAGCCTGCTCTAGGGGAGATTGCTTACAGGGTGAGGACAAATAACTCAAGTCAGTGATGAAAGTGTAGGTTGGCATGATAATTTGGAGTGTGGAAATACCCTAAAGCAAAAACTGATTGGGGGAGACACAGCAATTCCCCTGTGTCTACTGCCTCAGAGTTTTGCAAAAAAAAAACAAAAACAAAAACAAACAAACAAACAAACAAAAAAAAACAAAAAAAGGCAGCAGTGGAGGAAGATATATTAATTAGAGAGAAAATTCAAAAATAACTAAAACTGTGTCTGATGTATTTAAATCTCAAATACTGACAAAGTCACAAAGACATCTGCTAGAGCCCTTAAGGGTTGGCTTAATCACAGGTAAATTTAATCTAATAAAGTTGACCCAGCCTCAGGCTAAATTAATAATCTAATAAAGTGTAACCTAGTTTCAGACTAACTTAATTCTAGGACTCTAAATGATCAACCTCTCCTTCTAAACACCAAATTCAAGAAAATGATGTCAACAAAGCTAAAGCAAAGTTTTCACTGTACTCTTATACTCTAAATACATAGAAAATTGTAAGATAACGAGAGAAGCTAGAAATTTTGACCCATTTTCTAAAAAAAAATCTATGTAAATAGAACTAGATTAACAAATGACCAAAGCATTGGAATTAACAGAAAAGGGTTTTAAAACAACTATTTCGAGACATTAAATAATTCACATGAAAAGATGAGTTTAATAAGGGAAGAGATAAGGTAGTTCAAGAGAGATGAGGAAATACTAAAAATGGAAACAATAATTGAAAATTCAATAATTAGAAATAAAATTAATTAAAAATAAGCATGAAATGGACTTAACAACAGAATGAACATACAGAATAAAAAAAAAACAGTGAACTGGAGAATGGGTAAGTACAAATTATTTAAAGTGAAACAAGAAACAAATGTTTTGGAGAAAAAAAGAAATATAGCCTAAGTAAGTTTGGGATTAATACCTTATATTCTAAAATACATGTCATTGTAGAAACAGATGGAAAAGAGAATGTGAATGGAGAAAAAATCATGGAGGATCACAACCAATATATTTCAAATTTGAAAACCTTATCTTACGGTTCAAAGAATATCAACAATCCCCAAGCAGAAAAAAAAAAAAAAAAATATATATATATATATATATATATATATATATATATATATATATATATATGATTTTCATGAGTGACAGCAAGAGTGAGAACAAGAGAAAGTGAGAGATAACATGCTTAAATATATCAATGATAAATTTCTGATAAGCAATAATAAAGATAAATCTGTAATTTGACCACAGCAGGGAAACACACAGGATTTTACCTACAGGGCAACAAGTTAAATACAGTTGTCTTTTAATGAAACAGGTAAGATTCAGAAGATGGTGAATAGACTCCATAGGTGTTGATAGAAAAAATGAAACAAACATGTCAGTCTATAAAATCAATAGACAGAAAAATCATAATTTAATAATGAAGCAAGCAAAATATTTTCAGAAACATAAAAGATACTTGGTTCTGTTAATATAGATACTTTCTAGGAGAAATGCATAAGGGTATTCTATAGGTAATTGATACTAATTAAAAACTCAGAACTATAGAGAATACAATTAATAGTAAATATGTAGGTAAGTACAAGACATTTTCCCCTCTTAATTTCTGTAGAAGAAAAATGACTTTTGGGGAATGAGATAAAGCAGCTGGCATACAATCCATTTATTCACTTTAATTGGGGGTTGCATCCAGGGACAAATATAGAAATTAGGTGACAGTATATTCTCCCTGTTAACTGGCCTGCTGATCAAACAGACTGATGATATTTGCTAAAAGACTCCTTAGTTAGATGAACTTAGGAAGATGTCCCTAGCTAAGGATTACTTTTATTAAGAAAGAAAGGGTGGGAGAAGGAAGAAAAGAAAGAAATGAAAGAGAAAAGAAGGCAGGAATGGAGGGATCTGTTACTAGACTATGCTGCTGAGTTATAAAACTGAAAATTTCATAAATTAAGTTTCCTTGCTGAAACTGAAATTTGGAAACTTATACACAACTTGGGTCAGACAGTACTTGTCCAATGTGGAGAGGAAGTATGCAGGGGTCATGTGAGAAGTTCAGCAAAACTTTACTTTGAGTCAAGGATTGACTATCTTTGAAATTATTTGTAAAGCTTGACACTGGTTTAATTGTTTAATTAGATTGAGTGTGATTTGACAATTCAACAATTTAAGATAGCACAACTGCATAAAGCAAAATAATAATCACATTTATAGCACATAGAAGTAAAGTATTTGATGAAAATCACAAAATGAATGAAGGGTGGTAAATTGAACATACTATTAGTAGTTATTTTTATTGTATGTGAAGTAATATTATTTCAAAATAGACTGTTAGGATTTCTTAAGGTCATACAAATGCAACAAGCAAAACTGAAACAGAGGAATAGAGGAGATAAAATGTAATATTAAAAATTCTCAATTAAAACAAAAGGAAAGAAAAAAGAAAATATAAAACAGAGGAGTCAAATAGAAAAATAATCAAATGACATATTTAAATAATCATATAAGCTAAACAATCTAAGGAAGAGATTGTCAAATTTGATATAAAAGCATGATCCAACAATGTGCCTTATACAAGATACACAATTTAGATATAAAGACACAGAGAGTTTTATGAATACATTTTTATGTTGTAAATGCAAAAAATCAATAAGAGGACAAAAACAAACATTGATAACTACAATTGCAAATTGGCTGCAACAAATTCAATATGAAAATTAAGATATATTTATGGATATGCTATCAATAAACAACTGGAAAACTACAATGGAAATACCATTTCAAAAGGATAAGAAATTAGAAATATATTTAATAGACATGCAAGAAATCTACACTGTATACAATTTTATATAATACATTGTATGAAATACTATATATCATATATTGTATAAAATACTGCTGAGATGAATAAAAGAAGCTACAAATAAGGAGATTTAAGTTTCTTGGATTAGAAGAATTTATATTGTCTGAAAAATCCATTATCCCCATATTGATCTTTAGAGTCAACAAAATCCCAAATACCCGATACCTTTTTTTGTTGTTGTTTAATATGTGAATGAATGTATAATATACATATGACATGCTGATTCTAAAACTGATATGGAAATACAGACTTAGAGTAGCCAAAACAATCTTGCAGAAAAACAAATTCAAAGACCTTAGACTATTTAATTTTATAATTTATTCTAATGCCACAACGATCAAGAAAATATGTTCTTGATTTAAATTGAAAAAATATAATCAATAAAATACAATAAAGGGGGTCAGAAATAGAATGATACTTAGTAAGTCAGTTGGCTTTTGACAGAGATTCCAAAACAGTTCAATGTGAAAATGAAAAGCTCTTTTCCAAATATTTCTGTATTAACTAGATGACTATACAGACAAAGTTGAGGTCAAATCCCACCTCACATTAGCTATACATGTACAGGTCATGGATCAGGGCATCATTGCTGCTTAAAATTAAGAGACAGGATTTAACAACTAGAGTTGTTTTCTTGACATGACATTGAATAATGAATATTTTATGGCTTTGTTTAATTTGGATTTTACCTATACTTATGTTTGTCACCTGGCTAAATAAATCAACCTTATTAATTATTTGTTATATTTTGTACTGTCTGAGCAAAGATTCAAAATATTCAACTAAACATGGAATATGCAAGTATATACTAATCTTATTTCTCCTTTCCTTCCATACCTGAATAAGTCTTTGCAGTTTGGGCACAAACACATTTCTGGTAACTGTTATCAATTTAAATTTATGTTATATCAGCTCTAAGGAAGCAGTTGAAATTTAAATATCACTTTAAAATACTATGAATTTGCAAGAACATTACCAAGGCTAAACAAACAAATCAACAACAACAAAAAACATTCTTACCCCCTTAATGTTCCCTGCTTAGTTCACATTCCTGCATTTTAAATGTTTTCGTTAGGCTTTATGGCTCTCTCTGGTAAAAATCTATAATCTGATTCCCAAATGAGTTTGACATGCTAACTATAGGAGTACTGCAAGATTTTAAAATCCAGTGCTTTATGAAGATCATTTCTCAGAGTATGCTGAAATTTGACTTTCAGAGATTAGAATAAAAAAAGGATATATTAGCTATTAAAGTGATCCATCCCTGCTGCCAATAAAATCACGTTTATCAGCATGCCTCTTACGTTTGCTTTGATATAGACAAGCATATTTTTACACAGGAGAAAGCACAGAAATACATCCTCATCCAAGTTTAGTAACAAATTGTGACCCTCAGTTCTGTTACAAAACTAAAATTTTGTTTCATTGAAATAGAATTGCTATCTTTTAAAAAGTACATGTAAGTTTAATGTTAAATGAAATCCCATATCCTATCAGCCTGTGGGCCATAATTATTTGTGTTAAATACGTATCTTCTCAATAATCAGTCTCTGAGTATTAGGACTGTCATTGTGGCCTTATCTTACGTAGAACAAACTCAGCTCTACCCCAAGGCAGGTCCAGGATCTGGTCAAGCAGGCCTTAGGTAAAAGGACCATATATTCCAGTTTAAGAACACAGTCCTATTGTATGCTCATGGTCCTGAATTTGACTCTATTTTCTACATCTGAGCTTTATACATTTCCCTAGAGATCTAGAATTATCCTTGAAGACTGATTTAAGCCACAGTATATATATCTTATTCTTATGTTAGGCCTTTGCCTTTACACTGTGTTCAGTGTACCAGTTTCAGTAAAATTGTGGTTCTATTTTTTATCGGCTATTCCTTCCCAGCAACTGGGTTGCTTCCCCTGAAACTCAATTCACTGGGTAGAAGCTCACAACATGATGATGTGCTTTCCTGATGCACACTGCCTTAGCTATTTTACCTTTTTCCTTTGAGTGGTCCATTTTTGTTTTACAAGAGGTGCAGTATCACAGTTCAAGAGCTCCTGGATGCTCAATGCTTTCTTTTTTTTTTTTTTTTTGCGTTACGTGGGCCTCTCACTGTTGTGGCCTCTCCCGTTGCGGAGCACAGGCTCCGGACGCGCAGGCTCAGCGGCCATGGCTCACGGGCCCAGCCGCTCCGTGGCATGTGGGATCTTCCCGGACCGGGGCACGAGCCCGTGTCCCCTGCATCGGCAGGCGGACTCTCAACCACTGCGCCACCAGGGAAGCCCAATGCTTTCTTGAAACAACAAAGATGTTGCAGTATTTTAACTGATCTTTCCAGAAAATTGCCATTTAGTCTACACCTCCAATACTTACCTCACTTCAATTCATATGTATCTTTCTAAGACCTGGTACTTTTGAGTCTGCCTTTCCTACAATAGTTAACCCCCTAATACAATAATGTCTTTTTGTGCCCTAAAATATGAAAATGAGTGAATGAGAAAGGTTTTATTTTACCTAGAGTGATGAAGAGACAGTCATATAAGTTTAATATGCATTTGAACTTCTTCCCTGGAGATTAATTGCTCTTGGAATATCTATTATTTACTACAGCATTGCTAGGTCTTTTTACTTATTTTTCTTACTCTTTTTTCCCATAACCCTGCTATATAGGTATGCTATATTCAGTTTTCTTATAATGAAATTGAGTTGCAGAAAGATTAAGGTCACTCACCTTGCAAGTGGAGAAACCAGGATTTGAAAGCCAGTCATCTTTCTACTCAGTGATGTTGCCTCTAAGCAGAGAGAATAAAAGGCCTCTGTCTCCCTCACCACCTACATGTAATTGCTTCTGAATTTTTCAGCTTAAAAGAGCACACTTCTCTATCATTTCCCTATCAATCCCCACATGCCATTTCTTCTAATATGATATTTAATTACATATTGTCTTGGGTTGGTAACTACTTCACATATATATGTAATTTCTCTACAATTTTATTGTAAGCTCTGTGAGGACAAATATACTTTCACTTTTTATACTTTATGTGGCAACTAGCCCAATGCAGATACATCCGGTAAATTTCTCCTGAACTGCATTTTGTAACATAAATGTGGTTATGTTCTTTGGGGGGAAATCTCTGTGCAAATAAAAGCACTTTTATAAATACTTAGTACCTATTTTCAATGTGAATGTCAGGCACTTCTTGTACTCCTTGATAATTGCAGAATGAAAGCAGACAACATAATCTTTATTTTTTTCCTCCTTTCTTTCTCTTACTGGGATTAAACACCAAATTCAATTTATGGAGAAGGCTTAATTTATTTTTAAACTCTTTTACCTATATGTATTCATTCAAAATATAGAATACAGGAAGCAACTGCTTTAATTACAATAGCAAATAAATCAATGATGAAACATGGCTCATGTTGAATTCCTAACTGTAGGATTTTTTCTAAAATAAAAAAAAATGTATATCACGCTTCAACTAGAATAGTTTACCCACAGGTTAAAAAAAAAAAAAAACTATTGAATACATTGAGAAAACTCACAAATAGGAGTATATATATTTCAAATTATTTAAAACTTCACAGGTAAATCTTTTCAGTTCACTCTTCAAAAAATTTCTTTAAACAATTATTTAAGGGCTTCCCTGGTGGTGCAGTGGTTGAGAGTCCACCTGCCGATGCAGGGGACAAGGGTTCGTGCCCTGGTCTGGGAAGATACCACATGCCATGGAGTGGCTGGGCCCATGGGCCATGGCCGCTGAGCCTGCGCGTCCGGAGCCAGTGCTCTGCAACGGGAGAGGCCATGAGAGTGAGAGGCCCGCGTACCACAAAAAAAAAAAATCTTTAAAATTCTAGTATTTCCATAATTATGGATGAAAGTACAAGGCAGTACAGAAAATACAGGAAAACAACCATGCTTAATCAACTTTCAGTATTACGTGGGATCAGTTGAGATATCAGTGACAGGAATAAAAAGAAAGAAAATCTCTATGATCCTGGATCAAAGTGGCTACTATATACTCATGGTAATCGTATTAATAATCTCAGGGACTTCCCTGGCGGTCCAGTGGTTAAGACTCAAGGCTTCATTGCAGGGTCCCAGGGTCCATCCCTGGTCAGGGAAGTGAGATCCCACATGCCATGCAGTGTGGCCAAACATAAATAAATAAATAATATTTAAAAAATAATAATATTTTCAAGTGACTGGGCATAAAACAATCTCCCAGTCATATTTTGGAAAATCACAAATCCTGTTTCTCAAACCTCTGTAACTATCCACACTCTCTTGCTTTTCTGACAATGCCAGAGTTTTACAAGAGTTAAAGGAAACAACATTCTTTGTAACATGAGCTCTGAGTAATGGAAAAGACAACAAAACACTTTGTCTAATTCCTTAGCTAAATTTAATAAATTGGAAGGCAATCTTTATTCACCTGAGTGATGCTCCAGTTTTACTTGTTGCTGTTTGGTTATAACTTTGATTGTAATTAAAATTTAGGTATGTCATCTTCAATTTAAATCACCAGAGATGGGTGTTGTTTCAAGATTACCAGGCTTTTACCTCCTCAGCCATTAGTAATTAGGTGTATTTGATCAGTTATTATTCTTTCTATATTCCCTTTGAATATATAATGATGGCTGCTATTCAGAGGACAATCACTTTCCCCTTGGTCTTAGGAATCTGTGAATCGACCCAATTAGAAAGCTGCTCAGTGTGTGAAATGAGTTTGACAGCTTTGATCCAAGGAGCTATAAATTCTGCCATTTTCTTCACAGAATCAATATTGTTTTCTATACGCTTTTCTCTAGTGGTAGTGGTGGGGTTATTAAAATGAGGGTTCATGTGGGACTTCTTAAAGTTTCAGAGAGTAAGAGAGTCCAAGTTCCCAGTTCATATGAAAATTATCCCCAGAGAGGGCTTCCCTGGTGGCACAGTGGTTAAGAATCCACCAATGCAGGGGACACCGGTTCGATCCCTGGTCCAGGAAGATCCCACATGCCATAGAGCAACTAAGTCCATGTACCACAACTACTGAGCCTGCACTCTAGAGCCTGTGAGTCACAACTACTGAAGCCCATGCACCTAGAGCCTGTGCTCCCCAACAAGAGAAGCCATCACAATGAGAGGCCCACGTACCACAATTAAGAGTAGCTCCCACTCTCCACAACTAGAGAAAGCCTGTGCACAGCAATGAAGACCCAGCACAGTCCTAAATAAATAAATCTATTAAAAACAGTTAATTCTTTAAAAAAATATATATTCCCAGAGAGAAAAATAGATATTACTCTCCACATAAGAACCAAAGAGGTGTTTCAAAACCTTAATTATACTATATTTATTCCCTTCATCCAATTATTCACCAATTCCTATCATATTTAGAAAGAAAATGAAACACTAATCCTTTGTAAAAAATCTTAAATCTACATTATTTGCTCCCTGGCTCTTTTTCTAACTTCATTTCATACCCACTCTTCACCTTTCAAATTCAGTTTTAGACATATTGGCTTTCTTGATAATCCTTGAATAAAATAAGTACAGTCCAGACTTTGCATGTTTTTCTTACTCTTTCTGATATAACATATTCCCTGCTACCATATCACCCCATATATTCTCATGGCTGGCTTCTAAAGGACCTGCTCTATGGAAAGTATCATCAGTAACAACAGTAACAAACTGCAAAATATTTCCTGTCAACATAGCCCACCTTGGAAGAAATCCTTGACTTGGGCTTGTGCATCCTCAAAGGACCTTCCTGAATACATACCATATCATCTAATGTAGTCCTATTTTGTCTTTGTTTTCTTACTCTGCCTTTTTCCTTTTAACAGTTATCTCTACTGATTACAAATAATAACACCCACTTTATTTATTTTAGGTGACCTCTCCTAGTATGGAACTTGAATGTAGACATTTTCCAATGGATATGTAATACAATTAAGAAATAAATCTTTGTAATTTTAAGACATTAAGGTTTTGGTCCTCTTTGTTACCAGTACATACCAAGACCATCTCAACTTATTCAGGTTCAATTTTTTTGTTGTTTTATTCTATATGGAACATTAATGGTTACAAGTATTAAAATGTACATCTTTGCAGTGTCAGATCTGGAGTGAATCCAGTCATCATATTTGTTTGCATTTGGATGTATAATCTCCTCTGACCCTCATCTATCCCTAGAAGGTAATGATCCTCCCTGCAGTAGATGACAACACAGAAGTTAACATAGCTTGAACTTTTACTGAGGTTATCGTATAAGGGAGGAGTAAAACAAGGATGAAACAAAATTGAGATTGAGATCCAAACACTGTATCATTAAGATTACATTATAATATGTCAAATTTAAGTGTCTGAAGGGTTAGTAAAATGTTGTAAAGTATTTTTAGTAAAATGTAGTAAAATTAGTATGATGGAGTGGGCAAAACTTACTTGGTGTGGATTTCACCTTGACATTGTATCTTTAAGGCAATATAATGTAGTCATACACAACTACCAATGACTGTGCACTGTGAGACTTCTTAATGTTTTTCACAGCAATTATTCTGTACCCAAATTGCTTGCTCTTGTCTCTGTTTCTGAATTTATTCTTATTATAATATTTTTGGATCCACTTCTTATTTTCTACCCTGTTACTTATCTAAACACTACACTATATTTAAGTTGGATTTCCACAGGTTAACGCTGCTTTCCTGGGAAGACTCAGTTCAAACAAGTTGATTAGCTCCTTATGCAAAATTGTATAAAATGAATAAATAAAAATTCCTACTAACACCAACAGTACTAACTCAGGAAATATTTCTTGTCAAAGACAGCCCGTGTGGAACCAATCTTGTGTCAGTCTTTTGCTGTAGGACCAGGACTACAGCATGGAGCTGGGAGGAAAAGTATGACCTACACCTCCAAATTCCTTAGAAAATTAGTTTTTAATTGACACTCTGTTTTTTTCCCCATAACTAAAATACACTGTCACCACCAGCTATGTCAGTAGATTAAAATGCCTTCAATGGAATGACTTTCAAGAAATTTGTAAGGCTGATGTTGAACATGGACAAAATATAAGCTTGCATGGGAGGTAGGATCCAACAACATCTTTCCTCACCAACTTATCACTCACATTTAAAATCTTTTGGGGATAAATCATTACCTTTTCAGAAAGAGAGGAAGAAGAGATAAGCAGGAGTTCATTTATTTCATTCAAGTTTTTTTAGGAAAAAAGTTACCAGGGAACAGAGTGTTAGGGTATGTATGACTGCACTGGTGAGTTGTAATCAGAGAGGTCAGGGCTTTAATAACTTTGTGGTTCCAGAATAAAATAAATTTCGACTTTCAGGAAGCAGCAATCAAGAGAGAGAGAAAAAGTTAAGTGGCTGAAGAGACAGAATTTACATAATAATTTCAATTATATAGCAGCCTTTTGGACTATAAGACTGAAAATTCACAGCCAAATCATCTACATTTATAGTAAACAATAACAGATATTAAATGATTACAGTTGGAGATAAAGAGCTTAAATAAATCATGATCCTTAAATGATATAAATTTGAAAGGGTATTAATTATAAATCATATATATATACTATAGATTGAACATGATAGGGTGTAACGTGTTAAGGAATTTGAAAAAAAAATACCTCAAGAAAGAGCAGGGTCAATTAAAACAAAACAAAACAAAACAAAAAAGAAAAGAAAGAAAAGAAAAGAAAAGGAATAGGCTAGAGAGAAAACTTGATAAGGCAGCTGCATTTAATCGAGTACTAGAAAACTTGATAGGGCTGTGATATTCAGTCTTATATGTCAACCTGGCTGGTCTATTGTACTAGGTTCCCAGGGATGCTGTAACAAAGTAAGGTAAATGGTGTGGTTTGGAACAACATAGATGCTTTATCTCACAGTTCTGGAAGTTAAATATTGAAAATCAAGGTGTCAGCAAATTCTCGCTCCCTCTGAAACCTGAATTGGCAGATCTTTCATTGCCTCTTGCAGCTTCTGGTAGCCCCAGGCATTTCTTGGCTTGTGGCAACATGCATAAATCTAATCACTGTCTCCTTCACATGGCAAACTTTATGTCTCAGTGTATCTCTATCTCTGTGTCCAAAATTCCCTCTTCTTATAAGGATAAGAGTCATATTGGATTTAGGGCCCACCCTAACCCATTATAATTTTATTGTAAATTGATGACATCTGTAAAGACCCTATTTCCAAATAAAGTCACATTCACAGATTCTAAGAGGAATTCAATTTTGGAGAGAGGGAGCATATTTAACAAAGTTAGAGTACCCAGTGATTGGGTCAAATACTAATCTAGGTATTACATGAAGGTGCTTTTTAGATGGTTAACATTTACAATCAGAGGTTTTTCAGTAAAGAAGATTACCTTCCATATTGTATTGGTGTCATCAAATCAATTGAAACCCTGTAAACAAAAAACAGAAACTGAGCTTTCCTAGGGAAGAAAAATTCTGCCTCAATACTGCATCATCAAATCCTACCTGAGAGATAGAGAGGAGGGGGTATTATATATATGTCATGTATTATATATAATTATATATATATATATATATATATGATTATATATATATATATATATCTCCTATTATAGCAAATAGAATATATAGCCAATATGTATATAATAGAATATATAACCAATGTATATATGTTATATACATTATATATATATATATATATATATATATATATATGCATAGAAAACATGTATAAGGAAACATCTATTTATTAATCTCCATCGTGTTTCTCTGGAAAATTCTGACTAATGCAAGGGCATAGACAAAAGAGAAGAAGCAGGACAGTATTTAAGATAAGAGAGAACAGGATCTTAAATTTAGATCACTGAGAATTTCTAACTAGGATTGTATTCTGGAGTTTTTAAAGGTGAAGTTTTTATTTTACCTTCACATACGTCTTCTTTCATTCTCTTCCTTTCTTCATGTAGATCTGAGTTTCATCTTCCTTCTCTCTAAAGTACTCTTTTTAAACATTATTATTATTATTATTATTATTATTATTATTATTATTATTATTATTATTATTTTGGCAAGGTAGGTCTACTGGCAACAAATTTCCTCAATTTTTGCTTATCTGAGAAAGTCTTAATTTCTCCTTAACTTTTGAGGGGTAATTTCACATACAGAATTATGGGTTGGTGATTTTTTTTTTTCCTCTGAACACTAGGTATTTCACTCCACTCTCTTCTTGTTTGCATGGTTTCTGAGGAGAAGTCAGATGTAATTCTTATCTATTCCTACATAGATAATGTGTTTCTCCCTGTGGCTTCTTTCAGGATTTTTTCCTTTATCTTTGATACTCTGTAGTTTAAAATTAACATGCCTAACGATAGTTTTTCTGTCATTTTCCTGGTTGGTGTTCCCTGAGCTTCCTGGATCTGTGGTTTCATGTCTGATAGTAAATTGGAGAAATTCTCAGTCGTTATGATTACAAATATTTTTCTATTATTTTCTCTCTTCTTTTGGTATTCCCATTACACATATGTCACACCTTTTGTAGTTATACAATAATGCCTCGCTATTCTGTTCTGTTCTTTTTTTCCCATCTTTTTTTAAAATTTCTGTTTGTTTTTCAGTTTTGGGAGTTTTTGCTGAGATATTCTAAAGCTCAGAGATTCTTTCCTCATTCCTGTCCAGTCTACTAATCAGCCCATCAAAGGTATTCTTCATTTCTCTCACAGTGCTTCTGATCTCTACCATTTCTTTTCAGTTCTTTCTTAGAATTTACATCTCTCTGCTTACATTGCCTATCTGTTCTTGCATGTTGTCTATTTTATAAAAGAGCCATTAACATATTAGTCAGAGTTTTTTGTTTGTTTGTTTGTTTTTATATTTTATTTTCTTTTCCAGAATCTTAGTTCCCTGACCAGGGATCGAACCCACATCCCCTGCAATGGAAGGGCAGATTCTTAACTGCTGGATCACCAGGGAAGTCTCTAGTCAGAATTTTAAATTCTTGATTTGATAATGCCAATATCCCTGATGTGTCTTGTTCTGATATTGCTCTGCCTCTTTACATTATGTTTGTTGTCTTATAGCATGCCTTGTAATTTTTCACAATAGTCAGACATGTACTGGGTTAAAGAAATTGCTGTAAATAGTCCTTTAGTAATGTGGTGGTGAGATGTGCAGTGGGGTGGGCATGGGAAAGCAATCTGTAGTACTATGACTAAGTTTCACTTTTTTAGTGAGCCTGTGAATCTGGGCTATGAGCTTCTCAAGTATTTGTATCTTTCTGCCCCCTTAGGTGAGACAGGATGGTGAGAATTTGCTGGAGTTCTCTATTTCCCTCCTCCAACATGGAAGGCTAGAGGTGACTGGAGCTGGATATAACCCTCACCCCCAGGTCAGTTAGGCTCAGATAATCCTCCAGCAAGTTAGGCTCTCGTCAAATAGTTTCTCCTAAGGGCAGGGCTTGTTAAGAAGAAGAGTTCTCTGGTGTATTTCAAAATTTCTCCTTTCTGCTTTCAGAAGCATGAAGGGATTTTTCTCTGATATTTACTGTGGGAACCTGATCAAGATCCTGGAAGTAAATCTCAAAATATTTTTGGGGCCCACTGATGAAAGCGGCCACCTGGAGTTTTTAATTTCTCAGAGTTTTTCACTTTGAACCTCCAGAAATCTGTCAATTATAGTTCAGGTTTTCTTTCCCTGGCACTGGATCCCAGGGCTATTTGTACTCCTGATTCTCTGCTCTGGAAAGCCATTGCTCTCTGCATTCACCCATCTATCTCTCCAATCTAGGGGGTATGAGTTTGCCCTGTGTCCTCCCCTCTCTTGTGGATCCAAGAAAAGTCATTGATTTTTTAGTCCATTCAGCTTTTTACTTATTGTTATGGAGTGGCAACACCCAAGTTCCTTACAGGTAGAACCAAAATTTTATTTGTTTTTTTGTTTGTTTTTTTTTTTCAATTTATCTTCTCTGTTTTCCAGTTTGGGTTAATTCTATATTCTTTCCTTAAGTTCTCTGAATCTGTCCACTGTCATCTCCATTTTATTATTTAACCAGTCCAGAGAGATTTTGTTTTTATTTTAAATTTTATTATTTTATTCTCCAGTTCTATCATTTTCATTTGTTCCTTTTTATAAATTCTATTTATTTGCTGAGATTTTCTTTGTTACTTTAAATAAAATTTGTATTTAACTGTTGAAGATTTTTTATAACAGTTGCTTTACAATCCTTGTCATATAATTCCAATATCTGGTTCACCTTAGTGCTTATCAGTTGACTGCCATTTCCTTCAAGTTGTGATTCTCTTGGTATAGGTAGGATGGGTGATATTAGAATGCATCCTATAGCATAAGAAGTATCCCAAGGCCAGGTGACTCTTGATGAAGAAGAAGTGTAGCACAGTCTCCTGACAAATGCCCTTTGGCTGCCCTAGCGTCTCTAAGTGGGGGAGAAAAGCCTAAGCAAGTGAGATTAGCTTCCCATGATCAGGAGCTTCTCATGATCTTGGAGAGACAGCAGTGAGCAGTGGCTTGAAGTGAGATCTTACTTCCCTGTCAGGAATTGAACCTGGGTAGCCTGGATTAAAACCAGGAATCCTAGCTGCCAGTCCACCAGGGGCTAGAGAATAGAAGAAAAGTTCCCCTGGCTCTTGCCCTGTTTGAAAGCAAGAAGGTTTCAAGGATGCAAAAAAACGTAAAAACAGGTACAAAATTTATTATTAGAGACACAGCATAACAAGTGGGAGAGCACACAGAGAAACAGTTTGTTTATTTAACAAAAGCAAGGCAGAATTACACACGGGAAGAGAAAGGGTGTGGACATCCTCACTAATGAGAAGGACCACAGTAAAGAGGCAGTTAAATCATTTATACAGGGCAGTTCTTCCGGGATTTTGTTTAACTTTGGCCAATTATCTCCTTTCTTTTTTCACACCTGACCTGTCCTAGGACCCTCCCCAGCATGTGGGCACAACATTTTGCTAAGATGGATTTCACCACAGAGACCAGTTGAGGTATGTCTACACTTATTATGTGGTGGTGCCCCATAGCTTTTTGACCCCCAGGGAGCCTTCCTGTGCATGTGCATACAGGGAAGTTTTCCTTGACTTCAGGAGTGGTCATCTTATCTCTTTACTTCAGCAGAGCTCAGCTCTGGCCACTAACTTTGGCCTTGGCATGTCTGGGAAAACAAAGCTTCAATTTTACTCCACATGACAAACACTAGCTGTCCAGCCCAGTGGCCCATCTGTCTCCTACCTGACCCTGACTGAGCCACTTTTGTCGATAATGTCATTTTTCTGATTCTACTAGTTGCCCAGCTTGCTGTGACTGAGTCCCTTTTTCTTCTTGCTTGTCCTGATTTTTCTGAGGACAGGAGAAGCATCTTAGACCCATAAGTATAAACCGGCCTCCTTCACCACGCCACTTGTTATAGCTGCATCTCTTCTGGTAGTTCTGCCATCTCAGTTCTTTTGGTGAAAAACGGGGGTGGTCTTATGCTTGGCAGAGACTGGAAGTGCTTCCCGTGTCTGCTTATTTTTGTAAGGTTCCCAATGTATTCATCTTACCTGTTGTAAGACTCATCTAATGTTTTCAGAGGGATTTCAGTTCAATCCATGGCAGGAATTAATGTCCCTGTGCTGTTTTCTTTTGTTTGGTTCAAAGTCAGGAAATGCTGAGTCTAAGTGGCCATCCTCTACTTGGTGAAGTGAATACAAGATACCTGTTATTCTTCCAGTCCCGAGGTCCCAAACTAATTCTTCTAACCACATTTCAAGGTTCTTCAGCTGTCACTTTTTTTTTTTTCATTTTCAGTGTTTATAGATGTATTTAATGGGAAGGAACAGGGAGAAATGGGTCTATGCCACCTTCTCTGGACTAATAGTGACCAGTGGAATTCTTTCTGAAGTGTAAATATGAAGGTTCTTAACAATTTTATTGAATCACTATCTCCAGTCAGAGTTTGCAAATATAAATATTTAAGAAAATACCCATGTGATTCTGATCAGGAGATAAACTATGCAGATAAACTGCAACTTTTGACACACGTAGTTTCTAAACATGACATAATTATCTAACTTGAATTATGTTAACAATATTTTGCATTTTGATAAATTTGACTTGCATGTGTAGTTTTCAATACATGCTGCAGGTTTTAAAGGAAAGAAATATGCCAACGGTAATTATGCTATTCCCAGGAATTTAGTAATTCCTTAGAGCTAGATATTTCTAAATGTATCCCTATAAATTTCAAAGAAATTAAGCTTTGGTGATAAGATATCCCACTGAGGTTAGTTTCATTAAATAATGGCTGAAAATGGAAGAGAATGAACAAACTTTAGGTTTAAATTATCAAGTTAGCAGAACCAGACTTGAGATTTAACCATGTTCTTCATAGAATGCTGTGAAGATATTTTCTCTTGATTATGAGTAGTAAATTAACAGAACTCTGGTCCTGAGTTTAATAGAGATAACCAACAGCTCTGTAATTTGTCTCTTTAGGGAATTTTTATGGTCTGATATGGTGGGATTTTAGCTAATTTTAAGATGCTAAAATTAACATGGAAACATATCTCAACACACTTTGTCCTTGATTAATAACAATTTTAGGGTATTATAATTACTCTGAAAGAATTCGAGATTGTACTCAATATTACTGTGCTTTTCTTCTCCATGCCTCTATATTTCATTGGGAATAAAAGAAAAATCATTTCCCTTCTTTTTCTAACAAAAGGAACATTTGTTGGAAGTAGAAATAATTGCTGTCTAAGAAAATGAAGGGAAAAAAAGGCTTCAATTCAGATGAAGAAATAACAACCTACTTGTTATTTTTTATTCCATTCCTCAATGTGGTTTTCTTAATTGGAGAGGCATAGAATCACAGCATAAATATTCAGAGGCCAACACCCCATTTCTCATCTCTGTTGATTTTCTGTTCTTTTCAAAGTTAAGTACTAACAGCTAGCGTTTTTTACATTAATAAAACCTACTTCTTATAATAAATCATTCCTCCTCCATCAAAAATGTTTCAATGTAGATTATAGAGCAAAAAAAATTTAAAGAAATATTAAGTAAGCAAATCCTGGAAAGATAGCTTAAGACTATTTAAAAGTAAATCAGAGGAAAAGTAAAGCAAAACAACAACAACAAAAAATATGCTGTTTAGTTAATGACTGAGTATTTAAGTAAAAAACAATACAAATCTCACTGTGAGCATATAAACAATATTGAAACAAACTTCAAACACTGAGCATTCCTTTTGATCCAAAAATGCAAGCTAACTCTTTCCTGACTTAGGTAGGGAATCTTGAAAATTGTTGGCAAAAATTAACATACTCATACAATATATATTTGGTCAATCAAATTTACATATGACTTATATGTGATGCTTCTCATCACTCTACCTTGACTGATGTTATCCTGGTTGACAATTCATAACCATATTCTTTCCACTTTTTTTTTTCTCCCCAACACACTTCAGGCTACACCACACATACACACTATTTCAATAATCCTTAAATGGGGAATGGGAGACCCAGAACTGGACAGTATGAGAAAGCCTTGACAGAACACTCACTCTGCTCCCCATTCATCCTAGTTGTACACACACAGTAAAGCTCTTATTCACCCCAGGTTGAAGATTACAGATGTGAGCCAAAAGAAAAAAAGTCTCTCTCTTATTTGAAAATGTTAAATCTTTTAAAACATTCTAGCTTAGATCTGATTCACGTAATTCACTTTGTGTTCATGTATGTAAAAGGTAGGACAGTTTCCATTTCTTTTAACACCAAACACAAAGAGAGACAGAGAGAGAGAGAGAGCTTCTATGTTGGTTGGATTTGGCTGTTAGGATTATAGAACTGGTTAAACAAAATTTTAAGGTAAATATCTACCTTATATGGCTAGTTCTAAACAACTGTGTCAGAGATTTTCTTCCTCCATTTTTTTAATTCACTCTTTCAATATATATTTATTAAGAGCTTTTAGACATGTTCTCTGTGTTAGTTGGTAGTATGATACCACTACCACCACCAACAAAATACACCAAAACTAAAACGAAGAAAACCAAAACTCCTTAGATCCTTTCTTTATGAAAATTTCAATTTAGTGGAGGATGAATATATTATGTAATAACAACAAACAAAAATGAAAAATGATCACTGTCATAAATGATAAAAAGTACATGTACTAGCAATTGAACCATTCTGGGAAATCAGAAAAAATCTTCTGTGATGAAAGTAACTTGATTTTAAATTTAATGAATAATGAGAGTCAACCAGCATGGGATTATATAAAATTATTCTTATATTTCTGCACAGTTAGGGCTTTGTGAACTACTTTTAATGAAATTCGGTCCCTAGGTTAAAGAAAGCACTGGAAGGTAATCCATTACTGATTGGATATTCAGTTCCAGAATATGGGATATGAGGTGCTTTGTAGACTAGTTCTCAAGTGAAATAGACATAACTGGTAAAATTATATATATATATATATATATATATATATATATATATATATATATATATATATACACACACACACACACACACACACACACACACACACACACACACACACAGAAAAAACAAATTATTGGAGAAAATCTGCTAAAATATAAGTAAGAACAGCAAGAGTATGTGGCTCTTGACTACTACTTGCTATTCCTCTCTCTTGCTCTCTGCAGTCCAGTCTGGCATATGCTCCACTCTAGGAAGATGGGGTCAAGAAGTTGCAGTTTCCTCTAGTCTCAGGTCCTAGTCAAGGGCTACAGTATCTCTCCAGGAGGGCTAAACCAGCAGCATTCGTCATCCATCCAGCTTCACGCTGCAGAGGCTAAATTCCGGGTGAATGTTGCTGCGGGTTAGAGGCTGTAAATCTGAAAGAAGCAGGCCATACCCATATGCTTAACCT
The DNA here is from genome assembly GCF_964165515.1 of Mesoplodon bidens. Lineage (NCBI taxonomy): Eukaryota > Metazoa > Chordata > Mammalia > Artiodactyla > Ziphiidae > Mesoplodon > Mesoplodon bidens. The sequence goes on along the minus strand of NC_138170.1, from coordinate 7,219,627 downwards.
TGGAGTAGTGACTCAGAAATTTTGTAAGGGAGAGGCAGGCCATAAAGAACAAAAAGCTCAAAAGCTCTATCCAAAGAAACTGAATTTATTTAGAAGAGTGTGAAAAATTGTGAGGATAAAGTACCCACAAAAACAAAGTAGAGTCTGATGATAAGTAATTAAGAGGGTGCTGGAAACTCCATGAAAGCAACAAGTTAGATGGCAGAGCAGCTAGTTTACAGAGAGGATGAGAGGAAATAACAGCTTAGAGGAGCGTTTCTGATGTCAGAATAAACCTCAGATATAAGCCTTAAAACTATCCCTTTAAAGTTTAGTTGGATTAGATTGTGGAGTAATTTGTGCCCCCGGTCATTGTCAAAAAAATCAGCAGTTAACAGAGCCTTAGAATTGGTGTGGTACAACAGATCCAAACAGCTTAACAGAGAGACACTCATAAAGATTCTTGCTAAAATCACTGTTATTCTAGGGTGCAAGTGGGCATGCCCAAGACTAGACCCTCTGAGGAGTGACAGGAGAGGTTTCACACTGCAAAGGAAATAAATTTCACTAAAATAATCCAGCCAAGTCACTAAATAAATAAACAAGCAGAATAAAATAACACACCTTGGGGATTAGGTGAAATAATAAGTAAAGTGACTATAATATATTATCTAGACTGTCCAGTTTTCAACAAAATTATGAGAATTAAAACAGGAAAGTTTGACCTATACACAGGAGTAAGTAGGTAACTAAAACTCTCTGTGAGAAAGCTCAGATGTTAGACTTAAAAGACTTTTAAATATTCATTGTAAATATGCTTTAAAAACAAAAGAAAACTATGTTTAAAGAAATAAAGGAAGACATGATGGCAATGTCTCATCAAACAGATAATATTAATATAGAGATCAAAATTTAAAAAGAGCCAATGGAAATTGTAGAGTTGAAAAGTATAATATTTAAAATGAAATGTAGAGAAGTAACACCTGAATTAACAAAGAGGGAAGAACTCTATTTAAGATGGTCAAATAAAACTACTGAAAAAAAGGGGAACTAAACCAAAGGTAACTAGAAGAAAGAAACTAATAAAGATTAGAAGATAAAAAGTATAAAATAGAATAAAGGAAAACAGTAGAAAATATTAATGAAACCAAAAGATGATTCCTTAAGAAGGTAAACAAAAGTGATAAAAATTTAACTAAAGTGACCAATAATAATTAATAATACTTACATTACTAAATTCAAGAACAGAAGAGAGGATATGACTACTGACTTCACAGAAATAAAAATAATTATAAGGGAATGTTAGGAACTACTCTATGAAATAAATAGTTTTGGTAATTTTTATCTTTTTAAAAATATATTTATTTCACTCAAATGAAATAAATACATTTTTAAAAAGGTAAAAATTACCAAAACTAATTAAAGAAGAAATATAAAATATGAATAGATAAATAAAGTAAAAGTGTTGAATTTGCAATTGAAACATTTGCAACAAAGACAGTCTAGTCTTCATGAGTATTCATGAATATTACCAAACATTAAGAAGAATTAATGTCAAATTATCACAAACTTGTTACAAATTCTTCCAAACAAGAAAACAGTAGCAAACCCAAAGCAGCAGCATACAAAAAGAATTATACACAATGACAAAGTTGGATTTCTCCCAGAAATGTTAGTGTAGGTTCAACTTATAAAAATTATTTAGTATACCATATCAATAGAATAAAGGAGAAAAGCTTAAATGACCATTCCAATAGATAAAATAAGAGCATTTGTAGAATAAAGGAGAAAAGCCTAAATGACCAGCTCAAGACACACACACACACACACACACACACACACACAAAATTTTGTCAAAATTCAACATCATTTCATGATTAAAAAAAACCGGTAACATGAGAGGAATAGAAGAGAACTTTTCACAAACTGATAGTTACATCTACAAAACCCCACAGCTAACATCACCCTTAATGGTGAAAGTATATACCTTCCCTCAAAAATCAAGAAAAGGCTATGTCTTCTCTTTACATTTCTTTTGAACATTAGAGGTTCTTTCCAGGACAATTAGGCAAGAAAAGAAAAGAAAAGAAAAGAAAAGAAAAGAAAAGAAGAGAAAAAAAAAGAAAAGAAAAGAAAAGAAAAGAAAAGGAAAGGAAAGGAAAGGAAAGAAAAGAATAAGCATCCAAATTGGAGAGAGTAAAACTATCTCTATTGGCAGATTACATGTTCCTGTACATGGCAAATACAAAGGTATCCATTAAAAAAAAACTATGGCAACTGGTTAATAAGTTCAGCAGTGGTGTATGAAAAAAGTTCAATATACAAATGTTTTTCTATTCACCAGTAATAAACAATCTCAAATGAAATTAGGAAAAAAATCCTTTATAGTAGCCTAATAAAGTAAAATATTTAAGAATGAATTTAACACAAGAAATATAAAACTATAAAGCATTGTATAAATAAATTAAAGAACACCTAATTAAGCAGAAGGTCCATGCATATTCATGGATCAGAAGACATTACTATTAAGATGGCATACTTCTTAAGGGATTTATTGATTAACGCAATCTCTATCAAAACTCCAGCTGGCTTCTTTGCAGAAATTGACACACTGATTCTCGAGTTCCTATAGAAATGCAAGAGATCCAAAATAGCCAAGCAATCTTCAATAAGTGGAACAGAATTAGAAGATTCACACTTTCTGATTTCAAAATTTAATTACAGTGCTACAGTAATCAAGTCTGCATGGTACTGGCCAAAGGATATACCTATAGATTAACGGAATAAAATTGAGACTCTAAAAATAAACCCTTGCATGTGCAATCAGTTTATTTTTGATGCTGATTCCATGACAGTTAAAAGAGGCCCCAAATCCTTAGTCATCAGGGAAATGTACATCAAATTACAATGTTTATAGTACTTCACAACCATGAGGATGATTACAATAAAAAAGACAGAAATAACATTGCTGGCAAGGGTGTGGAAATTTTCAGTGCTCATACATTGCTGGTGAAATGTACAATGTTGTAGACTGTTTTACTTTAGAAATCAGTCTGGTCATCCCTCGTACTTTAAGAATTACTTCATCATCTAGCCATTCCAGTCCTAGATATATATCTAAGATAAGTAAAAGAACATAGGTCTATACAAAAATGTATATATAAAGGTTCACAGCAGCATTACTAATAGTAGCCAAAAGTGAAAGTGATTAAAATATCCATCGTCTGATGAATAGATAAAGAAAATGTGGTATATCCACACCTTGAAACAATATTTGACCATAAAAAGGAGTGGGATACGAATACATGCTTTGACATGGAAAAACATTGAAAACATGCCACTTGAAAGAAGCCAACAAATACCTCACATTGAATGATTTATTTATTTGAAATGTCCAGAATAAGCTAATCTATAGAAGTGGAAAGTAAATTACTGATTGAGTAGTGCTTGGGAGGTTTGGGTGTAAATGGAGAATGCAAATTGATAGCAGGTTTCTTATGGGGGTGATAAAAATATTCTATAATCTGTTTACTTAACTAGGGAGATATGTGTTTAATTTGAAAAGGTAGGCCTGAAATCTAAGTCCTAGGGGATTTTTTTTTTCACTAGGGTCCCTCTATCTTTTCCATGTAGAGATTTATTTATATATCAAAGGCCTAGAGTCAGGATCCTCCAAGTAGACCCCTTCATAAGGGGAGTGAGCAAATAGTCATTTCCCCTTTAATAATAGAGGAAATCCATATTTATTTATTTCTTGCCCAAGGAGTGAACCTGGCACTCACACATAGTATTTTTCTATCTGGCTTTCATTGTGTAATTCTGGGAGGCTGCTGGGCTTTGGGGGACCATTGCTACCCTGTATGTTGATTTTGCTGCCAGCATAAAATGAAATCTGGCTCTGATACAATGAACCCGTGTGTGCATTTAAGACAAAATTAATAAATAAAAACCGTAAAAACTTAACAATAAGTTGTAAGAAATGAGGGAAGAAGAGGAATCACAGCAGAGAAACAGAAACCAGGGGTTGCACTGTATTCGATTAGGCTATAAGAGAAGGAAAATAACATCAGTCCTGACAGACTTCATAAACTATTTTAAAGACTTTTTAGGACTTCCCTGGTGGCACAGTGGTTAAGAATCTGCCTGCCAATGCAGGGGACACGGGTTCGAGCCCTTGTCCGGGAAGATCCCACATGCCGTGGAGCAACTGAACCCGTGCGCTACAACTACCGAGCCTGTGCTCTAGAGCCCACGAGTCACAACTACTAAAGCTCACGCACCTAGAGCCCGTGCTCTGCAACAAGAGAAGCCACCACAATGAGAAGCCCGCCCACCACAATGAAGAGTAGCCCCCGCTCGCCACAACTAGAGAAAGCCTGCTCAAAGAAACGAAGACCCCATGCAGCCAAAAGTAAAATAAACAAGTAAATAAAGACTTTTTACTTTCACGTAAGAATCAGAGGAATATGGTAAAAAGACTTTAAATAGGCACTGATTTAATAAACTTGGTTTTCCACAAAAATATTTCTTTATTTAACTACCTTAATGAAGATAAACAAGGGTGGATACAGGGAGAATGATTAGGAGACTGTTGTGGTAGTAAAATGAAGAAGGAGGAAGAGAACAGGGCAACATGGATTCAGATTATTAAAAGTTAAAAACAAAGAAGGTAACATTGCCAGACTTGATGATGTAAGGGATATGAGGGTTAAGTATAAGAAGGCCATTCAGTATGACTCAATTTTTTGCTTTGTGCAACTGGATTGAGAATTGCACCAGTCAAAAAGGAACATTAGACAAAGACCAACTTTTTTTTTTCATTTTTTAAACAGTTTTATTTAGATTTAGTTCACATGCAATTCACCCATTTAAAGTAGTCAATTTAATGTTGAATGTTTTTTTTTTTTTTTTGTATATACAAAGTGTTGTGCAGCAGCCATCACCACAATCAATTTAGGACATTTTCATCACTTCAAAAAACCCCATTCTCATTAGCAGTCACTCCCCATTTCCACCCAGGTTTTTCTGCCTGACTTTTGATTTAATTTTTAAGGATTCCTAAGAGTAGTCTGCAGCTCAAAGGAGAGGTATATATTTGTGATTTATATTTGTGAATCATCTTTTATTGCTTCTTGTAAGATAAATGGTAAATTGAAATGAAATGAAAAAATCATCCACTTACGAAATATGAAAGAATCAACTGACAAATCATTAGGACTAAAGAACAGTTCATCAAGTTATCACATAGAAGATAACGTTAAAAAATCCAGTAGCATTTATTGAAACGTACAGTAACAAAGTAAACATAAAATTAAATATAAGACTTCCAACAAGAAGCATACAGTGTATAGTAGTGCAATAATAAGAAAATATAAGACCTCTTTGGAGAAAAAATAAATAAATTCTAGTTAAGGACATTGAAAATAATCTGAAAAATTGGAATATTCTCCATGATTTTTCATGGATGACTATGTGTTTTAACAAGATCAATTCTTCTTGGAAAAATTCAGTGTATATATATATATATATGAAGTAATATACAGTAAGTAGAGTTCTATAATTTAATAGGTGTAAGGCAGAATATTTAATAAATTGTATATGAGAACTGGGTTATATATGTGGATAAATGAAGCTGTGTATCTGCCTAAAACCACCTATAAGAATGGATCTTAACAGGATTAAGACTACTAAAGGTATGGTGACCTAGTACTGGGGAAGGATTCCTTAAATAAAATTTCCTAATCAAGATCTATATGGCAAGATAAAGGTAAGCTTTATTACATAAATTTGAAGATTTCTATTGAAGAGATGAAGACCTGAACAAAATGTACATGCAGTAAGCTGACTGGGAGAATGTGTTTGTAAAGTTAAAATTAATATGGAATTAATATCTAAAGAGAAACCACCAAAAAAAAAAGTTTGCAACTCCCCTAGAAAAAGTATAACCTTAATTGAAAACAAAGACAAAGTCAAGTCAGAATAATGACAGATCTAGATACCCCAAAGGCTAACCAATCTATGGATAGCTTATAATATTCACTAGTAATCAGATAAATACTAATTAAAGCAACAGTGCAATACCACTGTAAAACTACTATACTGGCAAATATTTGAAGCCCAGATAATGCCAAATTTGGGCAGAAATGTAAAAAAACAAAAATAATCTTATATATAGGAGTAGAAGATAATGTACCTCTTCTGGAGATCAATTTGGAGAAAATTAGTCACGTATAGGAAAACCTTATGACCAACATTTCTCCTAGTGTATATAAAAAATGTTCACATAGGTACATGGGTGAACTTGTGTGAAGACGCTCACTGTGGTGTCATCTCTGGTTTCCAGGAATTAGAGGCAATCTGGGGCTCACCACTGGGACAGTGTGTAAAGGTAATGTGGGGTGCTGTGAAATACTTTGAAGGTTAGAGGATGATGGATCACAATATAAGAGTCAGAAGTAAAGGTCTAGATGTGCATAGACAGTGATTGAAAGAAACATCAATGTTAGCAAAAGAAAAAAAATCATGAGACCTAGAACCCAATTATCAGGTAAAATAAAAGGCATGAACATAAATCAACAATACACATTTTACAAAAACATACAAACAAAAAATACCCATTAAAACCATTAATGGATATATGTGGGGAATGTAGGAAAGAGAAGTATGAGATTAAGATAAAATGAATAAATAAATTGATAAATCAGGAAAGGGGCTCTACAGGCACTTATGATGTACCATGGAAGGAAGAGTGTGATTTAATCCAATCTTCAGTGTGTGAAAGAAAGGGAGGAAGGAATATGTGAACCCCATACTCTGACCTTAATTGTACTTTACATTGCATATTTTTCTTGTGCTGTCTTGCCTGCAATTTTGAAATTGTGAGAAAAGTGTTCTCCCATCAAGGAACAATGTGACGCTCAGAAAGATTGAGTGAGTTGCTTAATAGATTCACTCACCTTGCTGAGACTAAATCTAGGCCTTCTGCCTAGATCTTTGAGTTTTATACCACAGGAGGAATGAGCATTGAGGTTTTAATGTATTATAGCTTCTACTAATATCAGGCAAGGATCCCTGACACTTTACTGAAAGGAAGGAAAAAGCAGAAGAGTGGGGAGGAAATTCTGCCAACGTATTGAGATCAACGCAAAACTTTTTTTTTAATATCTTAATTTATTTGGTGTCAGCAGGATTTTGGAATCCTCAACCCTGCTTTATTCTACCTGTTGCTAGAGTTGGTCCTTCTAAGAGTCATCTGCTAAAACAGGTCTCTGTACTGAACTTAGGCTATTTAATCAGGTTTTATTGCTTGTGTAAGACAAAGAATGTTTAATGTTTAAAGGGACAGGACCCTATGGTCCTATAATGCTTGCTATAATATAAAATAAATATTGACAAGAAAGAAGAGCCATTTTGGAATTCCTTCTCCAGGGTAGTACAAATGAAAACAACTCTTTGTTTATTTTAATTTCAACCAATCACATTTGATTTTGCTTCTAATATAATGAGGAGAAATGAGGCTGTTCCTCAGGACAATGTTAAAGGTCATCATCCCACCTAACTGTGAACAAGTGTTTTCAAATATAAAAAATCACAGGACACATCAAAAATTGTTGTGATTATATTGACTTATTCATAAATGTATTCAAACAATGAATATCTGGTAAGCCCCCAAGTTTTGCTAGTCATTGTGCTAATTGTTGTGGGTACATTGGTGAGCAAAATTAACATGGTTCTTTCTTCTATGGAACCTATAGTCTAGCATAAAAGATAGAAAACAGCAATACAATGTGCTAAGTTTTTCCTTAAGGATACAAAGTATGAAGTATGAATAGGAGACAATAAATTGATGGATTTTTGTAGGTAATATGTTCCTTTTTTTATTACGAATAATTTTGAGCATACCTAAAAATTAGAAATAATAGAACACACCATCTACCTCTCTTTTGCCTTTATTATTTGAAGTATGTTGCATACTAAGAATCATGTAATTTCAAATAAATATTGTAATGTGTACTCATAAAAAGATAGGATCTAATTTTTACAACTATTTGCATAAATTTAGAATGATTCTAAAATTGCTGATAATATCCAGACTCCCTTGGATACCTAGTGGCACTAATCAATACCCAGACTACATACATTTGCCTTGCATTTAATAAACTTTCTAAGACTATTCTGTATAATCAAATATCTGTAGCTAGATTTAAAAACTCATATTTTTATTTGTGGCTTATTATTTTGTTTATAAATGCATTGGTTAAGCATAACTTTCTCCATTTGAAATATGTTTCAAATTTTCAGTTGTACAAACAATAATAACATCTCTCCTGTTGGTGAAAAACTTCAGTTGAAAATGGAGGATGTATATGCAGAATCCTATTGAATGAAGGGGATATAGAGTCAACTTAGTCTGTTTGGGCTGTAACAGCAAAAATTCTATAGACTGAGTGACTTAAACCACAAGCATTTATTTCTCATATTTCTGAAGGCTTGGAGATACAAGATCAATGTACCTGTAGATCTGGTGTCTGGTGAGGCCTTATTTCCTGATTCACAAACTGCCATCTTCTTGTTGTATTTTTACATAGTGGAGAAGACAAGGTAGCTCTCTGAGGTCTCTTTTATAAGGGGCACTAATCCCATTTATGAGGGCTCCATCCTTATGACTTAATATCCTCCCAAAGGCCCCGTCTCCAAACACCATCACATTAGACTCTTTGTGTCCCCCCCAAAGGTGAATCTGTAGGGACACAAACAGTCTATAGCAGGAGTAATATGTTAATATGATACATGTGAACTATCCAGGATTAGGATAATCTATCCAGGATTAGACCCTATTGCTGGCCTCTATCAACCTATATTTCTCTATCTATTAAAGAGTGTCATCTTTTTTTAAAATAGTTACAACTCACACCTAACTTTTATACAGAACTTGCCACTGTTGTTTGTTCCTTTGATGTATGGGTGGTGTTATTGGTGCTAACCATAGTAGAGGATGCAGTGCCCAGCTCCATCAAATATTTTCAAGTCTCATTGAAAATATTGGTCTACTATATGCTGCTGAAAATTTACCAGAAGACAAAAACTTCAAAAATAAATTTAAAGTTCTTTTTTTCACTTTCTCCTGATAAAGCTCCTGCTCTTTGACATGGCATTACTGCTAAGAGTAGAAATTATAAAAGGATTGTAAAATATTACTCTGAGTAATGTGTTTTGTTACTTATATACCTTTTGGTCAAAATACATCCCTTGGAGTATGTTGAAGGCATCGTTAGTCTTATATGGCAGATATCATAATATTTGGAAAATCTCCCATGAGCCTGTGAATGGAATTGGCATCCGTATTCTATATTTCAGTACAAGACCCAAAGGCTCTGGCTATTGAAATAGTAGTCCCAGAATTGAGACCAGTAAAAATAATAATAGAAATAAAATAAAAAAGAAATATAACAAAAACTGCATACATTGCTCGCATCCTGACAAATCCAAAGTCTCTCACACTGCTTGATATTTTTATATACTACTAATAATTTTATTTATTGAACATTACACTCTGCTATTTGTTACATGTTATGAACTGGAAGAGAGCATTGCACCCTATAACTATTTGCAAATATAGTCACATTTTCATTATTTTTTGGTCACTAGGAACTTCTGACAAATATGGTAGTTAAACAATAATTATATTGCCATAACACACTGCACTGTGACTATCTCATAACTTTCTCTGGTGTTGTCTATCACAACTTGCAATAACTGGTCTAATCTTACTGTTGCTCATTCTCTTTGTTGTAAATTCCTTACCCAACCCTGTCATCCTTTTTATCAAAGTCTTCCATCACTCCAACTCACAATGATAACTTGCTTTTCTTAAGTGGTTTTAATATTATTTTCTTTGATAATTGGCTATATATCATGTGCCTTTTCAATTGCTCATAACTTCTCATATCAATATGATTTACCTTTCTAAGTAGACTGCAAGCTCCATATGAATTCAGTTCATGGAGTAGAGTTTTTCGTTGTGACCCATTATGGCTTTGGTACTAAAAATGTCATTCTAGAATCAGCTAATAGGCATCACCTGGTAGCTTGTTAGGAATGTGTGATCTCTGGACCTTTCTGTGATCCAGTGAAATAGCATCTGCAGATGATAAGATTTCCAGGTAATTCACATAAACGTTATTGTTTGAAGCACTGCCCTAAAATGTATCAGCCCTCTGTATACATTAACTGAACCACTGCTAGTTTGTTAGTTGTGATAAAAGATTTCTCAGACTATAACAAATTACCACAAACTGGGTAGGTTGAAACAACAGAAGTTTATTCCCTCAGAGTATAGGTAGCCAGAAGTCAAAAATAAGTTGTCTGCAAGGTTTGTTCCTTCTGGAGACTGGTGGAGAAACCGTCTCTTGCCTGTTTCATAGCTTCTGGTGTTTGTTGACAATCTTTGACATTGCTTGACTTGCAAATATATCATTCCAATCTTTACTTTCATCTTCCCATTGTGTTCTTCTCTATGTCTCTCTGTGTCCTCCCCGTTTTTGTAAGGCCATCAGTCATTGGATTTAGGACACACCCTAAATACAAGATGATTTTATCTCAAGATACTGAACTAATTACATCTGAAAAGGCTCTATTTCCAAATAACATCACGTGCTGAGGTTCCAGGTGAACATGAATTTTTGGCAAGAGGGAGGGAACTGTATTCAACTCACTACAGCCATGCACAAGAAAGGTGTAATTCATTACTATTAGTTCTTTTTTATTGCATATGGAATGATGACTACTGTTTCATCCCAGGACTCAGACAAAGCAAGAGATCATTATTAATAGAGGTAAAAGAGTGATCGTATTGGTAGAAGTAAAATTATTAATTTTCATTGTGGCTACCGCAAACCATTTAAACAAATCTAAAGCCCAAATGATCTACCTCTCTCTCTCTCTCTCACACACACACACACACATGTGCACACAACCATACAAAACAGGTCTTTCTAACTCTAAAACTTGGTGTCTGGAATCACCGTAAGACTCTCTCAAGGTTTATTCTTCCCATTAAATACTATGAAGTCAATCATTTTTTAATGTGTACCTGCTTATAGTCACTTTAAGAAAACTTAATGCTATCGCCTGCATTCTCTGCACCTACTGTATTCATTTTTTCATGGCTTCCATAGCAGTAACTGAATATTTATAGTGATTATTTTTCTTACAGCTTATAGTTAAATGATCAGCCAATAGTATTTCCTGTGAGCTGTTTACAGATGTTTCTCCTTTATGTTGTCCAATTAACATCTCTACAGCACACTTTTTCCCTGGCAAAATGTCACTTCATGCTATATGTTAATGCATTCATACCCAGAAGCTTTTAATATAACAGGAACAAGGGTAAAAAAAAAAAAAGGAAGAAAAAATAAACATATGTAAATAACTATGCTTCCCTATAAATGATTATCTAGGAATGTTTAATTGTTGCTTTCCTTCTCCATTTGCTAAAAATGTCTCATATGTAAACAACTGACAATCATCTTGCTGACTCCACTCAAAATATATTAGATGGTAGTAAGAGAGCTTATTAAAAATTAAGAGAGATTTATTTAATATCTGACTTGTTCAAAACGCTGTTGGGTGTGACAATGCAGTTAGAACAATTTTGGTTTAATCCTCAAAACAGAGCAAAAATTACTTTAAATATTTTTGTATGTTTGTGTTTCTTAAAATACTTTTCAGATAAAAACATTTATTTGACCTCTGGTTAGATAGCTAAAACCAGGACTGACTTGCCCATTTCAGTATTCTCAAATAAATAAAACTTGCCTTCAGACAAGCAGGTAGGTAGCCTTAGTATTTCCTTGCTGTCAAGGAGTTGTTATTTTGTTAACCAACTTGTAACTGTTTTATGCTTTTTTTTTTCCCCAGGGAGCGAATAAATACTCTCCTCAGGTACAAAATTTATGGGGTTGCAAAATTAAAAAGGTGCTGAAAATCTATATTCAAGACAAATAGTATTTTAGTTAGGGATGCCAGAAAAAATACAAGGTAAACAGTTAAATTTGAATTATAGAAAAACAACATTTTTTTTTCAAAAATTTTAAGTATACTTCAAGTAGTAGTTAATCTGAAGGAAGGAAGGGGGTAGAGCACAACTTTTGAAAGAAGACATAGCCTGAGGACATGACATAAACTGATTAGAGCCAAATGGGTCCAAGATGGGGAGCAAGTTGACTTCCACTGGACCTTGAGTCTCAGTATATGCTCACTGTAACACATCAGCAAGCTAAATGACACACCCACAGGTGCCATGACAGTTCCAAGGCCAACCATAAGGATCAAAAAGTGGGTGGTGGCCCACCTCCTGGAAATCCCTGCCTCTTCCTGAAATAGCTGGACTACTCTTCCCACTCATTACCCTATGGAATTACCCACCCCTATTAAAACTGACTACCCCATTTCCTGGTGCCTTTCTTACCTTCTGAGATGGCCCACACTCTGTCTGTGGAAAGTGTTTCTCTCTAAATGAATCCACTTCTTACTTATCACTTTGTCTCTCACTGAATTCCTTCTGTGATGAGACATCAGGAACCTGAGCTCCATTAAGTCCTGAAACAAGGTGTGTGATCTCAGTTGGAAGATCATGAGTTTTGGTTGGGTTTGAGTCCTGGCTTCATGGGTTCGAGTCCCAATAAGGGTTTTGGCTGGGTTCGAGTCCCAGCACATGGGTTCAAGTCCCAATCTGAGTTTTACATGGTTTCACATCCAAAATTCAAATAGTACCGATAAAATGTACATCAAACTTTTTCTTGCTGTATATATTAAAATTTGACTTTGTCCTATGTTTTTATTTGCTAAACATGGCATTTCTAACTTTAATGCACTATGTTTTAAAAGTTAAAATTAATACAAAAATATCCAGAATGAAAGTAGTATCAATTTTAAATAGACCCAAGACAAGTCTTACTAATGTTTTTATTTTTCCTCAGGCTCAGAAAAACATGGTGATTGATTCTAAGTTTTAACATATTACATTAAAATATTATGTATCTTGATTACTGAATAAGGAGTACCTGTTCAGCTTTGCTCCCACAGCAAATACCTCATTTGCCTTTTTACCATCTGAGGACTGCCTGGAGTCTTTCTTAGTTTCTTACAGTTTGCTTTCATCATGAACCATGGTTTTGGTGAGGAATAATGTAATAATAACCGAGGAGCCAGAAAATGTATACTGAAAGGGTTCTTAAATTATTCTATCTCATGATCACATTTAACTGAAGAAGGACTCGAAGCCATGAGGGTGATTTGATGTGAACTCTAGTCACATGGGAAATTATCAGCAAGTTTGGTAACAGCAAACAAATCTCCCATCAATCCAGTGCTACAGAGCTATTTATACACACACACACACAGACACACACACACTGTTTTCAAGCAAATTGCAAAGGAGAATAGAGAATAACTGTCCTGTCACTCAAGGGCCTTGAATAGAATGATCTATAAAATGAGTCCACAATCAATCTCTTCAATCTCACCTAAAGTTACAACTAAGACACTGAGAGAGCAAAAGAACTGTATCATTTATTTATTCTTCCAGTATATACTGAGCTTCTTTTATGTACTAGTCATTATTCTTGATACTAAGCATATGGCAATCAATATGAAAGATAAGGTCCCTTTTTTTCTTGGATCTTTCACTACAGTGAAGCAAGCTAGGAAAAAACAAATAAAGTAAATAAACAAAAAACATAATGCAGGTATTACAAAATGCTAAAAACAAAACAAAACAAGCCTGACAATAATAATTATGTTCCTGAGTCTGAATAACTATAGTAGGTAGTATGGGCAGGAAAGATTTCTTTGAGATAATGACAATTGAGGAAAGAGATGAATGTTGAAAGAAGTAATCAAGATCTGGATGGAGAACATTCCAGGTAGATGAAAGAGCCAGGATAAAACCTAAAGGAAGTATGGAACTTGGCCTAAGTAGGGAAGAACATTAGTTCTTAAAGTCCAGCATTGCATAATACCACTCTGCCTTTATTTTAATAAGCATCTGGAAATGCTTTTTCAGAGCTATTTAACTTTATACCAGTGTTTATAGAACCATATAGTAACCTTTAATTTGGAATTTGCAAATAACAACAAAAGTGGTAACTAGCCACACATGGCTGTTAACATTTAAGTTAATAAAATTTTGAAAAATAAAAATGTATTCCCTCAGTGGCACTAACCAAGTTCAAGAGCTCTGTGTGGCCTGTGTCAACTATACTGGACAGTGCAGGTACAGCGTACTTGTATCATCAAAGAAAGTTCTCTTGTTCAGATCATGACTAGACTGGGGGAAAGAACAGATTAGTTTTCTTTTAACTAAAATTTTTATTGGAATATAGTTGATTTATAATGTTGTGTTAGTTTCTGCTGTACAGCAAAGAGAATCAGTTATACATACACATATATCCACTCTTTTTTTAGATTCTATTCCCATATAGGTCATTACAGGATACTGAATAGTGTTCCCTGTGTTATTCAGTGGGTTCTTATTAGTTTTCTATTCTGTATATAGTAGTGTGTATATGTCAATCCCAATCTCCCAATTTATCTCTCACCCCCTGGTAACCACAAGTTTGTTTTCTACATCTGTGACTCAACTTCTGCTTTGTAAATATGTTCATTTGTACTACTCTTTAGATTCCACATATAAGTGGTACATGATATTTGTCTTTCTCTTATGACTTACTTCACTCAGTATGACAAGAACAAATTAGTTTATACCTATATAGATACAGACATAGATATAGATATGTATGTATACATATATATTTTTAGAATAAAATCAATTATTTGTATGCATTCCTTTGTTCATAATATTGGTTGACTGCCTACTACATGACAGATAACAAGAACTATTATAAGCAATGGGAATTTAGTGATGAACCATAGTGATGAACCTTATATACATGGAGCTTATATTTTAGTGATGGATAAATAGGAAAAATATAGTGAATTCAATATTAATAATGGCTAGAGAGAAAAAAAAATAAAGTAAGACGGGGAATTGAAATGTTGGGGTTTGTTTGGAAGAGTTGAAATAATAAATGTGGTGATAAAGAAAAGTCTCTCCAGGAAGATGACATTGGGGGAAAGACCTGAGAAAGCATAAGAGGAGGAAAGAGACACTTCTAGCTAGAAGGAAAAGCAGGCATAAAGACCCTGAGATGGGTGCTGGGCAAGCCTGTTTGAGGAACAGAGAGATAAGCACAACTGACACAGAGCAAAAGGAGGATTAGGGGAAAAGAGGGAGCTAAAGGCAAGGGGTTAGTGGGCCCAGACTATATAAGAATTTAGAGATCATTGGAAAAAAAAAATTGTATTCTAGTATGTATAGGAAAAAAGCTTAACAATTGTCTTTTGAAAGATGCCTTTCAATAAATAAGAAAAAAACTGTTAGCACAAATGCCTTATTAAAATTTTTTGGGTAGGAGGATTCAAGATGGCAGTGTAGGAAGATCCTAAACCCACCCCCTCCCTCACGGACAAAACAAATGTGCATCTATATGTGAATAATTCCTTTGGAGGGAAATCTGACTACTGGGTGAACAGAGCCTCCACAATAAAGGGTAAAAGGGTAACATCAAAACAGGTAGGAGGTGTTTTGCCAAGAAAAAGCCCACACCCCAGCCGTGGGGTGGGTGATCTGCAATTGTGAAGACTCACAAGGGTATGAATTTTCTCTGAGTGAGGGATTTGAGCCCCACATCAGCTACCCCAACCCCTAGACCCTGCATAGGAGAAACAAACACCCAAACAGCTGGCCTTGAAAACCAACTGAGAAAACATACAGTAAAACTATAAAATTGTAGGGAAAAACTTCACTCTTAAAGGGCTCACATGCAGCCTCACTAGACCCAAAAACCAGCACACAAACACCAGATTGAAAAGCTTGTAGACCACAAGTAAAAAGGGCCCATGTACTAGTCTTGAAGCATCTGTCAGAGAGACAAGAACCAGTTGGGATGAGTAACTGGTGGAAAACATTTATGTAATTTCAGGCTACCTTGTTAATACCAGCACTGATGGGCACCATTTTGGAACTCTCCATTTAACCTGTAAGTGCCAATGTGGATGCCCCACTGAGAACCAACCCACCCTGGGCCTAGGCCAGACCTCATAACAGGCGGAGCAATAGCCCTTGCTACCAGCATCCCAGAGCAGCTGTGGCTCCACCACAAGAGGAAGGTACATGCAGCCTCCATAGGGGACCCCACTTGAGTGCCTGGCTCTAATGTCCAAGTGAAGTTGCACTTCTGATACACATAGGACATCTCCTAAATCAGGCCACTCCTTCAAAACTGGGAAAGATAACAGATATACCTAATACATAGAAACAACAACAAAAAAAGGAATATGTTCCAATTGAAAGAACAAGACCAATCTTCAGAAAAAAACTAAACAAAAAACTAAACTAGCAATCTACCTGATAAAGAGTTCAAAGTAATATTAATAAAGATGTGCTCTCAGGAGAAGAATGGATGAACACAGTAAGAACTTCACCAAAGAGACAGAAAATATAAGAAAGTCCTAAAAAGTAGTTTTAGCTGAATTGAAAGAAAATAAAATAGAGAGTTTCAACAGCAGATGGAGGAGGTAAAAGAAAGAATCAGGGAGCTGAAAGACAAAACACTGGAACTCCCTTGGACAGCAGAAAAATGAAAACAATAACTTAAAAAGTGAATTAAGTGTTTTATGATGGTCCCAGAAGGAAAAGAGAGAGGAAAAAGAGCCAGAAAAATTATTTGATGAAACAGTGTCTGAAAGCTTCCCTAATCTGGGGACGGAAACAGACACTCAGGTCCCGGAAGACCAGTGAGTTACAAATAAGATGAATGCAAACAGACACACACCAAGGCACATAATAATTAAAAGAGTAAAATTTAAGGATAAAGAAAGACTCCTAACAGCAGCAAGAGAAAAACAACTTGCTATGTAGAAGGGAAACTCTGTAAGGCTATCAGCATTTTTTTAGCATAATATTTGTAGGCCAGAGAGAGGCATGTGACATTTAAAGTAGCAAATAAAAACAAACAAAGCAAAAAAAAAAAAAAAAAAAACCCAAACTTCCAACCACAATTCTCTACAGACAATGTTATTATTCAGAATTAAAGGAGAAATTAAGAGATCGGCAAAAGCTAAAGGAGTTAATCACCACTAAAACAGCCTTACAAGTAATGTTAAAGGGACTTCTCTAAGCTGAAAAGAAAGGCACTAACTAATAACAAGAAAACATAAAAAAGTAAAAATTTCACTGGAATAGGTAAATATATAATAGAGGTAGTGGGTCAATCCCTTATAAAACATGAATGAAGGTAAAAGACGACAGTAGCACAAATAACTAAAATTATAATAACTGATTAGGGATGCATAAAATAATAAAAGGATATAAAAAGTGTCACCAAAAGTACAAAATGTGGGAGGGGGTGTAAAAAGACAAAGCTTTGGAATGTGTTCAAATTTAAGTTGCTACAAATTTAAAAAGACATATTTATATACAGGATGTCAATGTGAGCCTCACCAACTAAGGAATAACAAAACCAATGGGAAAATAAAATGATATCCATAACCTAGTTATCTATATTTTATATCTTAAATTTTGATATAAATTTGGATTTTGAAAAAATAGATCGCCTACCTTAAGACTAAAGGGAGGAGCCTTTGTTATAGAGGACCATGATACAACACTAGACGTAAACTCCATTATGGTGAAAAAACACAGCTTATTATTTTTGCAGCCCCATAATTAACATAGCATGTGAAACACAAGAAATGATCAATAAGCATGTCCTTCTCTGAGTTCAATTCATCAGCATCCCATATCAAAAGAAGCTATAGGGGGGGAAATGTACCAGATAAGACTTCTTGATGTATCAAAGTAAGATTTTTTTTCCTTTTCATTTACAAGGATATAGACAAAATCAGAGTGACAGGATAAGTGAATGAAAAAACATATATAACAATATAAGGGTAGAATATGTTGAATGGAAACTGAGAGAAGCTAACAGTAGGTACTCTAGGATGGTGGCTTTCACTTCCCATTAGCTATGACATTCACACATATGACATTCTAGGAATAGAAAGTCTCGACCCAACAGCCTGTAACAGAGAGAGCAACAGAGCCTGTGAGGAGTGCATGATTCTTGATGGCCTTGCTGTAGCCTCAATCATTCTCTTTTTTGTTGTTTATTTTATTAAAGAAGACTTTGGAATAAAAGTGACTGGGAGTGACATCATTGCAGGTAAGGTGACTATGGAACTAGGCTGAGGACAGTGAGTGGTTTAAGAAAGCAAATCCCAGGCGCTGACCCTGTACTTGTAGGAATTTGAGAGCAAACACCTCCTTAATATTGTACCCTAAGAGCTTGGCTGGCTTCACATAATTCAGGCCCATTGTTCTGGGTGTCTCAGGACAGTTTGGAATTACAGTCTGTTTTTCTGACTTAATTAATGATAGTGCCTCTTTTCACTTCCAATATTTTTCTGGTTTGGATGATAAACTGTATGTTCATCATAGCTACAGGAATCTTTTAAAATCCATATTAAAGTAAATAATTTGAAAACATTACATCATTATTCTTATATTTTATAAATTACTTCTGTCCAAATTCAGAACTGATTGAAACACGTCTATGTTTTGAGATATCACAGTTGAAAACTGCTGTTCTAGGCATTTAACAGAAGTGAAAAGCTCACTCTGGGCTAATGTAGACTTGAAAACCTTTACAGAAGACATGAGCACTAAGCTGATATATGATTTGTAATGTTATATGATAAATGATAAAAAATTAAATGTGTATACTTTCAGGTTGGAAAAACAGATAAATACTACTAATTTGCACAGGAATCCACAAAAGTGTGGGGTTCTGTAGGACAAATATCTTATATTCTTATCCCTTCTTTTTCCCTCTTTTCACAGAACATGGACATAGGATAATAATCATTAAATAATGTATTACTTAGATTTGACCTAAGTTTTAACATACTGCTGACAATAAAACAAATATTTTAACAGATATCCTTCCTGATTGTCAGGTAATTCTTTCATTTGACCTCTGACCCACTCAATTGGTCACTGGGTCTTTTGTCAGAATCTTTAAATGATTTATGCATAATCAATTAAATCAATAGATTGTCTTTGCAGTGGGAGTGAAAACATTTAGTTCTGGAATTTCCCATGAATGGATCAATGCTTCAAACTTATGGAAAGCAGAACTTACTCTTGTTACTATATACTTCTGAGATTAAGGTAAAGAATAACAACACAAACCGATCTTCCATGGCTCCGTGGGTTCTTCCTTTCTTCCATAAATCATGGAGGCTTGACTAGTGTTTGTATCAAACACTTGGGGCATTCCATTGGGTAGCATCATTATTTGTTGGTACAATAAACCAATACTAGTAGCTCTCTCTAGAAGAAACTAAAACAAGAAGAAATCCAGGTATTCCCTACAGTCAGTGCTCACAGCTCAGTGGAGGTCAGTGTCAGTTGATCTCTTTCACACATCACACCTTGTGTACTGACGCTCCATTTAGTTCTGGCTTTGTGGACCCTCATGGCAATATACAAATAGAGGCCTTGTTAAATACCACATTCCCCCAACAAACACTTATCACTCAATATTTAATCAGCTTTGTCTTTCCTTATCTTAGAGCCTAAGGGGAAGCATCTAGATTAATTGTCAAACAAACTTGTGTGACATTGTGAACAGGAGAGGAAGAGTAAGCCATTATTCTCCAAGTTCATGTGTACATTTTCACTGTCGCTGTCTGGAGACACTAGGGGGATGACAGTGAGTGCTCTAAGTTGTTACTGTTTTTGAAGACAATAATAGGAGATTCTACATAAGGATGCATTGCTTTTATGTACACAATTTATAAAGGATCCGAAGTGTAGAATCTTGATGTTCAATTGAAACATCTACTTTACCAAATGAATACTGTTCACTGCCAACCACAGTGCCAGAAATAACACAATTAATGTCTCCAACAGAGGAAATTTTAAAGACAGAAAGCTATGGCAGCAAGCAGGAATGGAGAAATGTATAGCATAGAAATGCAGTTGTGTGGAGTCAGTTCAGAAGTATGACACTGGCATTCATTCACTGTATGACTGTGTTCAGTCCATCTAGCCACTTTGAACATGTGTTTTCTCCTCTGTAAAAGGAGGCAAATGTTATCCTACTGAAGTTCTTGACTAAGTGAGATAATATCTATAAAAGTGCTTAGCTACTGCCTTGTATATAATATTTCAAACATTATTATTACTATTATTATTATTTTTATTACAGCAAAATGAAGAGAGAGATATTTGAGGGCCAGATGAAGACGGACACAGTCCTGCAGACCACTGTGTGTGATCAATAATCTCATCCACCAGGGTATTGCCAATTTGGGTTAAGAAGTACAGAGGGTTCTCTTGTTACTCAGGAATACTGTTTCACTGCCACTTGCTTTGCACTAAGCTTATTTAAATCATTCTTTCATGAAATCTGATTGTCTAGTCACTTGAGAATGAAATATATTCAGAATCAGGACCAGAACTCAAAGTACCATTCCTATACAATTTTCGTTACTCCACAGTTAAAATATTTATCTAATGGTGCAAATTGCAGCAATTAGCAGTAAGAAGATTTTAGTTGTGAGGCACGAAGTCTCTGGCCATCCCCAAAGAATATAAATAAAATATTTGTTTAATGCCCCTTGTCCTTGTATATTAAGTATGTGAGCAGTTTTCCTGAAGAAAGTAAAGTAAGATCCATTCACGTAATCCTCTGGCTTAAGTCTTGGATGAAACTGTCTGCTTTATATTTTTCCCATATGTTGTGTGCTTCCCTAGACTCTAAGGGTGAAGAGATATTTTTTTTTTAATCTCAAGGGTATTCAAACCAGCAACATATTTGCTGGCTTGTGAATTTCAGACACTTGACCTCTCCCTCCTGTCCCTAACTCCCCTCAATGCTAAAACTATTATGAAGTGAGACGCATTCTTTGAAGGCCAAGACCTTTAATCAGCATTTAGATACTCCTTTACATATTGCATTTTATGTGTGGTTATCCTAAAATTCTTAGTGTACACTCCTCTCTCAACCAGTTTTGAAAATTGGGGGGAAGTTGATTGATTTGCTTGGTTATTTTGTTTCAATATTGTACCACTGTCAGTGAAATTGACCATGAAAGTGCATTAAATGGTTGATCATAAAATAAAGCCTTCTTGGCATATGGAACAATGACAAAATAGCATAGTGTTGAGTTTATTTTAATTAAACTCACCCCTTTCTGGCTGATGAACTGAATTGTTCTGAGTGCTAGCGAGAAACTAGTAAGCACTGTAAAAATTCTAAGGAGCTAAAGGTATCCAATTTAATTAATTCCAACTATCTGACCACCTATGTACAAGATCCTGAAGTGTAAATGTTTAGTATGGCCTTAATAGTGACAGCACAGAGATATTGTGACCATTGTGTAAAGTTTTCTAACAGAAGTGTTTAGATATGGAAAATCACATTTCAGTGCCAATCACTAACCAGCATTGCTAGATCCTTTCTCTCCTTCCCTTGCCATGAGCCCAAGTGATAGAATTCAAAGCAGAGGTAGTCAGACAGGCAAGGATAAATCATCTGTACCAAAGGAGGAAGTATTTGCTTATATGGTTTTAGTGGAAACTGTCTGGATCTTGCCCTGATTTTCATTACTGACCATGCCTGTGCCCCCACCCCAGCTGCCATGGGTGTGGGTTGATAATTCACAACTGTCTCTTCTCTGAAGAATTGTCTCTGTCCAAATGCCAAAAAGACTAGCCCCACCACCACCTCAATATCCGTAGATCTCAGCCAATGGCTGCCTGCAAGAGAGCACTACAAAGACCAGGTCTCAGATCTCAAGACTAACACTATGGAGAACACACACACACACACACACACACACACATACAGAGAGGAACACAAGAACATTTTTGGAGGTGATAGGTATGTTCAGTACCTTAGGTGTGATGATATAAGTTGTTAGCCTTTCACACTTGCACATGGACTTTATGAAGCCTCATATCATCCATATTGATGTCACTGACAGATGACACTAAAATTGCTTCCTATGATAACATGAAAGAGAGATAATCTGTGTACATTCTAGTAAGTGAGCACATTTTTTACAAGTAAGAGAAGGGTTTATTATTAAAAAATCTTCTTTAGTTTAACTGAAACTCTTTTAAATATTAAAAGAATAAAGTATAAAGTAAAACCTATCAGCATTTTGTGATATCAATAATATAAGAACAGGATAGAAGGTCTAATCATTTTCATTATAATAGTTCTGATATTCCAATTATCATCCACACTCTGATTATAAAATGTGTCCAATTTATTTGTAATGATAAAATTTCAATAGCTACTATTATTCTTAGAGGGATGGGATGGCTCTCCCTGCACTGGGAGGTAGAGGATGATGTGGAGTGAGTGAGCAATTGGCAGGATTTCAGACAAGAAAAATAAGTCAAAATTTTAAGTGCTAACCATAAAGGTTTGATTTTTTTTGAAAGGTACTGAGAGCCACAGAAAACTTTAAAAGGGACTATCAACATGATCAGATCTGACAAGATGGGATCTTATCTAAAATCTAAAGCAATAGCTGATAAAGTTTAACACTTCTTGACAACACATGCCTTTAACCAAAGATTGGATATGTGTTTGGTGGCATAATCACAGGCATGATTTTGTTGAACAGATTTTCGTATTAAATCTGTAGGATTCAGATTATTAATCCCTGCATGAAAATATTTTTAACTAAGAGAAGAGAGGGTAAATAGTTTTCTAATACGACTTCAGTGTACACAGACAAGTTTTCAACTACTTCATAGGGTTTCCAACCGTGAAATTCATCCCCAGGAGATTAAGTTGCCTTTCAGTTCCTGAAATAAGGAAGAGAGGTGTCAGAGGCCGCTCTCAGGGGAGAGGGTGTTGTCAAGATGCTATCTAGGTTGATACACTGCCGAATGAGCACACAGAATAATATTAAAACTCCAGAAGCACACACTTTACTCTCATACTCTGGACAACTTAGAATGCTTTGGTCTAAAAGTGTTTGAAAACAAGCTACACCCATGTTAATAAATCCAGTGTCTCAGGGTTCCAAGTTTGTTTCCATTAACACTATCTATAGGCTTTCTTTGATAAACCTTGGTCATTCACTGCCAACTATCCTTATCCAAACCTGTGTGTGTGTGTGTGTGTGTGTGTGTGTGATTACTCTGATCAGAATCTTTCAGTGACTTCACAAAGGAATCTGGTCTGAAAATATGACCTAGGATGTGGAGCCCTCCATAATCTGAGTCTGTCTTTTATTTCCAGTTCCTTATCCCACTATTATATTTAAATATTAGGTTAAATCCCAATTGGTCTTCAAATTACATTTTTAGGAATGAGTCAGAAGGCAGAAAATAGTATCCATGCATATGAAAACTGTGAAATTCTGGGAGAATAGAAAATTGCACAGGCTTGCTTTAATCTTCATCATCTGGATGTTTTCTCATAGTTTGTAGCCTTAGAATCTTCAAACAAGTGAGACCTGTGTGGTTGGTTTTAAATAGAACCAATATCCAAAACCTGAGTGCATATTAAAATTATCTGGGAATATTTTCAAAAATATTGGTACTTGAATGCCACTTCCAGTGTCAATGGTCTAGGATGAAGACTGTCATCAGTATTATTTAATATCTTCAAAGGTGATTCTGTCATGCAGGAAAGGTGGAAAATGATTGAAGCAGAGCAAGGAAGGGTCAGTAGTAGCTATGAGTTATGTGCCCTACTCCAAAGTAATTCTTCTGAGGATCTAAAAACAGGTAATTTATGACAGAAAATTATTAATTAATTACATCAGAATCAACAATGTATTTTAGTTCAAAAATACCTACAGAGTACTTAATGTGTGCCAGATAACATCTTCACTTGATGTATAGTTCTAAATAAGAAATGGACTCTGGTCTTGAGGAGCATACAATGAAAGCTATGGTTACTAATCATCTGGCATTCTTGGAGATAGAGTTGTATTTCACTTTATGTAAATTATTATTGAATTAAAATTATCAAGTGTCTAAGAATGAATCTAATGAAAGTTGTGAAATGTATTTACACAGAAATATGTATGTGAGTTACCTCTCTGATGTGGCAGATAAAGTTGCCAGTAGACTGACTCTCCCACACATATGAAAACAAACTCAATATAAAATATTAAAACACTGTGTAAAGGATCTAGCGAATAAGCAATTGCAGGCACATTTGGAAGGGAGTGGAGTTTTGTAAGAACAAACAAGACAGAGAGAAAAACATTCAAAGTTGTTTTTTTAATAAATTGAAACAATAAAGTCGTACCTACAGTGGAAAAAGAAGGAAGAAAGCACAGAAATCAATATCAAGAATGAGATTACTGTTGACAGTATAGACCTACAAACAACACTTTTTTTGCATTTGCACTACTTTTTCTCAGGTTCTCTCCTGAGAAATGTCTCAATCTCTAACTGGATGAATATTTAAGGCTGATACTAATTGTATCTCCTAAGCTCTCTCATGCCGTTTTATTTTATTTTCCTCATTTTCGTGTTGAATCAAAGGCCAGATGATACGTAAAACCTATCAACACGTGTATTGTAATCATGGTTTCTCACTGTCTTAAGCAGTCTTGCAAAATCAAAGCCTTGTCTCATTAAGTGATGCCGGAACCCAATTGCCAAAAGTAACATGCATTTTCCTGAGGAGAAGAATGCTGGGAATATGGCTTCTGACCAAAAATATGAAATCAGAAGAAATTATGTGGAGAGTCCCCTCCATGTACAGAAAGGGTCACATAGTTTTTCTTCATCAGTCTTGTGTGCAACTTTTATAATTTTGCCTCTTTCCAACGTGCATACTAAGTGAGAATTTCTGGATAACAGAGCTGAATTCTTGCATATTTTAGAAAGCACTCAAAGAATTTTGCTGTTCATCCTGGAGATATCACCTCCCACCTGTCAGTATGGCTATTATCAAAAAGACAGCACATAGGGCTTCCCTGGTGGTGCAGTGATTGAGAGTCCACCTGCTGATGCAGGGGACAGGGGTTCGTGCCCTGGTCCGGGAGGATCCCACATGCCGCGGAGCGGCTGGGCCCGTGAGCCATGGCCGCTGAGCCTGCGCGTCCGGAGCCTGCACTCCGCAATGGGAGAGGCCAAAACAGTGAGAGGCCCACGTACCGCAAAAAAAAAAAAAAAAAAAAAAAAAAAGACAGCACATAACAGTTGTGGGTAAGGACGTGAGAAATGGGATCCCTTGTGCACTGTTGGTGGGAATGCACATAGATGCAGTCACTATGGAAAACATTATGGAGATTCCTCAAAAAATGAAAAATAGAACTACCACATGATCCAGCTGTTCCACTCCTGGGTATTTACCTGAAGAAAACAAAAACACTAATTCTAAAAGATATATGCACCCCTAAGTTCATTGCAGCTTTATTTATAGTAGTCAAGGTATGGAAGCAACCTATGTGCCCATCAGTAGAAGAATAGATAAGGAAGATGTAACAAATGTATCTATTACTCAGCCATAAAAAGAATGCATTATATAAGTATAAAATCTTGCCATTTGCAACAACATGGATGGACCTAGAGGATATTATTCTAAGTGAAATAAGTCAGAGAAAGACAAGAATCAGAGTCATAGATACAAAGGACAAATTGGTGGTTGCCAGAGGGGGAGGGGGTGGGAGAGAAGAGAACTGGGTGAGGGAGATTAAGATGTACAAACGTCCAGTTGCAAAATAAATGAGTCAATAGTGTGAAATGTTCAGCGTGGTTAATATATTCAATAATCTTTAAAATCTTTGTATGGTGACAGATCATAACTAGATTTATGATCATAATCATTTTGAAATGTACAGAAATACCAAATATGTTGTGTATCAGGAAGTAACATTCTGTTGTTGGTCAATTATACTTAACAAACAAACAAATTATCAAACTAATCGAAAAAGAGATCACATTTGTGGTTACCAGAGGCAAGGGTCGGGGAACAGGGAATTGGATGGAGGTGGTCAAAAGGTAAAAACTTCCAGCTTTAAGGTAAGTAAGCACTAAGGATGTACTGTACCACATGATAAATATAATTAGCACTGCTCTATGTGATATTTAAACATTGTTAAAGGGTAAATCCTAAGAGTTCTCATCACAAGGAATTATTTTTCTATTTCTTTAATCTTGAGATGATGCATGTTCACTAAACTTACTGTGATAATCATTTCATGATGTATGCAAATCAAATCATTATGCTGTAAAACCTTAAACTTATGAAGTGCTGTCAATTATATCTTAATAAAACTGGAAGAAAAAATAAGGTTCAAAAATAAGATGATTAAAAGAATCATGAGGAGTTATATATATATATATATGAGAAGTCATATATCATGAGCAAAAAAATTAAAGAGCTAATGATAAATAATTATTACTTTCTAAAGACAAACTTGCAATTGCAACCTTTGTTCATAAACAAGGAACAGAGCTATGCACAGAAAGTTATAGCTATAAATATTTTGCTCTCACATAGATTAAATATGAATATTTCAGAGGAACATAAACTGTATTAAAATAATACAATTTACAAGAGATATTAATTTCTTTTTTGATAATGCTTAAAAAACTGTGTACGTGGCTCCTGCATGTTTTTATTAGACCCCTTTTATGAGGGAGAGAGGATGCCGAGAGGAGAAAAACAACATACTTACTGTTAATTAAATAATGGCGTACGTTTTCAAAGCAACACAAGAAACCCTAGAGTGATCGAAAGGGGAAACATAAAATTTGGATCAAAGTAAACCCAATAAAGAATTTCTAGACTCTTCTAAGATTCAGTGCATGAAGTGGAGTTCTTGGAACTAGGAGGCTTAATACAGAGGCATGTATTACTTAAGATCTTCCTGTGCAATTGAGGAGTGGGAATACATTGTCAGTAGAACTCTCAATACCTACACATATGTATCCACTTAATTAACAATTGTTGAAGTATATAGTATTTATCATTAATTAAACATCTTAATATAAAAATATGTAAAATGAGCTTGTTTTATTGTCTTGTTATGTACCTCTCTGGTTAGGGGAACTCAAAACAGGACACAAAATGAATGATCTAAGGAAGCAGAAGGACTTTTGAAAACATGAACGATGATGAAATTGTAAATAAACAGTGGGTCTGCTATAATAGTGTTATTATTTTTACTTCCTCTGACCATAACCCACACTATCAGCACTTGAAGAGAGTGTTCAGGGTTGTATTGATAGCCTACTATATTTATTTCTGAAACCGTTTCATGTTTTGTCCTGGATATAGCTACATTATCAAAAGAAAATAAGTAACTTCTGCAAGTCTTCTTTTCCCAGTATTATGTCAGATTCATAGTAAGTTTTCTGCAAAAATAGATATGTGTTTTTGAAGGGCATGGTCAAAAGGTTTACATGTGAGTCCTTCACAGCCATCGCCATATTGCACGTGTGAGTCTCATATATGATCAATATATTTCATTTTGCATTTGAGCTTGTATTATTGATACTACTAACTAAAACCTTCTGTTAAATAGGAATCTGAGGCATGTTCTGACTTCAGTGGAAATATGTCCACTGTGACAAGACATGATGAGAGGCTGTTCCCATGAGAAGGGTTACACATTTCCCAATCTCAGTAAATACTTTTTATGTGCATAAGAAATTATCAACTTAAAATTTTATTTTATGACTTGAAATATCACACTAAACATTCAATGAAATATCTGTTATTCCCTTGATTTTAAGAGAAATAAAAATGGGGGTTTTCTGCCATTTGCCAAGTAGTGGATGTCAGTTAATGCAATGGCAAAGCCATAAAATACTGCAAAAAATAATGCAAATACAATAGTGATTATTGACAGGTAATTTAAAAAACAGTTTGCCTTCCAATTTCTGGAGAACGTGGGCCATTTTTGATCATTTAGCATCCATTCCCATTTTAATCATAATAATTTGTGTTTTCTTGGGAATTCACACCTCCATGTGATCAGTTATGACAGATGCCATACCTAACTCACCCCTTGGGAAGGGAATAGCCACTTGATTCGTTCCAAGCCTGTGACCTACCCATGGATGTAGTCTTTTGAAAAGAGAAACTTTCTTACTATTCAGAAAGGACTCGAAAGAGAAAGCATGTAATTGGGTAACTCCCAGAAGTTGCTGGCAAAGGTCTTTCTAAGTGATACAGACAGTCTTCTGGTAAAGAAAACACCACAGAAGTCAGAGAGAAGAACCCAGAAAAAGGAGGGAGAGAGGTGGGGGGAAGGAGAGAGGGAAAAGGGGGAAGGCAGGGGAGAGAAACAAAGGTGACATTTTGCACCTTGCCCCATTTC
Organism: Mesoplodon bidens; assembly: GCF_964165515.1. Lineage (NCBI taxonomy): Eukaryota > Metazoa > Chordata > Mammalia > Artiodactyla > Ziphiidae > Mesoplodon > Mesoplodon bidens. The sequence continues at coordinate 7,191,211 of NC_138170.1, read as the reverse complement.
TGCATCAAATTTTACTTAAAATAAGTTCTACAACTAGATTTTTAAGTTAAAGCCAACATTATTGACTGAGCCAGTTTGAAAATGTTTTCTAGTATTTACATCCAAAAGTTCTCACACTTACACATCATTAACTCTGCTAATGGTGTCTTTTGTTTTTTTCTTAACTTTTGTTTTTGTGGCTGCAAGCAGAGGTAGAAGCACTTTGCAATTGTAGTCCACAGACAACAAAAGTTCCAAAAACACTAGCATACACTGCACTCTACCCTACCTGACCAAATAAGAGTTCAATTCTCTCATGACCAGAATTATGTTCTGAAAGCTTGGGCATCAGGTAGGCTCATTAATTTTTACGGCTTTTCCATTTCACCCTAGTCTCACATAACCACTGGTTTAGGTGATTACTTTTGGGCAGAGAAAACTGATTTGCAATCCACGATCCCAGCAGGGGAAAAGAAAGTTCACTCTCTGTCTAGTTAAGTTCTTGGAGAACAGGGCAGGCATTTTTATTAAATCATAGGAGGGTCTAAATAGGATATCCTACTCTCACCGAAGCTGAGCTAAGATAAAATACACTTTATTAGTTCAGTTAGTACATTACTTATACAGTTATCTAATGCCAATGCATATTTGCAATAAAGCTTTATTAGCATGACAGAGGAATTTTAATTAGACAAACCATAACATCTTTCCATTTATTAATTCTTTCCCTTGGTTTGCCTTTTTAAAAAGTCTGGATAATTAAAACCTGATAAGAAATAACATTGTTTCCTAACATGTTGCTCTAAGAAAAATATTTACTTCTCTCTCTCACACACAAAAATAGAAAAATATATAAATGTATCTGATGAATACAAAAGAATATGTTGGCCTGTTAGGATCCCAACCTTAGTGACTGGGGTTACGGGGTCCTATCAGAGGATGGTAGAAAAGTCATGATTTAGGAATAAATGCAGAAGCCCAGTTGTTACCCTTGAGGAACTGAAAACTAGTTTGCTTTGGAATTAAGTATATAAATGGTGGCTTCTTTTAGTGTTATTACCTGTTTATTTAAGACATATTTTCATATTATCTACTTCTCTTTCATTGTAATTCATCTTACTTTTCATGATATGTATTCAATATTTAAATGGAATCATAGAATCAAAGTGTTTGAGACTTCGGTTAGGTTTTGCCTAAATGCTTAACTCTTCAGAAAGAAAATCTGGAGAAAATTCCAAGATCTCACTTTGAATGAAAATACTGATCAAAAAAAGGAGACTCATATACCTAAAATTATCTTCTCAGATTCCCTTTATTTGACCTTTGTCACTGATAGCAGAGCCATGCACAGCACCACTTACCAATGTCTCCACGTTACAAGTCTTGGTGGAAGGTACAAAGAACTGAATAGATAAATTGAAAATTCATCAAAAAGTGGCAAATACAAATATACAAGACATAGTTCAGCAAGATTATTGACCTCTAATACTTTTTTTAATAGCACTTATCCCCTTTATATTATTTTCCTTTGCACAATTAGAGAGAAAAGACAATACCATTTTCCCTCAAAGTAATTCCTCTTATCTCCCTTCTCAACCCCTTACCCAATGACACACAAAAAACAGCATCAATAGTGGCAGTCCTCAACCTCTAAAAGGCATGTAAACTGACATTTAAATGGCCTTTGACATTTTACTACTCAGTTAGTCTGCCTTAATCAGTGTATTCCTGACTGTATGGTACGCTGGGAGCATTTCAGCAAAACAGGTTTGAAACAGCCAAAGCCAGATAGGATTAGGGCTGGAGAAAACTAATATTGCAGCCCCAAGTTGTGGTGCTAACTGTCAGGGGTTAATAGTTCAAATCATCAAACAAGGGGTATTAGCATCTGAGCCTGCTCCTCCTCAAACTGACCTACTTACCCAAGGGTTCTGATTGAGGGGCTTACTAATACTTTCCATACATAAAATGCGTTTCCCCCCCTCTTGGTGTTCAATCCTCTCTTTATTTTCTTCCTGAGAAAGTGTATTGCCTGACACATAAACTAATGAAAATGGAGTTAATACAGAGAAGACCTTAATATATACTGAATTTATAAAAAAAGTGTTCTTTATTATTCAGTGTTCTATTGCATATGACTTAAACTGCTCTATTTTTGTAAAAAGAGATTCATATAGTATGACGGACTGGAATATGTTCTCATCCATTCACTCCCTGCTTCCAAGTGGACTATGAAGTCTCACTTTCTGCCATGTTAATGACAGTAATTTCACACTCCTTGACGTTGGGCTCAGCATGTGACTTGCTTTGACCAATGGGATGTTATTAGATGAAACATAAGCATTGGCTAGAATTACGATTGTGTGATTAAAGTTAGTCTCTCACCGCTTTGCTGTTACCATGAGAAAAACATGCCTCAGCTACCCTGCCACAAAGACTGTGATTCACCTGGAGAAGAGCTGTCAGGCTAAGCCCAACCCAAGTCAGCAGGATCCCTACTGACCCCCAGCAATGTGAAAATAAATGCTATTTTTGAATGTCACTGAGGAGTTTTTGTTGGTTTTTATGCAGCATTATTTCAGCAAATGTTGATTGAAAGTAATAGGGTATTAGGTACTGACGTGATTACTCGAAGGGCCAAAGGAGCTGACTCTAGACCAAACCTCTAAGAATGATTCCATAGAAGCAAACTAGCTGGCCCCTGTGGAAGCTGCTCTTTCTACTACAGTTGCTCAGTTGCTATAGGAACCGATTCCTATCGGTTCATATTCCTATATGAATAGGAATAGGAACAGATAGTTCCTATTCCTATATGAAATGATTCATATATCACTTGTCCTAGATAACGTGTGGGAGCAGTTGGCTAACACAATGCATATTCATAATTGGATTCATGGTTAGCATTAATATACAATCAAGCCTTCCTTTATTTGACTCAAAGATTAGAAACAATTAAGTTAGCAAATACGAGGACTCTTAGCCATTCTCGGACAATTCAGAAGCCACCAGGGATTGTTGAAACCTGCCAATAATCCATATAAAAATATAGGAATATATATTCCTTGATAAGAAAAGAATATCCAAATGCCACAGTGTATCAATTAGCCTTTTTCTCACTTATTTTTTCGTACTTCTTCCAACCCTTTAATCAAGCAACAGCAAGCAGCAAAACAAAAGTATAAACAAAAATAAAAGAGGAAAAGCAGCTGTAAAGAAAGATCAGCTCGGTGCTTTGTGACCACCTGGAGGGGTGGGATAGGGAGGGTGGGAGGGAGGGAGACACAAGAGGGAAGAGATATGGGGACATATGTATATGTATAACTGATTCACTTCGTTGTAGGGCAGAAACTGACACACCATTGTGAAGCAATTATACTCCAATAAAGATGTAAAAAAAAAAAAGATGCAGCTTTTACACTCAGGGAACAAGGAAACAGTGGAGAATTACATCTCATTCAGTATAGACATCAAAAACTGCTTTCATTGGCTTAACCCATGTAACGTAATTTAGTAACATTAGTAGCATTCAAACTGTAATAGAGATTGAGACCATCTGGTGGATTTATGGATGCTGACATCTGGGGGTAAATTGTGATCTACACTACTGACTTGATCTAATACAATTTTGTGGGAGACTTGAAGAATCACAACACTCCAATGTATTTCATTGTCATAGTCATATAGAGACATCATTTATAAAATATAAATACACAATTAAGTCAACTGCAATTTGCTTTAAGGTAATTTTATAATGTTCATAAAAACATACCATGATAACTTATAACCTCAGCCTAAATATGAGACAAAATTCAGACAAATCTCATTCATCTAATTAGGCATAACTACCTGTGATTATTTACAAATATCAGTAATTCTCAAAACTTTCAAGGTCGTCAAAAACAAGGACAGTCTGAGAAAGTGTCACAGCTAAGGATAGTCTTACGGGACAGGAAGACTCAATGTAATGTGGTTTCCTGAATGGGATGTTGGAATAGAAAAAATGATTTTAGATACCCAAAACTAAGGAAATCTGAATAAAATACAGAATTTAGTTAATAATGATGTATCAATATTGATTCATTAATTGTGACAAATATGCCATACTTATGTAACTTGTTAGTACAGAATACTTAATGTGGTGTATATAAGAACTTTCTATTTTATCTTCACAATGTTTTCATAAATCTAAAACTATTCTCAATTAAAAAAATATTAGAAAACAAAATAACAAAAATAATTTTGTCAGGAAGTCAAGCAGTAAACCACAAATGCCTTTCAGTACAAAGGAAATTTCCTACATAAAAATGTTACTTTCATTTTATGAAGAGGTATTGAAGGTCACATGATCCAAATATAAGATTAAAGATCTCAAGCTAGGCTCACCTATGACAGGGAAAAAATTGAAGCTATTCTTTCTCCTGGAGAAAGGAACTACATACTTAAGCATAAATTCCAGTACCAAAATAGTTTTAAAGAACTACTGTAACCCTTATTCCTATGGGTTAGAGGGGAAAAACATCAACTCTAAAGTTTCTAGGTGAAAACCAACAGGTGAAAAATTCAAATATGAGCTATGATAGCAAATGTGAAAAATCCAAATGCAATTACATCTTAAGTAACTATTTTTTACTGAGGAATTTCTCTAACTTTAATAATTTTCCTGAGATATGACATTGCTTAGAGGTAAAAATTAAATTAAATATTTAAATGTGCCTTTTAGGTGTTTTGGTTGTAATATAAAGAATGTCTTTCATTGTAGTTAGTGAGAGAAAAGCATGAATGGTTAGACTGAAGATTTTTTTTTCCTTGCTTATTTTAACATCCTTGAAAAAAAGCACAATTAGAATTAAGATCTTGCTTTTTAAGGTGTGGCCCTTGGATAGGCAAAGAGCTTGCTAGAAATGTGAAATTTCATACTTCATCCCAGAACTTCTGAGCAAATTACTCATTTTGACAAAATTCCCTAGTGATTTTCCTGCTCATTAAAATTTGCAAAACACCGAATTAAGCTACTTAATAACTACTTAATGGCAACTATCTAACACTCTCACACACACACACACACATACACAAGCATGTGCACAACCATTTTTATCCATTCATTTATATCATGAAGCAGAAATTTGAATTCTTATAAATTTATCTTCAAAAGTACCACATGATTAATAGCGTCATAACTAGATAAAAAGAGGAGGGATGGTATCATTTCTGTCACTTATTATCTTTGTGTCTTGGATGTTGATTAAATATTCTGAGCCTCATTTATTTCATCTGCAAAGTGGGGCTATAAAATCAATCCTGACTGCTTCACAGGAGTTTTTATGAGAATAACAATCAATAATTCATGTGTCCACTTTGCAGTCCATAAAGTACTAGAGTCATATGAAATTTGCCATGATGATTCCTATTAGCACCATTTGGTGAAGGAAAATTTCATAATTGTAAGTATGTCTAAGACTACAAAGCCAACAACAGACAGGTTAGATTCATTTGTTGCTATAGTATTGCATGTCAGATAGATTAATTTGATGTAGATTTTTTTTGTGTGTGTCATTATGTGGGCCTCTCACTGTGTGGCCTCTCCCATTGTGGAGCACAGGCTCTGGATGCACAGGCTCAGCGGCCACAGCTCACGGGCCCAGCTGCTCCGCGGCATGTGGGATCTTCTCGGACCAGGGCACAGACCCGTGTCCCCTGCATCAGCAGGCAGACTCTCAACCACTGTGCCACCAGGGAAGCCCGATATAGAATTTTTATCGGCTGATTTCCTCTTTCCTAGAATATTTTTCTTTTCATAATGCAGGTCTCATCATGGGATTCTATCTATGGTAAAGATTTAAATTATCAATTTGGCAAAATTCATCAGGGAAAAAGAGGTTTATCAAAACATTGTTAGATCTCCAATTAAACAGCCCCTTTACAAAAAAAAAAAAAAAAAAAAGAAGAAGAAGCCCCTTGACTAAATTTTACATAAAGACCAAAACAGTTCACTTTTTTTCATTAATTTATGAGAAATTCATAGGAACAATTTAATTCATGCCAAGTTTCACTACTAGTCCTGCATATGTATCAGTTAGCTTCCTACCTTCTCACTCTTTTTGGATGCAAGCTAGTTTTATTGTGACTTCTAAAAATTTAATTCAATACCCTTGCTTAGAGAATTCACCATCAACATCATTACTTTCCTCGCTTATATAAAGATTTCATTTCTCATATATGTATCATCAACTGTTATCCAAGTCCTTCTACATCTAACATTTAGGTTGCTTCCTATTTTTATGTGTTAGAAATAAAAATTGAATAAATGTTCATAGATTACATAACATAAATGTCTTGTTGATTAGGTTAAAATTCTTAAACCAAAATTCTTGGGTCAAAGTTATCCTTCTTATAAATATTTTCATACACATTTTCAAATGGCACCTTCCCCTGAAACTTTGAACCAATAGTCTCCCAAACAGAAGATGACAATAGGCATGCTGTCTTTCATTCCAACACCAATGATTATCTTTAAAAATTGACCAAATTAAACAGGCAAAAATAGATCTCATTTTAAAATGTATATTAATTAAATTTATGCGGGAAAATACATTTTTAATTTTACTAGTAATTTTTGGTTATCTGCCTTCCTTTCTTCCTTCCATCTTTCTTTCCTCATTCTCCCTTTTTGAAAAAAAATAATATTTTTTATGTTGTTTTACATTGACTTGTGTCTTTTTGCTGAAATTTACCATAAAAATACACAAAAATAAAATCTCTTATTATTGAAGATAATTTGTTGTCAAATGTGTGAAAACAGATTTAGTTTTAGTTACGTTCTTTTAAATGTCTTATTTTGATTGTATGGTATTTACTCTTTCCATGTAAGATATTTAAAGTGTTTTACTGTACTAATTTCATCCTTTATTTTTGTTATTTAATGGGCAGTTTACACTTGTCTAATTTTATATTTGCTTCTTATAGTTTATCTTAATTTTTAACTCCCTAATTTACCTGTAACTAATGCTATTCCATGCTCTGATATAAACTTTTACATTTCCATGTATCTAAATAATTACCTATTTGTCTCAACACCATGTGTCATATTTAGACTTTTACCCACCGTTTTCAAACATCACCATCATGCTGCTCATTGAAATGTGTGCTAGATTGTTGTTCTGGTTGTTTTTATCTGTTCCACTAGTGTGTTTGCTCTTGTACCAGCAACACAGTTTTTTGTTTGTTTGTTTGTTTTTGTTTTTTTACGTATACTCTCACTCTAAAACATTTTACTAACAGGTAGAGCATATTCACCTCACAATTTTTTTGCATTTTTAAAATTTTCTTTATTGAAAGATAGTTGATTTACAATGTTGTGCCAGTCTCTGCTGTACAGCAAACTGTCTCAGTTATACACATAGAGACATTCTTCTTTGTATTATTTTCCATTATGGTTTATCCCAGTATATTGAATATAGTTCCCTGTGCTACACAATAGGATCTTGGTTTTTTAGCCATTCTATATATAATAGTTTACTTCTATTCACCCCAAAGTCTCAGTCCATCCCTCCCACACCCACGCTTCCCCTTGGCAGCCACAAGTCTGTTCTCTATGTCTGTGAGTCTGTTTCTGTTTTGTAGATAGGTTCATTTGTGCCATATCTTAGATTCTACATATAAGTGACATCATTTGGTATTTGTCTTTCTCTTTCGGACTTACTTCACTTAGTATGATAATTTCTAGTTGCATCCATGATGCTGCATATGACATTATTTCATTCTTTTTTATGGCTGAGTAGTATGCCATTGTATATATTATATGTACATCATCTTCTTTATCTACTCATCTGTCAATGGACATTTAGGTTGTTTCATGTTTTGGCTCTTGTGAATAGTGCTGTTATGAAAATAGGTGTTCATGTATCATTTTGAATTATTTTTTTTCATTTTTGAAGGTATTTGTATTTGTTTTTCCTAAAAATTAACTCATTTCCCTACTTAAAGGCTCACATGAAGTTTTTTATTGACATAAAATTGAAATACTACCTTATTAATGCAATTCATCCAAGAGTATGATATATCTTTCTCTTATTTATCTGTTCTTTATAGTCCTTCTAAAAAACATATCTTCATCAAAATTATTGTTATAATGGTAATCTCAATATCTGTGGGTAGTTGTTCTTAAAAAGGAAATTGACACCCCAAACCTAACTACTCTGAGCATAATTATACAGCACTTGTAATTGGCACATATACAAGCTCCAATCAGTTAAGAGTGTCCTCTAAAAGAAGCCCTTTTATATAAAAAGAAAACAAAATAGTGATCTCACATGTTAATGCTCTCTGCTGAGCATTGCTCATCTGTCTTCATTTATTCTGTACCACTTTAGTTTACACCTAAATAAAACCTTCTATGCATGAATGAAAAACCCATACACATGAATCTATAGGAATAGTGGTTTACTTTTTATAACAACATTTCATGTAAATTATTTTTCTAATTGCAAAGTCAGATTCAGAAGACAAACTTGATGAGAAACTTGAGGCTTAGGAAGGTGAAGTTAAATGATTTAGGTTGCATTCCAAGAAGGAACAGAGCTGGGAACAGAGTCCAGGTGTGCAGGACTCTGTTGCCATTTACCCACAAAAATCAGCTCTCGTGTAACACAATACAAAGGATATTTTAAAATTATTATGTGTTAAATACTTGCTCATAATTAATCTTAAGAAGAACCTTCATATATCAAGATTTGCCAGTTATACCCATACTATTAAGCAGTTGTTTTTAGTTATTGTATCACGCTTGGATTACATTTAAATATTTATTTAAAGCAGCATATGTTATGTGGCATCAGTGAAAACATTGTTCTAATAAACATAAAAATGATCTTTCTCCATAAACAGATACTCAACACTGTCAATACCAAAGTTAATTTGAAAAAGAAAATAAAATATTTCCTGGCTTTTTCAATTGAATTTGGAGATAGAATATTTCTTAAATATTTTTCGGACAGCAGTCATGACAAGTAAGTTAAAAAGTTAAAACAAAGAAAATAGAAGATCTTTTAAAATTCTTAGAATGGCCATCATCAAAAAGTCTACATACAACAAATGCTGGAGTGGGTATGGAGAAAAGGGAACACTCCTACACTGTTGGTAGGAATGTGAATTGGTAAAACCACTAAGGAGAACAGTATGGAGGTTCCTTAAATAACTAAAACTAGAACTACCATATGACCCAGCAATCCTGGAGAGAACCATAATTCAAAAAGACACATGCACGCTTCCCTGGTGGTGCAGTGGTTGAGAGTCTGCCTGCCGATGCAGGGGACACGGGTTCATGCCCTGGTCTGGGAGGATCTTGCATGTCGTGGAGCGGCTAGGCCCGTGAGCCATGGCCACTGAGCCTGCACGTTCAGAGCCTGTGCTCTGCAACGGGAGAGGCCACAATAGTGAGAGGCCCACAAACCACACACACAAAAAAAATGATACATGCACCCCAATGTTCACTGCAGCACTATTTACAATAGCCAGGGCATGGAAACAACCTAAATTTCCATCAACAGAGAAATGGATAAAGATGTGGTACATATATACAATGGAATATTACTCAGCTATTAAAAAAAATAAACTACCAAATGTCATTTGCAGCGACATGGATGGACCTAGAGATTGTCACACTGAGTGAAGTAGGTCAGACACAGAAAGACAAATATCATATGATAGTGCTTATATGTGGAATCTTAAACAAAAAAAAGGTACAAATGAACTTATTTACAAAACAGAAGTAGACTCACAGAGGTAGAAAACAAACTTATGGTTACCAGAGGATAAGTGGGGTGAGGGATAAATTGGGAGATTGGGATTGACATATATACGCTACTGTATATAAAATAGATAACTAATAAAAAGGTACTGTATAGCACAGGGAACTCTACTTAATACTCTGCAATGGCTTATATGGGAAAAGAATCAAAAAAAAAGAAAAAGAGTGGATGTGTGGATATGCATAACTGATTACTTTGCTGGACACCTGAAACTAACACAACATTGTAAATCAACTATAGTCCAGTAAAAATTTATAAAACAAAATAAAATGAACTCCTTAGTCCACATCTAGACAGGCATTTAAAACACAATTTGGGACATCTAGTTCAAGGCAGTAAATATTCAAATGCTCTGTTTGATAACTGAAAAGGTACCACAGAATTAGATAATGGTAGAGGTCAGATTTGAACACAAATCTGTTTGAGCCAGAGCCCTCCTCTAAATAAAGGGTAAAACACAAAAGAATATCAGAATATATATATATATATATATATATATATATATATATATATATATATATATACACACACACACATATATTCTTGTATAAAGATATAAGCTAACTCAAAACATTTGCAAAATGAAACAACAGATAACAGCAACATTAAGACTTCAGTTTTATATCAAGGTATTGATAAATGTTTCATGGAGACAATGGAAATTAATTGAGGCTGAAGCATGCCTGAATTCATAAATTCAAACAGTCTAGTCTCAGATCACAACCAGTATCCTTTCAGTTTTGTCCTTCAGTCACTCCTACTGAAATTGTTCTCTGGCCACATCAGTGTTTCTCTTATTTCAGATTTGTATTTCTTTTATTTTCTCCTTTAGAACCTTCCATTCCAGATGTTCACAAGGGAAAACACCAACCTTCTGTCTTCTATCAGCATTTGAGGTTGTGTGTGGAACCTCTTTAAAATCCTCCCTTTGAATAAATACTGAAAAAAGTTTACATTTATTACATTAAAAATTAAACTGTCTTGGAGATAGAATCACTGCTTTTCCAACTTTCATTTTCTGGTAGAGTTATATGCATGATATTTCAATAAGTCTTATTATAACATGGCATCCATTTTAGTTCATCTGATTTGTATACTCTAGTTTGTCACTGTCACTCTTAGCTTATGACAGAGAAGACTGCCAATGTGCGCTATGCAAATATTATATTCATTTTTATTAAATTTAAATTGAACAAGACATTGATTGTATTATCAATGCATACACCTACATTTTATTTTCTTTGAGCCTTGTGTATATACCAGAAGACTTTAGTTTCTATTCATAAAGCATTTTTCCCTAATTCTTTAAAGAACATTCTCATCCCCAGAGTGCTAGAAAGTACTTCCCCCACTGAGATTTCAATTCAATAAATAGTGAGACAGATAAAAGTGTATTTCATATTCACATATCAGAATAAATAATAGAACATTTTGAATTTTTCTTCAACTCCTAGAAAATAAATGAATGCTACCTTAGAAAGACAATGCAGACTTCTGTATGAAATGAGGAAAAAATATCATGTAATTAATTCTAACCTACTTTATATATTTTTTCTAATAATGTATTATCATCTCATAAGTAACTTAGAGAATTAAAATAGGAAAGTAGTCCTATAACGTCTACTTTTAAAAGAAGCAAGATCATTTATAGATGGGAGGGGTAATCTTACAGTATTTAAATCAAAATAATATTTTTCTGGTGCCACACAATCCTCTCTTACTTCAAAAATTTCCAATAATCATTTAGCAAAGAGGAATTAATAAAGTCCTTTTTTGGGCTCTCGCCCAGGGGCAACGGATGTTTACTTCGATTAGATGATCACAAAAAGTGTGTTTATATGTCTTATTTTCATCTCCATGTTCTCTCTTTTTTGCATGCTAAAATTTTTGGCTGCATATATTTTATTCTTATAAACATCTTTAACTCTGGCAGTTATTGTTATTCCAGTTTGGGGGTTCAGTGCAAAGAAAGATAACGCCGCTTTTTAGGGTGAGTTTTGGGCTTCAAGGGTAACAATGGGGAAAGAGGGCTCTGGATGGCTGCATTATTTAACGTTCTCCAGGTTAAAAAGGTGGCAGGGATTCGGTGTAAGTTTTCGTTTTGCAGTCAAGGGAGTGCGTTCATGTGGGAAGTTCTTTTTTTAAATGTTTATTTTATATTGGACTTTAGTTGATTTACAATGGTGTGTTAGTTTCAGGTGTACAGAAAAGTGATTAAGCTACACATATACATATATATATATATATATATATATATATATAATTTTTAAAATTATTTTCCTATTTAGGTTATTACAAAATGTTGAGCAGTGTTCCTTGTGCTATACAGTTGTTCCTTGTTGGTTATCTGTTTTCAATATAGTGGTGTGTATATGTCAATCCCAAGCTCCCAATTTATCCCCTTTTCCTTATTGTTATTACTCACTGTCCTATTTTATTAAAGAGACATTGTCAAAAAAGATAAAATCATGAGGCACATAGATACAAAATAAACATGTTAAAGATTTTATTTAACTCACTATTAAGAGGAAACCAGTAAGGTATTGCAACCAGTTAAAAGAGCAATCTAAGCAAAGTCACATTTTTAGATCAGAAATATTGAAATGAATGTATAAATTGAAGCAAAACTGGATTCTCCCATATTGGAAAAATGGGAAGTCAATAGAGCTTCTATTGGAGTAATTTATTTGCATGTCTATAAAATTATTTTAAATTTCTATCAGCTATGTAAAGCTTGAAAATTACAAAATAGCTAAAAATCAAATACTTGAATTAAATGGAATTTTTTCTTTATTTCTCTTTCTCATAACTTATTATAGTGTATAGAAATGAAGCAGGTTTCTGTCCATTGATTGTGTATCCTGTAATTTTACCAAATTATTTATTAGTTCTGGTTGGTTTTTGGTGGCATCTTTGAGATATTCTCTATAAAGTACCATGTCATCTGCAAACAGTGACAGCTTTACTTCTTTTTCAACTTGCATTTTTTTCTTACCTAGTTGCTGGGGCCAGGGCTTATAATACTATGTTGAATAAAAGTGGTGAGAGTGGACAACCTTGTCTTGTTCTTTATTCTATAGGAAATATTTTCAGCTTTTCACCATTAAGTGTGAAGTTAGCGGTGGGTTTGTCATATATTGACTTTATTAGATTGAGGTATCCTTCCTGTATACTCACTTTGTTGAGAGATTTTATCATAAATGGTTGTTGAATTTTGTCAAATACTTTTTCTGCCTCTATTGAGATGGTCATGTGACTTTGATTCTTCATTTTGCAAATGTGATGTGTCATATTGATTGATATGCAGATGTTAAAACTCCCATGTATCTCTGGAATGAATTCCACTTGATCATGGTGTATAATTCTTTTAATGTATTGCTTAAGTTTGTTTGCTAATATTTTGTTGAGGTGTTGAGGATTTGGGGATCTATGTTTATCAGGGATATTGACCTGTAAATTTTGTGTGTATTTGCTGCCTTGTCTGGTTTTGGTATGAGGGTGATGCTGGCCTCATAGAATGAGTTTGAAAGGGTTCCTTTCTCTTCTTTTTTTTTTTTTTTTTTGAATAATCTGAGAAGCATAGGTATTAGTTCTTCTTTAAATGTTTGGTAGAATTTACCTATGAAGTCATTTGAAGCTGGACTTTTGTTTTTTTCTGAGTTTTGATTACTGATTCAGTTTTGTTACTAGTAATTGTTCTATTCAGATTTTCTATTTCTTCATAATTCAGTCTTAGAAGCTTATATATTTCAAAGAATTTATCCATTTCTTTCAGGTGTTCTAGTTTGCTGGTATATATTTTTTCATAGTGTTCTCTTATGATCCTTTGTATTTCTTGTGGTATTTGTTTTAATTTCTCCTGTTTCATTTTTGACTTTATTTATTTGGGGTCTCTCTCTCTCTCTCTCTTTTTTTTTTTTTTTGGCGGTATGCGGGCCTCTCTCTGTTTTGGCCTCTCCCATTGTGGAGCACAGGCTACAGATGCACAGGCTCAGTGGCCATGGCTCACGGGCCCAGCCACTCCATGTCATGTGAGATCTTCCCGGACCGGGGCACAAACCCATGTCCCCTGCATCGGCAGGCGGACTTTCAACACTGCACCACCACGGAAGCCCAACTGTCTTTTTTCTTGATGAGTCTGGCTAAAGGTTTATCTTATCAAAGAACCAGCTATTAATTTCATTGATCCTTTTCATTGTTTTCTAAGTCTCTATTTCGTTTATTTTTGTCTCTTTACTATTTCTTTTCACCTACTAACTCTGGGCTTTACTTGTTCTCCTCTTTCTTGTTCCTTTAAATGTAAATTTAGATTGAGATTTTTTTTGTTTGTTTTTTATTGTTTCTTGACATAGGCCTGTTTTGCTATATACTTCTACCTTAGAACTGCTTTTGCTGCATCCCACAAATTTTGGAAAATTGTTTTTCCACTTTCATTTGTCTAAAGGTATTTTTTAAGAAATTTCCTCTTTGATTTCTTCACTGACCCATTGGTTGTTTAGCAGCATCTTATTTAGCTTCCATGTGTTTGTAGTTTATCCAATTTTCTTCTTGTAATTACTACCTTTCAGAATCTCTCTTTAACTTTTGCCAGTTTCTTTTTGCTGTTCTGATTGGATGACTGCCATCGTTCTATTTGCTTATCTGTTCTTCTGTATCATCTAATTTGCTGTTGATTCCCTCTAATGTAGTGTTTATTTCAGGTATTGTATTCTTCAGGTCTAATTGGTTCTTCTTTTATTTTCTCTTTGTTGAAGTTGCCTCTGAGTTCATCCATTCTGCTCCTGAGTTTGGTGAGCAGGTTACCACCACTACTTAACACTCCATTAGGTAAATGTCTTATTTCCATTTCATTAGGGTTTTTTCCTGGGGTTTTGTCTTCTTATTTCATTTGGAACATATTACTCTGTCTCCTTATTTTGTTTGACTTTCTGTGCTTGTGTTGATAAATGAAGCAAAACAGCTACTTCTCCCACTCTTGAAGGAGTGGCCTTGTGTGAGAAGATACCCAGTGTAAACTACATATAACAGGCAGTTTTAGCAGGCAGGGTAGAGATGGAACAGATATGGATGGAAATGGGATCCCAAGGGGACTTAAACAATGGTGCTCACCAGTGCCTCTGACCCCAGAGAGAGTTCTAGCAGTTCCCTGACCATTTGGCAGATGCTCTAAGGTAAAGGGATTTCCTTCCCTTATAGTATAGGCACCCTTTTAACTGATATATGTGTATATATATATATATATATATATATATATATATATATATATATACACACACACAAACACACACACATACATACAGCTGTGTCCCTTGCCAGCTGTGTACCTTGCCAGGCATGCCTACAATGGGCCCTTCAGTGATATTCCTTCTTACTATAGGTCACTGTGTCATGGGTCGAGTTTCCATGAATACTGTGTCTTCACTGTTGCTATCCATTTCTATGTGGTTCCTCTATGTGCAGCAGCTATCAATTAGCCCTCAGTTCTTCAGGAAAAATTGCTCTATATGTAGGTGTAGATTCAGTGTGTCCATGAGAGGAAGTGGGTCTTCCTACACCACCATCTTGGACCACTTTCAGAATTTCCTTCCTTTAAATGTAGGAAAATAACCCATTGTGTATTATCACATTTTGCTTATCTATTAATCTGTAAATGGATGCTCGGGTTGCTTTCTTCTTTTAGGTTTTGTGAATAATGTTGTTATGAATATAGTTGTAAAAATACCTCTTCTGGACCCTGCTTTCAATTCTTCTAAATATATACCCAATAGAGGAACTGCTGGATGATACGTTAATTTTATTTTTTAATACTTTTGAGGAACCACTATATTGTCTTCCACAGTGGCTTTACCATTTTACATTCCCACCAACAGTGCCAAATATAAAATGACATTGTTGGTGGGAATGTAAAAAAAAATGTGGACCAATTTCTCCGTATCCTCACTAACATTTGTGAATAACATTTTCTTGATCATAATTTTTCTTATTAAGCTTTCTATTGACTTCTTTTTACTTCTACTCTATTTGAAGTGATTGCTACTGGTTGTCAGAACATAATATAATGTTAACTCTCTTATTGATGTTTCTTATGTTTGTCTCTTTTGTCCCCATTCTCTAAGTGTCAGTATCCCTCAAGTGTCTAAGTACAACTCTGTTAAATTATTTTTCTTAACTTTTCTTGCACTATGATTTAATCAAAAACTGTGTCTGTAAGTCTAACCATTACCAATAGTTCCCACATGATTGTGTAGATCCTTCTATATGATAATTGAAATATTTTGAATTTTACAGTAGAATATCTTTGAAATGAAGTCCACTGCAAAATTTAAACACATCCTAAAAATATTTATCTAGAGCTCAATCTTGAATTTACTGTTATTTGATTCCATGCAAAACTGCAGTAAAATAACTGACGTTAGAGAGGCAGTCACTAGGGGATATGCTAATATTCCATATATAAATGTGTTTACAGTTTATAATTATGCAATTAGATTACACAATATAGAACCTGGATAAGTATAGCTGAGCTTTCATTCCAAAGTGATTTTAATTAATTTCATATATTCTCTAAAGCATCAAGAGCAATTCTGTCTGTAATATAAATATCATGTAAATAAATGAAGCAATGTTAACTAATAATACTATTGACAGTAACAGAAATCATTTTTTGTGCTTATATGTTATAGAAAGTGCTGAACAAAGTTAATGGTTTTACAAGTATCAGATTTAACTCCATGCAACAAAAACTAGAGATAGGTTTTATTATTTTATCTTACAAATATAAAGAAAGTATAAAATGAATTTCCCTGATTTGAACAAGTTCAAAATGCTAATAAATGACAAAACTATGATTCAAACCTAGGCCTGTAGCACCTCAAAGCCTTGTAGTTAGACAATATTTTTTTTTTCTTTTTTTTTTGTCCATGCCACATGGCTTGTGGGATATCAGTTCCCTGACCAGGGATTTGAACCTGGGCCCTTGTCAGTAAAAGCATGAAATCCTAACCACTGGACTGCCAGGGAATTCCCTAGACAATATCTTATACATTAACTCCACAGATATAAACTGGAAGAAATACAATTCAAATGAGATATTGTCTCATTATTCCATACTTTGACAGATCAACAATCAAACAAACATGAAAAGGTCAAACAGTACATTGAATAAGGATATATTAGCTGTTCCACCTTTCTTGTTTGGGTTGCTTCTCTCTGGTATCATGGACTCCTCTCATTTTAAGGAAGTAAATCTTGGTTCATGGTTTTACATAGTTGTTTGTGGCATAATTTGATCACTATGTCTCACAGGCTAACTATGACTACAGATGTTTTTTCATATTTATCATTTGCCTAAATCCTAATCCTAGATTTCTTGAATTCCTCTGTTCTGTGAATGAATGATTCTCAGTTATGCATTACCTTGGCTTTGATAACAGAAGGCATATAAGTTACTAATTCAAGAGAGAAGCCTTAAGTATAAGACTTTGAGGATAATAATGGAGATAATTATTTGGTGGCCCACTCTTTCCCTTAATCTTCATTGCCTAACCTATGGTATTTCTCTGAACATCTAACTGTTCTGGTTTTCAGAGTAGCTGACTATAGATTGGAAAGCACAGAACCCAGCTGTTTAATCTCCTCTAAGACTTCTTCTGTGACTCATATGACTCATATATTTGCTTTTGATTTACCTTTGTAATTCCCTTTTGGCAGGTATTTTCAAAATTGCTATGATGTAAGGTAAAGTGTTTTACCCATCAAATATTCTTGTCTTTTATTATTTAATTAAACAATTTTCTCAAGGAAAACAAAAATAGTGGTATTTATCTGAATGATGGGAGCAGCAATAACTACCTTAGTAGACCCTGCAAAGGAAAGTCAAGATACCATAGAAATTCTGGGTTTCCATTATTTCTGGATCAAGAGCCAGCAATGGACTCAGATAGGTTATAAAGCCCAGACCCAACAATGAAGCCTAAAGAATGAACTTACCTGAAAAAAATGGAATGAACACCTGAGGTCTTTACATAAAAACATTATGGATGGTTTTGTTTGGGGGATACTGACTCAGCTCTTCTCTAAGAAAAACTGATCAGTCCAAACCAGAGTTTCTACAATTATATCATGGAGAGCTTATCATTCTGGGTCCAAATAAGAGAAGGAAACTACACAATTATAGGAATATAAGAAATTTATTATGAAGAAATATCAATTCCAAGAGGAGGTTGGAGTAAGGAAGTATAGTTTGCTGGAAATCCACCCTCTAGTATGTTAAGAACATTGATCCCAGGACAATGTCTCACTGAAAGCACTATACTACAATTTGCTGAAAGGACAGTGTCGGCAGAAGCCACTGGCCACTGGGTGCTGTTGACTACCATGTGGGGAAAGAATCAGGTGCTGAGGAAGCTTTGAACAGTGCAGCAGACTGGTGAGAGAGCACCAGAACCAAGAAGCAATACCTTCCTCCTGCAATTAGATCCCATCACCATCTATGGATAAACAAAGGGAAAAATATATAAAGGGTTCAGATCCATTTGCAAAGAGCAGGAGAAAATTTATGAATTAGAGGCTCAAAGGCAGTAAATCAATAACCAGAGCAAAGTGAGATAATTTGTGTTAACAAACTTATTGTTTGCTACTGAAATATGATTGCTTGGTTCATTTGTCAAGTTTTTCTTAACTGAAATAAGTTTACTTAAAATGCAAGGATTTTTAAAAATTTCAATTTCAACCTATGTATTTATATCTTAATCAAAACATTACAATGTGAAAGAACATTTGCTTTACCTCACTCCATAGTTGACAAAACATTTTGTTGAACTTCATACCTATTTTAATTGCTAATGAACTTTTCTAATGAAATTAGAAATTCTGTTAGCATGTACATTGGAGGAAAGAGGAAAATACTCAGACAAATACAAAGTGGTAATAATTGTATAAGGAGAAGCTGAGAACAGTCATACAGCAAAAGAGAGATGAAGTTATTCTATTTAAGAATGTATCCATTATTTTTTTTCACTCATTTCTCCTAAACAAATTTAAACCATAAAAAAACACAGTTTGTAAGTAGTTGCTTTTATAGTTAGAAAGCATTAATATCCCTTGGATTAATTTCTTATTTTTTTAGTTATTATTTATTTTATTTTTTAAACATCTTTATTGGAGTATAATTGTTTTACAATGGTGTGTTAGTTTCTGCTTTATAAGAAAGTGAATCAGCTATACATACATATATATATATATATATATATATATATATATATATATATATATATATCCCCACATCTTCTTCCTTTTGTGTCTCCCTCCTACCCTCCCTATCCCATCCCTCTACGTGGTCACAAAGCATCGAGCTGATCTCCCTGTGCTATGCAGCTGCTTCCTACTAGCTTTCTAATCCATCCAAATCAAACTCAGGAACATGACTACTGAGGCTTTAAATCTACTTTCCACTGAAATTGCATTTAAAACTCTGTAATTCTATTGGCCAGAGGACAATTGGGTTCACATGCATGTCTAAGTATGTATTTATACAATACAGATGGTCCCTGACTTACATTGGATTGATTTAATACTTTTAGACTTTGCAAGGGCACAAAAACAACATGCATTCAATAGAAACCGTATTTCAAATTTTGAATTTTGATTTTTCCCAGCTTAGCTGTATGATAAACCATAGTCTCTAGTGATGCTGGGCAATGGCAGCTAGCCACAACTCCCAGTCAGCCACATAATCACGAGGATAAACAACTGTTACATGTACAACCATTCTGCATTCTTACAACCATACTGTTTTTCACTTTCAGTACAACATTCAGTAAAGTACATGAGATATTGAACACTTTATCATAAAATAGGCTTTGTGTTAGATGATTTTTCCAGCTATAGGTTAATGTAAATGTTCTGAGCACATTTAATAGAGGCTAGGCTAATCTATGATTTTTGATGTTAGTGTATTCAGTGCATTTTCAACTTACAATGGGTTTATTGAGATGCAACTGCATCATAAGTTGATGAAGATCTGTAGTAGTAGATGAGTTTGGTTGTCCCACTAGATTGAGAGCCCTGACGGGTACTTTGGCCATTTCTGTAACATCAATGTGCACTCCATGCACAGAACAGAACAAGAGTTCCCCGTAAATGTTGAGCAAAGGTCTGTGGAGTGTATCTAACATAAGAAAAATTGAGAACCATCCAGAGATTTGTAGTAGGGATATTGAACATGATCTGTCATGGTCATTTTTCAAAACAGATTCAGATGCTGGAGTTGGAAATTTTATGATTTTTTAAAAAACATATTCTTCAGTATTCTATGTTTCTTTGTCTCATATTACTGAAAAGATTGAAGGGCCACTGGTAGTTCAGAGGTTCTATTATTAATGAAGAACAATGTATCCATTCTTTAAGTATATCCCATCAGAGGATGTAATTTTTTCTAATATAGCATTCTCACAATGTGTGATGATGAGATAAAATACCACTCAAGACTGGAGGAAGGGGCTTCCCTGGTGGTGCAGTGGTTGGGAATCTGCCTGCCAATGCAGGGGACACGGGTTCGTGCCCCCGTCCAGGAAGATCCCACATGCCGCGGAGCAGCTGGGCCTGTGAACCACAACTACTGAGACTGTGCGTCTGGAGCCTGTGCTCCGCAATGAGAGGCCACGATAGTGAGAGGCCTGTGCACCGTGATGAAGAATGACCCCCGCTAGCTGCAACTGGAGAAAGCCCTCACACAGAAAGGAAGACCCAACACAGCCAAAAATAGATAAATAAATAAATAAATTTGTTTTTTTTTTAAAAAAGACTGGAGGAAAACCAAAAACCTGTGATATGACCCATTTATTTAATACCAGAATCCAGAATAGGAAAAAGCATGATGTTTTCTTATTTCTATGACAACTACATATGGAAATTTCCCACTTCTAAAAAGGCTCAATGGATTTCATAAAATGAAGTTCAGCACTTTTTAATTATAACTTATTTTTACTTTAAAAAATAATTGTTACCCAAACATATTTAAATTTGTTTCCATGTGATTATATGAGAAACTAACCATCCGAGGCTTCTTTATATTCCTATAGAAATTCTAGAAGAGCAACTATATTTTATTATTTTATCTCCTCTGTTGATAGGCCCTTGAATTTCCCATAAGATGTCAAAAACTTCAGTATAAAACAGCCTCTATCAATTATGTTCATATAAGTTCCAAGAGCCTGTGGGTTGGTAGCAATCAGATTGATCCTGAACACAATGCATTTATTTATATTCCAATGTTATAGGTATATATAAGCATATGTATGTGCGTCATGCAGAGATGGAATGGATTTCTAGTCAAAACTTCTTTGCTGCTTATTATGAATCTGTCTTCATTACCACCAAATTTATTTTCCCCATACCTGTTATGATGACTTTTTCTGTCCCATGCAGTAACAATTTATGTAATGCTAAGATCTGCTTAGCATATTCTGCAGTACAAGTTCCTATAATAGGAATATTTCTAGAACATTTGGCAGCTGTCAAGATCTTTGTTTATTAGTTTAATTAATCACTAATAGTTTACATTCATTTGTAATAGATGGGTAATGCAAACTTGGTTTGGCTAAGGACTTATTATTATATAAGTACATATTAAAGGTAGACACCTAAAGATCTGCCTTGCAAACCAAATGGATACAGCAGAAACATTAAAAAGAGAATAGTGCAACTCCACAGATGTTGGGGATTACTGTTCTTCATATAATTGACATGGAGGAAACGCTTTATATCAGTACCTCTTTTTGCCCTTAATTTTTAAGATTAAACATACAGAATGTATAAAAATTTTTATTCTACAAAAATGGTAATTTTGTGTGGTCTGACAGAATATTTTCCTTTGATTATACTCTGAATGCTCAGAACATATCACTGTGATGCTTTATAAAATTCCCCATCTATGCTCATCCTATGTTCCAGGGGCAGAAAAGGATCAGACAGGAAGGATCAGACGCATCAGAATATTCTAACTTATGAATAAGGGGGACTTGACTCCTCAAAAAATGCTGGACAGATATGCAATCCAATTTCTACTCCAGCTCCAACATTTTTGTCTTTTCTGGTTTCCCAAGTTGGTCTCTTAGCTATATGATTAGGTTTCTTTCTCTTTTCACTATGTTTGGACTGAAAATTCACTGAGAGAGCTTGGCTGCACTTAAAATACTTCATGTTCCTGAGATATTGCGGCTCATTTTGTCTTTCAGTGCTGCAAACCTGGCTAAACTACTGTATCTAATAGGCTTTAAGGATGGCAAATCTTGGCCCAGACCTCAACCCTCTCTTTCTGTGGGAGAGTTTGGGAGATTATGGTCTTCCAATCTCAAAAATAAGAGAAACAAAGAAGAGTTTGGTGTGGTGGTGATGCTGAAATAAATGGAAAATGCACTGAGTTCAAACAACAGTTCAATTTCTAACCTCTCTCACAAACTTCGCTTTTGTATATACTGTTTTTAAAAATTTTATTGAGGTATAGTTGATTCACAATGTTGTGTTAGTTTCAGGTGTACAGCGAAGTGAATCTGTTATACATATACATATATCCACTCTGTGATATAGTTTTGAATTGCCATCTGAAAGTGCCTTCATTACTCATCAGAATTTGTCCTCTGAGATGCCATGTAAAAACTTGCTTTAAAGGTTAATCCACATGGATCATACCTATGTGTTAGAGGGATGACTGGCTAAAACTTCCATTAATAAATAGATAACATAAGCTATGATAGAAAAAATCTATTGTATTTACACATAATTGGCCATGATTTCAGAGTTATTTTGGTACCATGTGTAGCTGAATAGGTTTTAAAAATCTATTCATAAACTTTCTTAAACAAAGAATAATCTCTAAACTCTAACTGGGACTTGGGCAAGATTAAGCTGAGTAGGTGATATGAATGCATGTGTATGTGTGTATGACAAGTAGGGGAGAAAAAGAATATGAAGGAGAGAGGGAGAGATAATTTTAATTTATTTTATATATA
The DNA here is from genome assembly GCF_964165515.1 of Mesoplodon bidens. Lineage (NCBI taxonomy): Eukaryota > Metazoa > Chordata > Mammalia > Artiodactyla > Ziphiidae > Mesoplodon > Mesoplodon bidens. The sequence goes on along the minus strand of NC_138170.1, from coordinate 7,168,416 downwards.
TTAAAAATATTTTAATTTTATTGGAATATAGTTGATTTACAATGTTGTGTTAGTTTCAGGTTTATGGCAAAATGATTCAGTTATACATATATTCATTCTTTTTAGATTCTTTTCTCATATAGGATATCACAGAATATTGAATAGACTTCCCTGTGCTATACAACAGGTCCCTGTTGGGTATCTCTCTTATATATAGTAGCATGTGTGTGTGTGTGTGTGTGTGTGTGTGTTCATCTCAATGAAAGTAATTTCTTTAAGTAGACAAGATAAAGTTGGGTGAAGAAAAAATATATTGTTTAAACATATTGGCCAATTAGTGTGTACTATTATTATTATTCAAACATTAAAAGGGTCAAAGCAAGCCAACTATAAATATTAACATGGCTTAATTAAAATTGATCATTAATACTTATAGAAATATCAAGAGAGATATACAAAGACTCTTTTTATGTGCTTTCAACTAAAGCCAAAGTAAAGGAGATTCAAGTGATAAAAGGTAGCTAAAAGGGTAATATCTGCTTTTGCCCATTCTTATGCTAGATATTTTCCAGTCATGATCTGGATTTTTATTGGGCCTCTTCTTCAAATCTCTCCATCAATGTACAAACACTTTTTGATGAACATGCCCTTGATGTTTCATTTACATTGCTGTTCCTGATCTTCCTAATAGACAATTGCTACATATTCCAAAAACAAATATATCATAAAACCATTTTTTTTCCTTATGCCAAATTCGATTACTTGGAGAAAGCAGTATATAAATCAAGACAATATTCAAGTTTTGGAACTTATTTTAATTCCCTTGTAATGACTTCCACAGTGCTTTCAAAATAAAATCCAATTTCTCTGCAAGATATAAACTCATGGACAGTTCCAGGTACTTCCCTCATTTGTCTCCGACACTTATACAATGTGAGAGTATGAAGACTATAAAGGAGTCTTGTTTTACTCATCTTCCAAACTATTCTATGGCTATAGCAAAAATGTTGGAATGTATGTAGCCTGATATATATTTTTGTAAGTTTGCAAAAAGGTTATTGATTAATAAAACAAAATAAACCAATGTTTGTCCAAGTCTATCACTAGTTAATGAAGAGACTGTGTTAAAGACAAGGTGTTTTTCCATCTAGTTAAGCTGCATTTAGCGTATATCAATGTTCTTCCTTTCTACTACTATTTTCAAGTCCATAAAACAGTCAGGCCTTGAGAAAAATTGTAAATCAAGAAAAGCTGTGGATGCCACCTCTAGTGTTTTCATCCATTGTGTTCTGGTGGAAAAACTGTTTCTCTTTTTCTTTCCCACTAAGAATGCCATGGTTAACATAAGCTCTTGCCTACCTAGTTTTCTTCATCAAAACTTATTTATTTCAAAAAAGACATATTGAACACCTTATGTTCCAAAGATAGGAGTAAGCACATGGGATAAAGATCTGACCTAATAAAATCTATCATCTACTAGGAAAGGTATACAATTATTGAGGTACAATACTGGTTGGTTAATTTCATTTCTGTTTTAAATCTCACATTTTATTATTTATTTTGAAAAGCAAAGTAAATTCTGTCATGGTGATTGATATTTTGTTACTGTAGAAGCATGGAATCACATGTGATTCTTTAAATACTTCTTTTTCTCTAAGGTAACACCAGAAGAAATAAGTTTGAGAAGTCCTGCTTGGAGCAAGCTCTGAAAAAATTAAATTGAATAAATATTTTTTCTACTCCTTGTTTAATGTCATAAACTCTCATGTGGTATGGAATAAATTCCAATTCTGCACAATAATTTCCCAGCCTGGAATGCCTCAAGTAAGTTTTTATTTACCTTTTCCATTACATATATATATATATATATATATATATATATATATATATATATATATAATATATATATATATATATATTGTGGTACGTGGGCCTCTCAGTGCAGAGTACAGTCTATAGACGTGCAGGTTCAGCGGCCATGGCTCACGGGCCCAGCCGCTCTGTGGCATGTGGGATCCTCCTGGAACGGGGCACAAACTTGTGTCCCCTGCATCGGCAGGCAGACTCCCAACTACTGCCCCACCAGGGAAGCCCCTAGGACTATCTTAATGTTACAAATTTTGTAAGATATAGTTAAATGAACAACTTTGCAAAGTTTTAATATTGGTGTTTAAAATCAGTATTATCATTCAGTGGACCAAGATAATTAAAAATAGGAACATTTCTTGCTCATAATACTTTTCCCAGGAAGCTCCTGAGTGTATATATGAATTTTAAGATTGCATTACTTTTTCACTCATTGATTTATTTGAACTATACACAGTGGAAGGTGATTTATTTGAACTATATACTGAAGAGTACAAAGAATATTTGAGATCAGAGTTCAAATTAGTTCCAATTTTTAAAAAAATTAGTTCCAATTTACAGCATATTTCTGGTCATCTGGGATAAAATAAACTAAAACTCTAATGCTTCATTTAAAATTTAATTTTTCTGATCATTGTAGACAGACAATTCAGGTCATTTAGGGTGACATGTTTTTTTTCTGCAGAGTGAATTATTTTGTCTAAATTATTTGGCAAATTGGTTTTAACTCCATTATGTCAAAATGTATCCTATTAAAACATTTCTCCACTAGATATTTATGAAGAATCCAATTTACTCTGTAATGTAAGGTTTTCCAAATTTAATTTGGCACAAAAGCAGAGATCAACATTTATTCTCAACATATGTTTGTATATTATTATTATTTAATGTATATTTATGTGTCTCTCCTATGATATAATATTCATAGTTTATTGCTATATATCTAATGTTGTCTAGAACGTTGCTTGCTATGAGTAAATGTTCATGGTCTATTATGAAAGAAACACAAAAGAAGAAAGAAATCAAGCTAAAAATGAAGAAAGAAAGATTGCAGCACTATTTACAATAACCAGGACATGGAAACAACCCAAAGGTCAATCAACAGAGGAATGGATAAAGAAGATGTGGTGTATATATACAATGGACTATTACTCAGCCATAAAAAGGAATGAACCTGGGTCATTTGTAGAGACGTGGATGGACCTAGAGACTGTCATACACAGTAAAGTAAGTCAGAAAAAGAAAAAACAAATATTGTATATTAACACATATATGTAGAATCTGGGGAAAATATGGTATGGATGATCTTATTTACAAAGCAGAAATAGAGACACAGGGTTAAAGAACAAAATTATGGATACCAAAGGCAAAAGTGGAGGTGGGATGAATTTAGAGATTGGGATTGACATGTATACACTATTGATACTGTATATATAATAGATAACTAATGAGAACATACTGTATAGCACAGGGAACTCTACTCAGTGCTCTGTGGTGACCTAAATGGTAAGGAAATCAAAAAAAGAGTGGATACATGTATACATATAGCTGATTCACTTTGTTGTACAGTAGAAACTAATAAAACATTGTAAAGCAACTATACTCCAATAAAAATTAAAAAAAAAAAGAATACAGTGAACTGAAAGAAGGAAAGAAAAGAAAAGAAAGAAAAAAAGGAGGGAGGGAGGGAGAGAGGAAAAGAGGGGGAGATAAGGTGAGGGAAGAAGGGAGGAAGGGAAGATGGAAAGAAAATAAGAGATTGACAAGTCTCTTTTCAAGGATTAGGACTGAGAAAAGGTTTGTAAGTTCATTCAATTTCTACCCTGAGTACTCTACAAATTCTATATTCTTGGGCCCAACAACTGAATGGTGGTAGTAAGGAATTATTCTCATACCTGGGAATTCTCTGTGAAAGAATCATGGCTTGTAGAGTATTGTTTTTCCAACTCCTTAATTGTCTTGTCTCTGGGAGCAGAACCCTGTGAGCAGATTATTCATAACCCCTGTTCTTGAGTTCCCTTACCAAACAAATGTTCAAACAATAGTATTCACAAAGTATTCACACCCAGGAAGAGAAATCTTAGCAGAAAATATGCCAAACATTTCAGAATTTGTAGCAAACCTAGTGCTCTCCACCACCTATCACAAATTTCAATGACTTCTATAACATGTTGCATACTTGATACTACTTGAAGCAATCTGTTTTATTTTGGGGAAAATTATTTAAAATACCTTCTTTATAATGGGGAACAAGGAAAAAAGGCATCCTCATAACCTCCACTGAACTTGGCTCACTGAAGCAATACTATAAAAATGGCATCTACATCTAAACATGACTTTGCTCTTTGCTGCTTTCCACCTGTTACTGACTATGTGGAAATTCACAAGAATTAATTAAAACATTTTTTTTTTAAACATTAGTTCTTTTTTTTTTGCTGCATTGGGTATTCATTGCTGCACACGGGCTTTCTCTAGTTGTAGCGAGATTTTTTGTTTTGGTGTACGGGCTTCTCATTAAAGTGGCTTCTCTTGTTACGGAGTACAGGCTCTAGGCACACAGGCTTCAGTAATTGTGACATGCAAGCTCAGTAGTTGTGGCACATGGGCTTTGTTGCTCCATGGCATGTGGGATCTTCCCGGACCGGGGTTGAACCTGTGTCCCCTCCGTTGGTAGGTGGATACTTAACCACTGTACCACCAGGGAAGTCCCAAAACTTTGTTTCTTGTTATTAAAAAAATTCCTCCAAGAAAATAAGTCACCTCAATGAGTAAGGCAAACAGAATAAGCAGGAAGTGAAGAGGGAGGTCCAAAGAAATTTTTGACTACTGTTTCCTGGGAGTCCTGGCTAACTCCATTTACCTATATCTGAAGAGATCCAACTTGCAGTGGGTTTCCAGGAAAACAATCTTCTTGTTGGTTTCTAGAACCAGTGAGCCATGGCTGCTGAGCCTGCACGTCCAGAGCCTGTGCTCCGCAACATGAGAGGCCACAACAGTGAGAAGCCCATGTACCATAAATAAATAAATAAGTAAATAAATAAATAGGATGTTTTATGTAAGCCTCATTGTAACCATAAGCAAAAGCCTTTAATAGCTACACAAAAGAACAAGAGAAAGGAATCAATGCCACTACAGAAAATCATCAAATCACAAAGAAAGAGAGCAACAGAGGAAGAAAGGAGCAAAGTTATTACAAAGCAACCACAAAACAATTAACTAAATGAAAATACTAGATTCATTGTTAATAATAATTTTACACGTAAATTGAATAAATTATCCAATCAAAAGACATAGAATGGCTGAATAGGTAAAAAATAAAAAGACAAAACCAGCTATAGGTTGCCTACAGGATACTCACTGCAGCTTTAAGAACACACAGAGACTAAAAGCGATAAGAAGGAAAAAGATACTCCATGCAAATGGAAGCGAAAATAAAGCAAGTGTAGATATACTTATTTCAGACAAAATAAACTTTAAGTTAGAATGTTACAGAGACAAAGAAGCTCATTATCCAATGATAAAGAGATCAATTCATCAAGAAGATATAATATTAGCATACATTTATGCATCCAATATAGGAGCACCTAAATATATGAATCAAATATTAACAGATCTAAAGGGAGATAGAGACAGCAACACAGTAAAAGTAGGGGGCTTCAACAATGGATAGGTCATCCAGGCAGAAAATAAAAAAGAAATCATTGGACTTAAACTACATGTTAGACAAAAGAGACATAACAGATATATTCAGAACATTCCATCCAACAGCAGCAGAATACACATTCTTCTCAAGTGTACATGAAACATTCTCCAAGATAAGGCATAGTTAAGCTTGGCAATAAAACAAGTCAATACATTTAAAAATATTAAAATCATATCAAACATCTTTTCCGGTCACAAAGATATAAAACTAGAGATCAATTACAAGAAGAAAAATGAAAAATTCACAAATATGTAGAGATTAACCAACATAGTCCTGAACAACCTACAGGTCAAAGACAAAATCAAATGCTATCTTGAGACAAATGAAAATGTAGATACCAAAACCAGTTCTATCAGGGAAATTTATAGTGATAAATGACTATATTGTTTAAAACTCTCAAATAAACAATCTAATCTTACATCTCTAGGAACAAGAAAAAGAAACATCTAAGCCAAATGTTATTAGAAGGAAGAAAATAACAAAGATCATATGGTAATAAATGAAATAAAGATGAAAAAGACAATATGAACAGTCAATGAAACTAAAAGTTGGTTTACTCAAAAGATAAACAGGGGTTTCCCTGGTGGTGTAGTGGTTGAGAGTCCGCCTGCTGATGCAGGGGACACGGGCTTATGCCCCAGTCCGGGAAGATCCCACATGTCGCAGAGTGGCTGGGCCCGTTAGCCATGGCTTCTGAGACTGTGCTTCCGGAGCCTGTGCTCTGCAACGGGAGAGGCCACAAGACTGAGAGGTCTGCGTACCACAAAAAAAAAAAAAAAAAAAGAAAAAAAAAAAGAAAAGATAAAAAAATCAACAAACTTTTATCTACACTTAACAAAGAACAAAAGAGAGAGAAATAAAATGAATAAAACTATAAATGAAAGAGGAGATAATAAAACTGATATCACAAAATTACAAAGAATTATGAGACTACTATGAGTAATTTTCCACCAACAAATTGGACAAACCTAGAAGAAACAAATTCCTAGAAACATAGAACCTATCAAAACAAATATAATAAACAGAAAATTTGAACAGACCAATTACTAGTAAGGAGATTGAATCAGTAATCGAAAACCTCCCTAAAAATAAAAGTCCAGGAACAAGTAGCTTCACGGATGAATTCTGTCAAATGTTTAAAGAATTAATACCAAACATTATTAAACTCTTCCAAAAATAAAAGAGAAGGTAATACTTCCAAACTCATTTTATGACGGTAGTATTACCCTGATATCTATGCCAAATGAAGACTTTAGAAGAAAATAAAATTACAGAGCAATATGCCTGCATATATGCAAAAGTCCTCAATAAAATAAGAGAAAACTGATTTCAACAATAGAAGAAAGGATCATACATCATAATCAATAGGGATTTTATTACAGGGACTCAAGGATGGTTCAGCATTCACAAATCAATCAATATGATACATCCATTAACAAAATAAAATATAAAAAATAATACAATTACCTTGATACATGCCTAAAAAGCACTAGACAAAATTCAACATTCATTCATAACAAAAACTCTCAACAAACTAGGTATAGAGGGAACGTACCTCAAAATAATAAAGGCCATATATCATAAGCTCACAGCTAATATCATACTCAGTGATGAAAGCTGAAAGCTTTTCCTCTAAAATCAGGAATTAGATCAGTTTGGAGATCCACTTGTATTCACCTTTTATTCAACATAATACTGGAAGTCCTAGGCAAATGAATTAGGGAAAAATAAAAAAGAAAAAAAAAAAAGTTATCTAAATAGGAGAAGAAGAAATAAAAGTATCTCTATTTGCAAATGATAAGATATTATATATAGAAAACCCTAAAATTTCCACCAAAAATGTGTTAGAACTTAAAATAATTTCAGTGAAGTTTCAAGTTACAAAATCGATATACAAAAAATCAGTTGAATTTCTATACACCAACAATTTGAAAACAACCTCATTTACCATAGTATCAAAAATAATAGAATATTTAGAAACAGTTTAGCAATAAATTTAACCAAGGAGGTGAAAAAGTACACTGAAAGCCATAAGATATTGATTAAATAAATTGAAGAAGACACAAATAAATGGAAATACACTCCATATTCATGTATTGGAAAAATTAAAAAAAATAATATTGTTAAAATGTGTATACTACCCAAAGCAATCTAACAGATTCAATGCAATTCTTATCAAAATCCAAATGGTACTTTTCACAGAAATAGAAAAATTATCCACAAAAGACCATGAATATTTGAAGAAATCTAGAGAAAGAGAACAAAGCTGGAGGCATCATGCTCTCTGATTTCAAACTCTACTACAAAGCTATAGTAATCAAAATTCCATGCTGTTGGCATAAATACAGATACATAGATCAATGGAACAGAATTGAGAACTCAGAAATAAATCTATGCATATATAGTCAATGAATTTTCAACAAAGGAGATAAGAATAAACATTGGAGAAATAATAATTCCTTTAATAAAAGGTATTGGGGAAACACATATAAAAGAATGAAACTAGACCCTTATCTTACACCATGCACTAAATATAAGACCTGAGCTCATAAAACTTCTAGAAGGAAAATATATAGGGTAAATTCCTTGACATTGGCCTTTGCAATGATTTTTTTGTATTTGAATCCAAGAGTGAAAGTCACAAAGTCAGAAATAAAGTGGGACTGCATCAAACTTAAAAGCTTCTGAACAGCAAAGAGTACCATCAACAAAATGAAAAGGCAGGTTCTCTTTCCTCCACACCCTCTCTGACATTTACTGTTTGTAGATTTTTTGTTGATGGCCATTCTGACCAGTGTGAGGTGATACCTCATCATAATTTTTATTTTCATTTCTCTAACAATTAGTGGTGTTAAGTGTCTTTTCATGTGCTTCAGTATAATTATGAAAAAAGTATCAGAAAAGGACAAATGGGGCGGCAGTGTACAAAACACCTGATGAGTACTCCTCAAACTGCCAACGTTATCAAAACAAAGAAAATCTGAAAAACTGTCCCAGCCTAGAGGAGCTTAAGGAGACAGAAGACTAAATGTAATGTGTATCTGAGATGGGATCCTGGATCAGGAAAAGGACATTAGGTAAAAATTAAGGAAATCTGAATAAGGTATGGAATTTAGTTAATGATAATGTATCTTTGGTTTATTAATTGTAACAAATATAGCATTCTAATGTAAGATGTATAATAACTGTCTGCAGAGATTGGGTAGGCAGAGTATATGGGAACTCCCTTTACAATCTGCTCAATTTTCTGTAAATTTAAAGCTGTTTTAAAAATAAAATTTATTAATAAAAAAACAGAAAACAAACAAAGAAAAACTAAATGAAAAGGCAAACTGTGGAATGAGAGAAAGTATTTGCAAACTACGCACCTGATATGGAGTTAATATCTAAAATGCAAAAAGAACTCAACAACTCAATAGAAAAAAATATAATTGAAAAATGGGCAACGGATCTGAATAGACATTTTTCCAAAGAAGACATTCAAATGGCCAACAGTTTATGAAAAGGTGCTCAACATCACTAATTATCAGGGATATTCAAATCAAAATCACAGTGAGATATCACCTCACATCTGTTTGGTTGGCTGTTATCAAAAAGACAAGAGATAACAAATGTTTGCAAGGATGTGAAGAAAAGGGAAAATGTATACACTGTTGGTGGGAATGTAAAATGAGTATAGCCATTATGGGTACAGCACATTATGGAAAACAATATGGTGGTTCCTTAAAAAATTAAGGATAGAACTACAATATATTCTCACAATTCCACTTCTAGGTATATATCCAAAGGATACAAAATCATAATCTCAAAGAAATATCTGTACTCCCTTGTTTATAGCATTCACAAGAGCCAAGGTATGGAAACAATATGTGTCCCATGATAACAACAATGGATGAATTGATAAGAAAACATGATATATGTATACACACACACAAAAAAAATTGAGTATTATTCAGAAGGAAATCATCATATTTGTGACAAAATGGACAAAACTGGAGGGCATTAAGCTAAGTGCAATAAAGGTAAATACTAAAAAAAAAAAGGTCAAACTCATAGAAACAGAGAGTAGAAAGGTGGTTGCCAGGGACTCGGGGGGAGCAGAAAATAAAGAGAGATTGTTAAAAAGGTAAAGACTTTCAGTTATAAGATGAATAAATACTTTGGATCTAATATATAACCTGATGACTATAGTTGATAGCAGTTTCCTATAACTGAGATTTACTAAGAGAGTAGAACTTAAATGTTCTCACCACACCACACCAAAATGTAAATATATGAGGAGATGGATGTGTTAATTAATTCGAGGGGGGAAATCTTTTCATGATGTATAAAATATATGAAATCATCACACTGTACATTTAAAAAATCTTACAAATTTATTTGTCAATTATAATTAAATAAGCTGAAATATGAAATAAAATAAAAGGGAAAACAGATAGATTATAGATAGATAGATAGATAGATAGACCCATACATACCTAGATACTTTTCCTGCAAGGATACTTCTTCCTCTGCAACCTTCTCGAAAAGATTATACTTACTCTCCATACCACATGTGCCTCTGACCTCTTTCTGGCAGTAAAGTTTTCTTTTTTTTTTTTTTTCTGTACTCCATTTATTTAGTACTTTAATCTTTCACCTTTAGGTAAAAACCCTATCCCACTGAAGTCGATAACCATTCAATAAAAGCTCTTCCTAAGTTTTATGTTATCAATCTGTCATCTAGTCAGAACGAGCATTCTTTGTACCTGGATAAATCCTTCCCTCCACTTCAAGTTTCACCATTATTCTATCTGAATTCACCAGTCATATGGCTACATATCCAGATCCATGCACCCTCAATGGACTCAGGATACACATTTCCATTTTAATTTGGCCACTAGGACTTATGGTCACAACTTATTTCTTGGTGAGCAAAGTGTTTTAATGCTGAAATTCTAAATTTACACCTCCAATGATAATATCCTAAATTTCTATTCTGATTTCTTAATCTGTTGTTTCTATTACAAGTGGTAATGCTATCATCAAGACCTGTAGTTCTTTGACTTTTCTATTCCACAATGCATCTATCTATTTATCTATCTATCTACCTATCTCTCTACAATCTATCCATCCATACATACAAACATCCACCTATTCATGCATCTAAGTATGACACTTCTTTCCTTTTTTAAATTTTTAATTTTTTAAATTAATTTTTACTGGAGTATAGTTGCTTTAAACTGTTGAGTTAATTTCTGCTGTACAGCAAAGTGAATCAGCCATATATATAAATATGTCCCCTCATTTTTGGATTTCCTTCCCATTTAGATCACCACAAAGTACTGAGTAGAGTTCCCTGTGCAATACAGTAAGTTCCCATTAGTTATTTATTTTATACTAGGAGTGTATATATATATATATCAATCCAATCTTCCAATTCATCCCACTCCCCCTTTCCCCTGGTATTCATACATCCTTTCTCTACGTCTGTGTCTCTACTTCTGCTTTGCAAATAAGTTCATCTGTATCATTTTTCTAGATTCCACATATAAGTGTCATTACATGATATTTGTTTTCCTCTTTCTGAGTTACTTCACTCTGTAAGACAGTCTCGAGGTCCATCCATGTTTCTACAAATTGCACAATTCTGTTCCTTTTTATGGCTAATATTCCACTGTATAGTTGTACCAAAACGTTTTTATCCATTCTTCTGTTGATGGACATTTATGTTGTTTCCATGTCCTATCTATTGAAAATAGTGCTGCAATGAACATTGGGGTGCATGTGTCTTTTTGAATTATGGTTTTCTCCAGGTATATGCTCAGGAGTGGGATTGCTGAGTCATATGTAACTCTATTTTTAGTTTTTAAAGGAACCTCCATACACTTCTCCATTACATTCCCATGAACTGTATAAGAAGGTTCCCTTTTCTCCACACCCTCTCCAGCATTCAGTGTTTGTAGATTTTTTGATGATGGTGATTCTGACCAGTATGAAGTGATACCTGATTGTAGTTTTGATTTGCATTTCTCTAATAATTAGTGATGCTGAGCATCTTTTCATGTGCCTGAGGCTCCAGCTTCGGAGGTCAGATCCCAGGGAGAGGACTGGTGTTGGCTGCGTGAACACAGACTGAAGTGGGTTAGTGCACCACAGCTAGCTGGGAGTGTGTCCGGGAAAAGGTCTGGAGCTGCCACAGAGGCAAGAGACTTTTACTTGCCTCTTTGTTTCATGGTGCACAAGGAGAGGGGATTCAGAACACCGCCTAAACAATGTCCAGAGATGGGCGCGAGTTGCGGCTATCAGCACGGACCCCAGAGACAGGCAGGAGAAACTAAGGCTGCTGCTGCAGCCACCAAGAAGCCTGTGTGCAAGCACAGGTCACTATCCACACCTCCCCTCCAGGGAGCTGTGCAGCCCTCCACTGCCTGGGTCCAGTGATCCAGGGACAACTTCCCGGGGAGAACATATGGTGTGACTCAGGCTGGGGTAATGTCACGCCCGTCTCTGCCAGCACAGGGTTCCCCACATCCTGCAGCTCTCCCTGCCCCTAGCCTGAGTGAACCACAGCCCCCTAATCAGCTGCTATTTTAACCCCATCCTGTCTGAGAAGGAACAGATGCTCTCAGGTGACCTACATGCAGAGACAAGGCCAAATCCAAATCTGAACCACAGGAATTGTGCGAGCAAAGAAGAGAAAGGGAAATTTCTTCCAGCAGCCTCAGGAGCAGTGGATTAAATCTCTACAATCAAATTGATGTACCCTGCATCTGTGGAATACCTGAATAGACAATGAATCATCCCAAATTGAGGCGGTGGACTTTGGGACCAAATATATATATATGTTTTTTTTTCCCTTTTTCTCATTTTGTCAGTGTGTATGTGTATGCTTCTGTGTGTGACTTTCTCTGTATAGCTTTGATTTTACCATTTGTCTTAGGGTTCTGTCTGTCCGTTTTTGTTTTGTTTTGTTTTGTTTTGTTTTTTAGTATAGTTTTAGGACTTTTTATCATTGGTGGATTTGATTTTTGGTTTGGTTGCTCTCTTCTTTCTTTCATTCTTTCTTTTTTTATTGCTTTTAATTTTTTTAAAAAAATATTTTTTTTATTTTAATAACTATTTCATTTTATTTTTTCTTTCTTTTTTCTCCCTTTTATTCTGAGCCATGTGACTGACAGAGTCTTGGCACTCCAGCCAGGTGTCAGGACTGTGCCTCTGAGGTGGGAGAGCCGAGGTCAGGACATTGGTCCACCATAGACCTCCCAGCTACATGTAATAACAAATGACAAAAATCTCCCACAGAGCTCCACTCAATGACCAGCAAGCTCCACTGCTGGAAACCCTATGCCAAACAACTAGCAAGACAGGAACACAACTCCACGGACTAGCAGAGAGGCTACCTAAAATCATAATAAGGTCACAGACACCTCAAAACCCACCACTGGATATGGACCTGCTGAACAGAAAGACAAGATCTAGCCTCATCCACCAGAACACAGGCACTAGTGCCCTCCACCAGGACCCTACACAACCCAATGAAATTAGTCACTGGGGACAGACACCAAAAACAATGGAACTAATAACCTGCAGCCTGTGAAAAGGAGACCCAAACACAGTAAGTTAAGCAAAATAAGAAGACAGAGAAAAACACAGCAGATGAAGGAGCAAGGTAAAAATACCACCAGACCAAAAAATGAAGAGGAAATAGAAATTGAACCTGAAAAAGAATTCAGAATAATGATAGTAAAGATGATCCAAAATCATGGAAATGGAATGGAGAAAATACAAGAAACGTTTAACAAAGACCTAGAAGAACTAAAGAGCAAACAATGATGAACAACACAATAAATGAAATTAAAAATTATCTAGAGGGAATCAATAGAAGAATAACTGAAGCAGAAGAACAGATAAGTGACCTGGAAGATAAATTAGTGGAAATAACTACAATGCACCAACATTCAAATTATAGGCGTCCCAGAAGGAGAGAAAAGAAGGGACTGGAGAAAATATTTGAAGAGATTATACTTGAAAATTTCTCTAATATGGGAAAGGAAATAGTTAATCAAGTACTGGAAGTGCAGAGAGTCCCATACAGGAAAAAACCAAGGAGAAACATGCCAAGACACATGTTAATCAGACTATCAAAAATTAAATACACGTAAAAAATATTAAAAGCAACAAGGGAAAAACAACAAATAACATACAAGGGAATCCTAATAAGTTTAACAGCTGATCTTTCAGCAGAAACTCTGCAAGCCAGAAGGGAGATGCAGGACATATTTACAGTGATGACAGGGAAAAAGTCTAAAACAAAGATTAGTCTACCCAGCAAGGATCTCATTCAGATATGAGGGAGAAATTAAAACCCTTACAGACAAGCAAAAACTAAGAGAATTCAGCACAACCAAACCAGCTTTACAACAAATGCTAAAGGAACTTCTCTAGGCAAGAAAGAAAAGAGAACAAAAAGACTTACAATAATAAGCCCAAAACAATTAAGAAAATGGTCATAGGAACATACATATCGATAATTACCTTAAATGTAAATGGATTAAATGCTCCAACAAAAGGACATAGACTGGCTGAATGGATACAAAAACAAGACCCATATATTTGCTGTCTACAGGAGACCCACTGCAGACCTCGGGACACATACAGACTGAAAGTAAGGGTATGGAAACAGATATTCCATGCAAATGGAAATCAAAAGATAGCTGGAGTAACAATTCTCATATCAAAAAAATAGACTTTAAAACAAAGATTATTACAAGAGACAAAGAAGGACACTACATAATGATCAAGGGATCAATCCAAGAAGAAGATATATCAATTGTAAATATTTATGCCCCCAACATAGGAGCACCTCAATACATAAGGCAAATGCTAACAGCCACAAAAGGGAAAATCGACAGTAACACAGTCATAGAAGAGGACTTTGACACTCCACTTTCACCAATGGACAGATCATCCAAAATGAAAATAAATAAGGAAACACAAGCTTTAAATGATACATTAAAGAAGGTGGACTTAATTGATATTTTTAGGACATTCCATTCCAAAACAACAGAATACACTTTCTTCTCAAGTGCACATGGAACATCCTCCAGGATAGATCATATCTTTGGTCACAAATCAAGCCTTGGTAAATTTAAGAAAATTGAAATCATATCAAGTATGTTTCTGAACACAACACTATAAGACTAAATATCAATTACAGGGAAAAAATCTGTAAAATATACAAGCACATGGAGGCTAAAGTGTACACCACGTAATAACCAAGAGATCACTGAAGAAATCAAAGAGGAAATCAAAAATTACCTAGAAACAAATGACAATGAAAACATTACAACCCAAAATCTGTGGGATTCAGCAAAAGCAGTTCTAAGAGGGAAGATTTTAGCAATATAATCCTACCTTAAGGAACAAGAAACATCTCAAATAAACAACCTAACCTTATACCTAAAGCAATTAGAGAAAGAATAACAAAAAACCTCAAAGTTAGCAGAAGGAAAGAAATCATAAATATCAGTTCAGAAATAAATGAAATAGAAATGAAGGAAAAAATAAAAAAAGATCACTAAACTAAAACTAAAATCTGGTTATTTGAGAAGATAAAAAAAAAATTGATAAAGCATTAGCCAGGCTCATCAAGAAAAAAAGGGAGACGACTCAACTCAGTAGAATTGGAAATGAAAAAGCAGAAGTAACAACTGACGCTGCAGAAATACAAAGGATCATGAGAGATTACTACAAGCAACTATATAACATTAAAATGGACAACCTGGAAGAAATGGACAAATTCTTAGAAAAGCACAACCTTCCAAGACTGAACCAGGAAGAAATAGAAAATATAAACAGACCATTCAGAAGCACTGAAATTGAACCTGTGATTCAAAATCTTCTAACAAACAAAAGGTCAGGACCAGATGGCTTCAGACGTGAATTCTATCAAACATTTAGAGAAGAGCTAACACTTATCCTTCTCAAAATCTTCCAAAATACAGCAGAGGGAGGAACAATCCCAAACTCATTCTACAAGCCCACCATTATCTTGAAACCAAAACCGGACAAAGATGTCGCAAAGAAAGAAAACTACAGGCCAATATCTCTGCTGAACATAGATGAAAAATCCTCAATAAAATACTAACAAACAGAATCTAACACCATATTAAAAGGCTCATACACCATGACCAAGTGGGTTTTATCCCAGGAATGCAAAGATTCCTCAATATACACAAACCAATCAATGTGATACACCATATTAACAAACTGAAGAATAAAATCCTTATGACCATCTTAATAGATGGAGAAAAACCTTTCAACAAAATTCAACACCCATTTATGATAAAAAACCTCCAGAAAGTAGGCATAGAGGGAACTTACCTCAACATAATAAAGGCCATATATGAGAAACCCACAGCCAACATCATCTTCAATGCTGGAAAACTGAAACCATTTCCACTAAGATCAGGAACAAGAAAAGGTTGCCCACTCCCACCACTATTATTCAACTTTGTTTTAGAAGTTTTAGCCAGAGTAATCAGAGAAGCAAAAGAAATAAAAGGAATCCAAATGGGAAAAGAAGTAAAGTTGTCATTGTTTGCAGACAATGTGATACTATGCATATATAATCCTAAAAATGATACCAGAAAACTACTAGAGCCAATCAATGAATTTGGTAAAATAACAGGATTCAAAATTAATGCACAGAAAATTCTTGCATACCTATACACTAATGATGAAAAATCTGAAAGTGATATTAAGGAAACACTCCCATTTACCACTGCAACAAAAAGAATAAAATACCTAGGAATAAACCTACCTAAGGAGACAAAAGACCAGTATGCAGAAAAGTTTAAGACACTGATGAAAGAAATTAAAGATGATACAAATAGATGGAGGGATATACCATGTTCTTTGATTGGAAAAATCAACATTGTGAAAATGAATATATTACACAAAGCAATCAACAGATTCAGTGCAATCCCTATCAAGGTACCACTGGCATTTTTGACAGAAATATAAAAAAAAAATTCACAATTTGAATGGAAACACAAAAGACCCCATATAGCCAAAGCAATCTTGAGAAAGAAAAATGGAGCTGGAGTAATCAGGCTCCCTGACTTCAGACTATACTAGAAAGCTACAGTAATCAAGACAGTATGGTACTGGCACAAAAACAGAAATTTAGATCAATGGAACAGGATAGAAAGCCCAGAGATAAACCCACACACATATGCTCACCTTACTTTTGATAAAGTAGGCAAGAATATACAATGGAGAAAAGAAAGCCTCTTCAATAAGTGGTTCTGGGAAAACTGGACAGCTACATGTGAAAGAATGAAATTAGGACACTCCCTAACACCATACACACACAAAAAAACTCAAAATGGATTAAAGACCTAAATATAAGGACAGACACTATAAATCTCTTAGAGGAAAACATAGGCAGTACATTCTTTTTGACCCACCTCCTGGAGAAATGGAAATAAAAACAAAAAAAACAAATGAGACCTAATGAAATGTAAAAGCTTTCACACAGTAAAGGTAACCATAAACAAGGGGAAAAGACAACCCTAAGAATAGGACAAAATATTTGCAAATGAAACAACTGACAAAGGATTAACCTCCAAAATTTATAAGCAGCTTAGGCAGCTCAATATCAAAAAAACAAACAACCAAATCCAAAAATGGGCAGAAGACTTAAATAGACATTTCTCCAAAGAAGATATACAGATTGTCACAGACACATAAAAGAATGTTCAACATCATTAATCATTAGAGAAATGCAAATTAAAACTACAATGAGATATCATCTCACATTAGTCAGAATGGTGATCATCAAAAAATCTACAAAAAATAAATGCTGGAGAGGATGTGGAGAAAAGGGAACCCTCTTGCACTGTTGGTGGGATTGTAAATTGATACAGCCACTATGGAGAAAACTATGGAGGTTGATTAAAAACTAAAAATAGAACTACCATATGACCCATCAATCCCACTACTGGCAATACACCCTGAGAAAACCATAATTCAAAAAGATTCATGTACCACAATGTTTATTGCAGCTCTATTTACAATAGCCAGGACATGGAAGCCACCTAAATGTTCATCAACAGATGAATGGATAAATAAGATGTGGCACATATATACAATGAAATATTACTCAGCCATAAAAAGACACGAAACTGAGTTGTTTGTAGTGAGGTGTATGGACCTAGCATCTGTCATACAGAGTGAAGTAAGTCAGAAAGAGAAAAACAAAAACCGTATGCTAACACATATATATGGAATCTTAAAAAAAAAATGGTCATAAAGAACCTAGGGGTAGGATGGGAATAAAGATGCAGACCTACTAGAGAATGGACTTGAGCTCATGAGAAGGGGGAAGGGTAATCTGGGACAAAGTGAGAGAGTGGCATGGACATATACCCACTACCAAATGTAAAACAGTTAGCTAGTGAGAAGCAGCTGCGTAACACAGGGAAATCAGCTTGGTGCTTTTTGACCACCTAGAGGGGTGGGATAGCGAGGGTGGGAGGGAGGGAGATGCAAGAGGGAAGAGATATGGGGATATATGTATATGTATAGCTGATTCCCTTTTTATACAGCAGAAACTAACACAGCATTGTAAAACAATTATACTCCAATTAAGATGTAAATAAATAAATAAATAAACAAAGTCATTTGGAGCTAAACACTAAGCTAGATGTACAAGAGAAACAAAGATATAATAGTAAGTTCTCTGGACAGTATTTATAAAGTTGTCTTTTCAAGCAGGTTACTTTATGTTGCAGTAACAAGCCACTCTCAGACTTTAGAAGCATGGTCAATATGGTTTGCAAAAAGGCTCTGCTCACTAAAGACATGAACACTGGCTGACAGTCCACGAGTGTATGATCCCATTACCTCAATAAGACCCTTCAAGCAGAAAAAGAGAACACAGAGAATGCTTCACTCACTCTTAATTGTTTCCACCTGGAATTGATGTGTATTACATTTCATGAAGCTAAGCAAAAGAAAAGGACAATCCTAATTTAAATAAGGCAGGAAGTATAATTGTCTTTTCAGTCTGAAATGTCAAGATAATTGAAAATATTAGTGAGTAGTATGAATATCTACCTAAAGAGAACTATGAGACACTTGTATATTGAAGGTATTGATAGTTTATCATATATAGGTGTGAGATTATTTACATAGTGATATAATGTGAAAAGTGCATATAGTGGAAAAAATCTTAAAGAAGTCAATTTTAGCAGCCATTTTCTGGAAGAATAATTCACTCTTTATTATGGTAATTGAAACCTCTTTAGAAAATTAAGTTGATCAACAGTAATGAATATCTAGAAGCTAACTAGAAATTAAAATATATAAAAGAAGAAACAAAAGACTAAAACAATCAAAATGCTCATTGAATAATTTGAGTGATTTTATTTTCAACTCTTATTATAGTTTTTTTAAAATTATTATTTTGCGGGCTTCCCTGGTGGTGCAGTGGTTGAGAGTTCGCCTGCCGATGCAGGGGACATGGGTTCGTGCCCCAATCCGGAAGATCACACATGCTGCCAAGTGGCTGGGGCCGTGAGCCATGGCCACAGAGCCTGCAGGTCCGGAGCCTGTGCACCACAACAGGAGAGGCCACAACAGTGAGAGGCCCGCATACCACACACACACACACACACACACACACACACACACACACAAATATATATATATATATATATATATATATACTATTTTGCTTATTATGAGATTTGTATTGAAATAATAATAATAAAGTTAAGCTAAAATTTTGTATGGGTCAAGCATGAAGATATTTTTTATTTTAATATTCATGATAACTGCCTATTTGTTACCAGTTTAAAACCCATAGATTTCATTAAAATATATAAAATATCCTCTTTTCTTAATTCATGTTATTTTCTCTCCAACCTTCAACAACTATAACAATTTAAGATCAAACTTCTAATCAGACAAAGCCACATTCAAATCCTCTATTATTTACTAGATGTTTGAGCAAGTAGCATAACATATATAAATCTTATTTTTTTAAACAAATGTAAACAATTGTTGGTAATTTGTAAAATGAAGATAAAATTTTACTGTAAGGCTTAAGTTATATGCTATATGTGCAGTGCTAGATATATAATAGATCAAAAATATGAAGTTAATTCCTTATATCTTTCATGTAATAATTTGGTGAATATGTACTTTATTTTCTTGGATGACCATTTTATTTATGATTCCATTAATCACTTCTATTCCAAACAGACATGTTTTGGTATTCCCTAGAACATAGCTGTTGTTTTGGTTGTTGTTGTATTCTTATTTTGAGATTTTAAATTTGTGGTTATATATACCAGCCTTTCTGTGAGCTGGATACAAGTTAAACTATATGTTCTTTCAAATAAAATTTACAATGATAAGACCAAGAATATGTAATTTAACAAGATATTGTGAAGTTTAAGTTTTCCATTGAAAGGAACCTGAGAATTTGACTTTGTCATTTAGTTATTCTGTGACTTTGAGCATGCTGCTCACCTTTAGAGATCATTACCTTATTTGTAAAATAAGAGGGGATAGACTAAATGATCTTGAAATTTCAACCAGTTCTTTTATTCTTTGATTTCAGTGGAATACCCTAATAAAATTCTCTGTTTGATTTTTTTGTTTTGTTTTTGTTTTGCGGTACATGGGCCTCTCACTGTTGTGGCCTCTCCTGTTGCGGAGCACAGGCTCTAGATGAGCAGTCTCAGTGGCCATGGCTCACGGGCCTAGCTGCTCTGCGGCATGTGTGATCTTCACAGACCGGGGCACAAACTCATGTCCCCTGAATTGGCAGGTGGACTCTCAACCACAGTGCCACCAGGGAAGCCTAAATTCTCTGGGTTTTTATATTTTATTTGATTAAATCTAAATGTGTGAATTGTTTCTGCATTGTTTAGAATGAGTTTTTCTATTAGGTTAAACTGTACTGAAGCAGCACTCTTTTTTTGTACATTTATTATTTCAAGAGAGCGAAAGCATAAAAACAGCACATTCCATTTGTTTACAACATATTTGAATGAGAAATGCAAAGAGAAGAGTGTGCTAATAGAGTATATCATATTCACATAACTCTTTCTTCTTTGTACTAATAAGAATATTACAATGTCATAATCAGCCTCTGTATAAATATTGCTTTCTTCCCAGGGGACTATGTAAAGTAATTTATCAGTAACAATGATCTTCTTTTGTAATTATCTATTATTTTTTTAAAGTCATTCATCTCATTAAATAATTCTAAATAACACAAAGGAAATTTTAAACTTTGACTCTATGAAAATTAATGAAAACGAATCCAACATATTCCATAAGGTTTTATTTTCTTTGAAATCAACAAATATGATTAATTTTATATGTGACATTCTCATTATTACACTGCTTATAATTTTCTCACTGTAGTCTAATTTAGAAATGTTGAACAATGAGGTACTAATCTAAGTAAACAATGGTATTAGTGTCCTCAGTAGATATTATCTCTTCACATTCTTTGGATCTAATAATACTGATGTCACATAAGAGCTTCAGGTCATTTTCTTCAAGCTAATGTTAATATCTAGTGAATTCCCTTTACAAATATATTGTGTTGATTAACTGGAATAAATAATGTCAAAGCACTTTTTCAACTATACAGTACTATTTCAGATATTAAAGTGAATTGAAACTAATTTAAATAAACTCTAATAACAGTTTTAGTGATTGAAGGTAAGCTCAGAGGACAAAAAGCTATGAGGTCTTCATGTAATGGTGAAAAAAGATGCATGGATAATTTTGCACAAGTTGAATAATTTGACGGCCTTTGAGACAAAGTTTGCTCAGTCTAATTTATTCAGCCAAGATCTTTCTCCCAACCTTCTCCAGAGACTTATGACCATTTATAAAGGTAATTGTGTATTAGGGAAAAAGAAATAGAACTTTTGGGAACTATTGGACACAGGTCTGAACTGTCACTATCTCAGGAGACTAAAAATGTCACTAGGGTCCACAAGTCAGAATAGAAGCTTATGGAGGCCAGGTGATCAATCAAGTTTTAGCTTAGATCCCTGTCAAAATGAGCCCACTGGATTCCCAAACCCATCCTGTGGTTATTTCCCCAGTTCCAAAATGCATGATTCGAATAGATATTCTCAACAGCTGGCAGAATCCTCACATTAGTTAACTGATCTGTGCAGTGAAGGCTAAAAGGATGGAAAAAGTCAAGTGGAAACCATTAGAAATGCATTTACCTAGGAAAATAGTAAACCAAATGCAATAGAAAGTTATTCGAGTGATTGTAAAATTAGTAGTATCACCATCAAGGCCTTGAATGATGCAGGGGTGGTGATTCCTTTCATGCCCCCATGCAACTCATCTATTTGTCCTGTGCAGAAGACAGTTGGATCTTGGATAATGACAGTGGATTATCACAAGTTTAACCAGGTGGTAACTCCAATCACAGTTGCTATACCAGATGTGGTTTTAATGCTTTGGCAAATTAACACATGCCTTAGAACCTGACATGCAGCCACTGATCTGGAAAACTACTTTCTTCTATACCTGTCAGTAAGGTACAACAGAAGCCGTTAGCTTTCATCTGGCAAGATCAGAATCACACCTTCACTGTCTTAACTTAGGGGTATATCAACTCTCCAGCCCTATGTCATAATTTAGTCAGCAAGGATCTTTTGTATTTCCCTTACACAAGATTTCACACTGTTCCATTACATTGATGATACTATGATGATTGGACCTAGTAAGCAAGAAACAGCAACTATGTTGATGTTTTAAAGACATTTAAGTATCAGAGGATGGGAAATAAATCTGACAAAAATTCAGTAACCTTCTACCTCAATGAAGTTTCTAGGGTTCCGGGGTGGGATAAGTCAAGATAACTCTTCTAAGGTGAAGGATAAATTGTTGTATATGGTCCTTCCTACAACCAAAAAAGAGACACAATGCCTGTTGGACCCCTTTGGATTTTGGAGGTAACATATTCCTCATTTGAGTGTGTTATTCCAGCACATAGGGAGTTCCCTATGGTCAGTTGACAAAGGAAGAGAAAACTTGAGTCCAGTTTGAAGATATTCCTATAGATGCAGGCACCACCACAAAGTGGATAGGTGAAGCTCTATAATCCATTTCTGGGACATCCCTGAGGGACAGTGGTGAAGAAAATCCTATCAATGGACAGAACTTCAATGAATGTACCTGGTTTTTCACTTTTCTTGAAGGGAGAAATGACCAGGTGTGTGATTATATACAAACTCATGGACTGTGTGTGATCACTAGTTTGGCTGGTTAGTCAGGGACTTGGAAGGAACATGATTGGGAAATTGGTGACAAGGATGTTTCGTGAAGAGCTATAAGAATTGACCCCTCTAACTAGGAAAATAACATAAGAATATTTCTGTTTCATGTGAATATCCATCAAAGTGTGACCTTAGCAGAGGAGTATTTTAATTATCAATTGCATAGGTTGACCCATTCTGTGAGTACAAGTCAGCCTCTTTTCCTGGTCACCACTATCCTCGGTGAATGGGATTATAAACAAAGTGCCCATGGTGGCAGGAATGTAGGTTGTGGCAGGAATACAGGTTTTGCCTGGGCTGGACAACATGGATTTCAACTCACCAAGGCTAACCTGGTAATAGCTGCTGTTTAAGGTACAGTCTGCCAGCAATAGAGATCAACACTGCATCCTCAATATCACCACTCCTCAGGGTGATCACCCAGCTACCTGGGGGCAGGTAGACTACATTGAATTGCTTCCATTATGGAAGGAGCAGAATTTTGTTCTTATGAATAGACATTTACTCTGCATACAAAAGTACCATCTCTCCAGGCCAAAATGTCCATCCATGGATTTCCACAATGCCTTATCTACCATCATGATATTCCACAGGGCGTTGTTTCTGATCAAGAAACTCACTTCACAGCAAAGGCGGGACAGCAATAGTCACATTCTCATGGTATCCACTGGTCTTATCAAGTTCCCCATCATCCTGAAGCAGCTGGCTTGACAGAATGGTGGAATGGTCTTTTGACTACTCAATTAAATTGCCAACTGGGTGACACTGACTCAGTGTCTTATATATGATGCAATTTGTCCCATAGCCAGGATTTACAGGTCCAGGAATCAAGAGGTAAAAATGAGAGTGGTGACATTCACTATTATCCCTAGTGAACCATTAGCGAAAGCTTATCTTCCTGTCCCCATGACTTTATTCTCTGATGGCCTAGCCCATCATAATTCCAAAGGAAGGGATGCTTAGATCAGAAGGCACAACAGTGAATCCACTGAACTGAAAGTTACGACTGTCACCTGGAACTTAAGGTTCCTTACGTCTCTGAATTAACAAATAAGAGAGTTACTGTGCTGGTTGGGGTGAGTTATCCTGACTACCAAGGAGAAATGCTACTATTTCACAGTGGAATTAAGGAAGAATATGTCTATAATAAAGAGATCCCTTAAAGCATCTCAGTATTGTTTTTGATTGAAGTAAATGATAAACTACTTAACAACCAAGTGCAGGCAGAACTAGTAGTGGCCCATACCCTTCATAAATAAAGGATTGGATAACCCCACAACATAAAGAACCACAAACAACTGACATTCTTGATGAAATTAAAGGGAATATAGAAAGGATAGTGAAAAAAAAAGTAGTTATAAATACCAGCTATACCTAATGACCAGTAGAATTGCAGGCTGTAATCATCATCTTCATATGTGTTTCCTCCTTATTTTATTATATGTTTGTGTATAAATGTGTGTGTGTAGAATATTTTTGTTCTCTTCCTTCTCCTATCACTTATCAAGTAACATAAGAAGTATTGACTTTGTCTCATGATATTTAAGTTATTGGATATCAAAGAGAAGAGCAAAGACCACTCAAGGACTTTGTATCCTCTTCTGTGGAAAATATTGGTATGTTTTTGGTTGTACACAGAATAGTTTTATCATGTTAGGTAGAAGTATGACCTTGTTTTATTATGTTATTGTTTTTAGTTGTAGATCAAGTATGGTTTAAGGAGATGTGTATGAGTGCTCACATGGTTGGGTCACACGGTACCCAGATATTTGGTCAAACCCTATTCTGGATGTTTCTGTGAGGGTGTTTTGGATGAGATTAACATTTAAATCAGTTGCATTTGAGTAAAGCAGATGCCCTTCATAATGTGGATGGGTCTCACACAATCAGTTGAAACCCTGAATAGAACAAAAAGAACCCCTTCTCTCCCCTCACCCAAGCAGGAGGGAATTCTCCAGCACACTGCTTTCAACTTCATCTACAACACTGTCTCTTCCTAGTACTATAGTAGACAGCCTTCAGAGGGAAGACATTGATGTCAAGAGAATTAAGTTTTTCCTCATTCTTACGGTCAAAATTCTGAGTGCCCTTTTAGCTGAGACTGTACTTGAAAGTGAGAAATTAATGAAGGGATTTTCCTCGCCCTGAAATGAGAGACTGAAGACAAGAAGAAAGGCCCAAAGAGAAGTATTCCATGTGGGAAATGAGACTCCAGATTGATTGAACCTCTTATCACCCTGAATGGGGATCTAGACATCAAAATGTAAATTGCGTCTCAAAACAAGAAGGTAACTCTTGCTTTGATTTATCTTTGGGATACTAACTAGAAATAAAGGACTAGGGGACATATTTTTTCTCTGCCCTGCACCCTTCTTACCACTGGAAAGTTGCCCTTTCTCATGCCATGTGGTGTCATTGCCAATCATGTGGCCTCATCTGTTTCCTGGCAATAGGCATCGGTATGGAAGACAAAGGGGCTATTTAGAGTCCTTCCATTATACTGAATAATCATTCACTAAATCACAAATAAAAGGAAAAGGGCTTGGGTTGCCAGAGACCATCTTCCCTTCTGTATGGTGGACTAAGCCATCATTAAAAGTGATGTGAGTAAACAAGAGTAAATTGCAAGACCAAGAAGAGTCAAGAAAATAAAGGGGTCAGGGAGAATCTTTATGGCATTTTTTGGGACCCTGGATCCATGATGCATATTAGCATCATTTAAACTTGTCTTAAGGTAGGTCACTCATTCTACCTTCAACAAATAAAATATATCAAGTAATATACAATAACATATAGTATATAGCCAGGGATTGCTCACAGTGATGTTAGTGCATTAGAGAAAATATGGGAAATGTCCCTACCTATATTAGGCTCACATTCTAACAGAGTGAGGAAACTAAGAGATAAGCTCGAGTTTCTGAGTTGAGGTTCTAATACTCCAAATGAAAAATCTTTGTGAATACCATAGTCTTCATGCCTTAATTCAAGTAAGAGATATATCGGCAAGGGGTCAGGGAGCCAGAGGGTCAGTTAAGGATTCCCTAAATATTTAGATAGAATGTTTATGGTCACACTGTGAAGTGGTATTCATGTCATTGGCAAGTAGGTTTTATTTCAGCAGTCAGAAATATTCCAGGAAAAATAAGGGTTTTATATAAATCAAGTGGTTGTTCAGCTGTACTATTTTATCAGAGATAAAATTTCTATTCGGAATGCCCCATCCTCATTTTGGATGGATTATATATCATTATAGCTTAAACGTAATTATCTTAGCCTCTCAGCCCTTCACTGCAGCTCCTTTATTTATCTGTGTGTGAATAAACAGTGACAGTGAAGGAAATCATTATATGATGAATCCCAGGTGAGACTTTTTGTAAAGTGAAGACTCATTTTATAATGCAATTTATCACCTCTTTATTTACTTATTTTGTAAAATAGGACTTTAATATATGACATCTTCATAAAAAATAAAATCAGGAGGGCTCACTTATAAGTTGTCAAGTAATACTGACCTGAGTCATAATACTATAATACTAGCAATACATAATATGAGAAATTATTCTCCTGAGTTACAGAATGTAAAGGGGATTTAAAAATCAAAACCTCTTAGTACCCAAAGGATGTTTTATATGGAGTTCAGCCTTTGAATTCTTAGTAGCAAAATTATGATAATTAATATTTGGTCATGAGTTAAGCTAACATTAAAAGAAGAACAGATTTTTTTAATCATTTTCTGAGTGAATGAAAACTTTTAATTCTTTCTAAGTAAAAATAAAAGACTTAAGGACCTTTTATCTCTGAGGGTGTTTCCAGAGGTATTAGAAACACACAGATAATAAAATCTCTTTATTGTCATAGTCATGCATGACATTTTGCCTGCTTTATTCTTTATTTTTAACGGGAGAAATAGCTTTATTCTTCTGTTTCCAGAAACTACACCTGGAGACAAAAACTGCAAAGTTAATGCCCTGACTTTGTTGGCAGTTTAATTGGATTAGAACTGTCTTTGATACTGAGAAGATTTTGTGTTTAATCATTAGGCAGTATCCACTGTAGGTGAGACTGTGGACAAGGTCAAGGACTTCTTCAGCAACCATACTCTGGCCCTGCCTAGTGTCCAGGGTTCACAGACTCCTTTCCTGCAATTCAGCAGTGTTCAAGTTTGGGATCTGAGGTCAGAGTTATGTAAGGACGTAATGTGAATGAACCGGCATTCAGTATCAAGATTTTCTTACTCAGTGTGAGTGATTCTCCAATGTACCTTCTGGTCTGCCAGTCTTATGAGGTACCCTTCTAGTATTTGAAGCTAGATTCATTTTCCAATGACTGTCCCATTCCAGACATAAAGTCTATTTTTAGCCTTTGCAAACTCAAAATTTGTCCTGTTCTTCCACAGCCAACTTCATGCCTACCTCCTAACATCTCTTTTCCATATTTCTCCAAGGTAAAAGTTATCCACTTCCATTAGCCTACATTCATAGGACATGCTCTAAGACCTAGACTCTACCCTTCCATCCCTCAACACACCCAATTCAGCCCCATTTAAAAGGATAGATAAATTACTATGTTTACTGATAATAGCTCACTTCCTTTCCTATCCTATTAGTACTATTCATATGTTAAAGAGGTTGAGCTGGAAAAGCTTGTATTCATGTTTCCTTTGATTTAAACAAGAGATTTTGTTTTTCTTTTCACTCTGAGTTTCATGAATCATCTTATTTGAGATCAATTTAAGACAGGAATTCAAGTTTATCTACTATATGAGAGAGCCTATTTTGGGGGTATTAGGGATTTTGGCATCCCTCAGATCCATTCATACGAGTCAACTCTTAAATATTTTCTTTTAAAAAAAGAGAGTAGTTTAAGTTTCTTTAAAAAAATGAAAAAAATGCCAATCCTTGTTTTAATTAGGAAGTTGTTAATTTATAATGAAATATTAATATTATCTTGGTAAAATGTTAGTAAAATGTTAGCCTTAGTGTGTGAGCCAATTTAAAAAGTCACTCTGTTGATAAATCCACTCTTTCCTTTTTAATGAACATCCTTTCTTTTCCACCTTATTTTTTGGAAAATTCTCTGTTTTACAATCTGATAAAGGAGTCTGGAACTCTGGTGTTGATACTTTCTTGTGGTCTCATTTCTTAATTGGTCCACAACCTTTCCAAGCTTCAGGACCCTTTACTTTTTGTTGCTTTGTGTTTGCTTCTTTCTTTTTGTTTGATTAATTATACTTGCCAAATTAGAAGAAAAAAAGGTATCATTCTGGGTTCAAATATAGTGTCCAGTTTTATATTTAACAGATAAATATCCTAAATAAATGCTGTTTCCTAATTTCTTAACTTGCATAGCCTTTAAAAAAAAATACTGCCTTACATCCCTTACTGTACTTTTCTTTCTCTTCTATTTTCTCACACTTATTCTTTCAAATTATTATTATGTTATATCTTTACCATCACTCCCTTTCCCATTGTCAAAATCCTTCCTTCCTCTCTTTTTCTTTCCATCTATCTTAGAGGAAGAGCTAACATTTCTGCCTGCAGTGAACTTTCTAGCTCTAAGCTAGTACTAAGGACAGGGCTGGAAACGCTGCCACGAGTGAAAAGCAACATGTCTGACCTCCCTGGTTAAATAGGAGAAAGCACAGATATGATCATGTTAAACTCGCTTCATAAATAACTTAAACTCCTCTTCATGTAGAGAAACTAAGGTGCTTGCTTTTGTAACAATAAATTGAGGTAGTGATCAAGTCTGAAAGACTGAGGAAAAGACCAATATTTGGAGAAATGCAATTTAGAAGATTAATAGAAATGTTAACAGAAACTTTTGAGACACTGGCTGGCTTTCAAAAGGACAGTGAAAGAAGCTTTTCAGCTGCAGAGAGAATTGAGGAAGCCCAGAAGCCCACAGGTATCAGGCTGGTTCATTGACACTCTCACGAAGGCATAAACTGATATTGAAAAGAAGGAAAAAAGTTTAAAATTACTTGAAAATCAGACTAACAGGAAGGAACTAAACTAAATTTAAGCGCAAAAAATAACAAAGTGCTTTGGAACGGATGAGTCTGGTTATTTGCAAGGTTTGACCCTTATGTTTCCTTAAAGGCAGGAGTGGGATTGGGCTAGAAAAAGGACTGGGGAAAGATTTGCTCTCCTCTCTGCTACAGGTGCCTGGTGCAGGGTGGATATTTTAGGTGGTGACTCTTTCCTAGTGTGCAATAATATGATTCATATAAGCATAACTTAGAAATATGGCAGGATTGCTTCTAGAGCACTGCAATAATGTGAATATCACAATAAAGTGACTCACCCAAAGGTTTTGGTTTCCCGGTGTATATAAAAGTTATGTTTACACTATACCATAGTTTATTAAGTATGCAACAGCATTATGTTTAAAAAATGTACATACCTTAATTTAAAAATGCTTTATTATCAAAAAATGCTAACTGAGCCTCCAGTGAGTTATAATTTTTTGCAATAGTAACAGCACAGATCACTGATCACAGATCACCATAACAGATATAATAATAATGAAAATAGTTTAAAATATTGAAAGAATTACCAACACGTGTGACAGCAACACAGATGTGAGCAAATGCTGTTGGAAAAATGGTGTCAATAGATTTGCTTAACACAGTGTTGCCAGAAACCTTCAATTTGTTAAAAAAAAAAACCCAATATCTGTGAAGCACAATAAAAAACAAAGCACGATAAAAAGAGGTATGGTTTTATATGACTAGGTGTCTCTTGATGATGCTGTTGGTTTGATGCTTTTGATCCTGCCTCAAGATACTCTCCTGATTGGCTTTACATTGTATGTTTTCCTCTTCATTACTCTCCAGATCTCCACTGGGCCAATGGCAAATGGTCAAGCTGGAGAATAATGGAGCCATTGCCTGAAAATGACTCATGTTACTATTAAAATGAGTGTCTTTATGAGAATCATCCTCTTGTGTTTTCTTACCTACCAATTTAGTAGAAAGCATTAGTTTTCAGTTTCTGTTTAATCAACACTTTTCTTCCTTTTAAATCCATGTAATATGGTATACACATCAAAAAGGAATTCAAGGAGCATTGCAGAATGGTGGCCTTCTCAAATCCATTTTCCATCTTTCCCAAAATGGCTTCTATGTGGCATCAGTCCAATCTCTAAGGGTCTGTACATTGTCCATATATACATATCTTATAAAGACTTATGGGTACTGGCTACCTCTGACTTAAATTTGGTAATTTTTCTGTAGATTATTTAAAAAATACTAGCATAGGAGCTTAGGCAAAGAGGGAATGCACAATATAGAACTATTGCATGATCTTAACAGGCCACAGAATATGATTAGAGGCTGAGAAAGATGAAAGTAAAAAATGCAAAAGAAGAAAAAATTGATAAGGCCTGTAAACATTCTGTTCAAGTTTGACCCCTCATGCATGTAGGAACAGAATGATGATGGCCAAATATGTGTGATTCATTGAGAGAGCACAGAAGACATTTGCTGCTAATAAAGATAAGTCATAATGAGTCAATTAGAGATCATTTATTTTTCTATCAGCGTCCTCTCTTTTGCCTTTCTAGCAAAACAAAAACAGTCAAAGAACAGGTCTGAGGTGAGAAAATAGCATGTTGATTTTGAAGAAATAGTCAACAAGTAGAACAGAGAGAAGAAAGACAAAGACTGAATTTCTATCAGCTTTCTTCTTAAGCCACTCCAAATAAACACACTATCTGAGTAAAATTAGCATGCTTTCCTGAACAGAAAGCTTTAAGAAAAACCCTCCACAGTTCGTTCCTCTTCATCTGCTACTCAGATTGTCATCTCCCTTTACATAAATATCTTCTGTCTGTTTATTCAACAAATGATCTTGGGTGCTGTGGTAAGCCAGGCATTGCACTAGGTACCAAGCAGTATTTTGAAATAAACAATTCAATTTGGCCACTTGTCAGTTTTTTCAGGGGTCTAGAATTATTATCTTATCCCAAAACTGATGGGAAATAATTTGTGTCATTTCTGTAGGAAAATGTAAATTTCTACCTTTCACTGGCTGCCTTATCTAAGAGAACGAAGAAGGTACATATTCTATGCAATCTAGTACCAGTTTGTCAGAATCAAATATGAGAATGATGGTAGAAGAAGAGGACAGAAAGTATTTTTACCTTTTGCTTTAATGTGTCTTTCTATTCTTCCTCCATAGCTCCTCAGAGGTTAAAAGGAAAGAAATAAAACTCTCATCACTCATCTGTTTCTGCTCAAGTAACCCTGAGGGCTACTTCCTGTTTGGCTGTGCGTGAATAATAGTCTGGTGCTGAGGGCAACTGGCTTGTGTTTTATTTTATTGTCCTGCTGTAAAACAATTTTAGTCTCCAATTGAACATTTAATTTCTTCTTTATTAAATTTCACTATTGTTCTTTCACCTCAGGTAGTTAGAGTAGTAGCACTTACATTTTTGGAGAACACATTTTCTCCAATGTAAGTGCTTATCATATAGAACCTGGTGCTTTTCAGTGCAAGGAATCCAGGCAAGATAATCTGGAAATGGGTACTTAGACCTTGGAAGGACAGAGTGCAGGCACTTGTACAATAGAGAGGGAGGAAGGAGGGTAGGAGGGTGAACTGAAATAATGCAGGGCAGATCAATGTGATACCTAATCAATGTGGCAAAAGGGTCAAACCTTCATGGTTGCAATGCGATTGATAATGGTCTTCATATCTGTGAACATGAATGTGAACTCTGCTGAGGCTAAGGCAAAGGACAAAAGCTACCAGTATAGTTGATTTAAGGCTGAGTTCAAGTGTCACCTTTTTTATCAAGTCCTCTCTGACTCCATCAACCCTCACTGCTCTTTCTCTTCAATGACCTTATATATTGCTTCCTTCTCTGCTACACAATTTAACATTTAACCTTTTTTTATTATTATTTCTTCTTTTTTTCAACACTTTTGTATATGTAATGCTGTTGGTTTACATGATCATACCTTACTGCTTAAGTAGCCTGCACAGCTTTAGGGGCAGCAGTTGTGTACTCAAAGAGATAACCTGATGTGACATGTAATATAACCATACTAATTGTATAAGGTAAACGCAACAATTATAATATTTAAAACACAGAATCTGCCTTTTCACAGGTTTATATAATTTGCCTGTGTCGATATTAAAATTTAAAAACAGATCTATAAACCCCCACAACTCACATTTACTCTATCGTAAAGAAGCACTAGAATTCTACTCAAAAAACCATAATTCTAGTCTGAACACGATTCCCTTCCAATTGCCCACTGTGGACTTTCACTGCCTTTTTCTAAGCCTCAGTTTCATCATCTATAACATGAATATAATAGTGCTTGTGAAACTTATTAATATGGTTGACATTTCAACAAAATCTTAACAAATACAAAGAAATGTCTAAATTAAAAAGTAATATTCAAATTAAAGAATGATGTCTATATCTTCTTTCATATCCCCTCAGTGCCAAACACAGTGTTGATATATGAAAGCCATTAAACTCTTTTGTTTTCTTTTTTTCTTTCTTTTTTTTTTTTTTTTGCGGGACACGGGCCTCTCATTGCTGTGGCCTCTCCTGTTGTGGAGCACAGGCTCCGGATGCACAGGCTCAGCGGTCATGGCTCACGGGCCCAGCTGCTCTGCGGCATGTGGGATCGTCCCGGACCGGGGCACGAACCTGCAACCCCTGCATTGGCAGGCGGACTCTCAACCACTGCGCCACCAGGGAAGCCCTCAACTCTTTATAAGTGCCGTAGTTTTTAAAATGATAATGAAATGAGGAAAATAAATTTCGGGAGCAGTTCTATAAAAAATGTAATCAATTCTAGTAGGCTTTTATGTTGTTTTTAAAATTTAATTTCAGGTGTGTGTGTGTGTTTGTTGTGTTGAGCAAGATTAGGGTGTGGGGAGAGGAGAAATGGTTTGGTGTCTGGAAATATTCATATTAGCAGAGACTTTACACAGAAAACAAATTAGTTCTGCAAATTTCAGTTGTGAATACATCAGGGAAAAAAATTCAAATGAAGTTATTGATTTGGTGTATTCAAGTGGTAATTGGGCCCCAGAAGATAGTTGCTAAACCCAATATTTTTGTTTAAGAAAATTCTGGAACATTGTCTAACCCCTATTTCCCATGTACCCTCTCCATTACCTAAGGCAAAATAATTTAAATTCAGTTTGTTCGAATCTGATGTTTATTTTGAAATTCTAATTATGAGAGGCTTTTAAATTGGTAGCCCCCACTGAATCATGCCTTCTTATACTCAGGTACTTATGTAATTCTTTCCTACATTTACTCTGGGCTTGGCCACATAGTTTGCTTTGACAGTTGGGACATTAGCATGCAATGAAGGAAGAGGCTTGAAGAGTAATTGCACATTGGGGCTGTCATCATAGAACCCCCTCTCCTGGAAGCCAGCCACCATTCTGTAAAGAAACTCAGACAAGACTACTAAATAATGAGAGATGACACAGAATGAGGGAGACCTTGAAGGCTGAGAGACCCTCTTGGAAATTCCAGCACCAATCAAGGTCACATCTGAATAAAGCTGCTTAAGTGACTTCAGAGAAAAATGTGGAGCAGAACCACTCACAGATTTATAATGTTACTTAAAGCCACTATGTTTTGCTTACTATGTTTTGCTTCAACAGATAGGTAAAACACTCATGAAGATTCAAACAATATAGATAGAACACAAATTTCATCCTCCACTATCCTTTAATTGGCTGTCTTCCTTTCAATTATATTAGGATGAATGTAATCAGAAAGCTGAGCTTTAAGTTTCTCTTGAGTTCACTACAATACCCTCTACCATCTAAAACTCAAGACTATTGTTTAGGAAGGTTGATGCTCCTTCTTTATATGCTCTCATAAGGAGACAGTGGAGAAAACTTTGATTTTGCTTCAACCCTGTTTTTCTTCAGCCTCTCAAGAACTATCACACAAGAATTTGCAAATAAGAACAAAGATATTTTTGAGGAATTGGGACTTCATAAAATGTTGAATAACAACTCTGGAAAAATCTTGTGAAATGAGAGTCCAAAGTAATATCTCCGAAGGACTTTACCTTGCCTCAGCATTCTCTCTCATGTCGGGTACCCATTTCCTAGCTTAATATTTATGGCCCATTCGTCAAAAACCTCAAAACTCTTCTTCAAGTGTCAATGACTTTCATTCACATTTGAATAATATCCGTTTCTATTTCAAACAGGACTCTTGCTCTCGGAATCTCTTCTCCTCCTCCTTCTGTCGCTTTCTCTAAAGGTTCTCATGTCTCAATTATTCTCTCTAGATGGCACTTCAGGTCTTTGGCAAGATGGTCAATTTTCTTTATTACTTCACAAGTTTCAAAGAATCATGTTGGGGGCCTAGAGTAGAATACAGTGAAAATATAGAATGACCGTTCTCAAGGGTTCCTCTGTAATATTCTCATTACATTAAGTTGCAGGCAAGTTTCTTGCTTGTTAAGACTATTGAATCAAACATGTGAAACTTATTCCAGGGTTAGACATTTATTCTGGAGGCTGTTACAATCTAAACTCATATCAACAGGGAACATATTACCTTACCTGGCTCATATTCACTATTACCCCTCTGGAATTAGTAAGCACCATTGTTCTGCACAGTAGACTTAAATAAACTACATGACACTTCATAGACTCCTTTCTACATTACCTCAAGTGAATATCTGAATTGACCATTTTAGTGTTAAAAAAAAACTGTGTATTTTTATTTTACTATTTCTTAAGGCTATGGGGGGCAGCAAAGAAAAGGAAAAACAGGGGAAAAAGGTAAATGGCCAATTCTTAAGTTACAGAAATATTTTCTTTTTAAAATAAATGAAAAAATTAAAATAGTCAATTAAACAAAAACAGTTATTTATGGAGGAGTGGCTCACCTTGTCCCAATTTTTCATTTATTTGAAGACCGTACTGTTGACCAAGCTTTCCATTAATGTAAAGAGATAAAATCTATCTTGATTTTTTTTCTCTTCTTAGCTGATGAAATGTTTTTAATATAATACATATATTGAATGGAGAATCTAGAAAGTTTAAATTACTTAAGTAACATATATTAATTTTATAATGCAATAAATTACACTGGCACTTTCCTCTGACTTTATCCTTAAGATTCAGGATTTAGGGGAACTCACATGGCAGAATTACCACTTAGAAACACATCATTAGCTAATAGATATGAATACACTTTTTATTTTAGAATATTTTTAGAATGATTTCAAAGATAATACATAAAATTCTCATATACCTCATACCACACTCTTATTATTAGCATCTTAAATAGTATATATGTCACAGTTAATGACCAAAGACTGATATATTATTGTTAACCAAGTCCATACTTCATCTGGATTTTCTTAGTTTATCCCTATTGTCTTTTTTTTTTAACTTCAGGATCCTATCCAGGATATTGCATTATATTTAATCATCATGCCTCCTTAAGCTTCTCTAGACTGTGATGGTTTCTTAGACTTCCCTTGTTTTTCAATGACCTTGAGAATTTTGAGGAATTCTGTTCCAGTATTTTATACAATGTCACTTAACTGAGATTTGTCTGATGTTTTTCTTATGGTTAAACTGTGGATTATGTTTTTGGGAGAAGGATCTCAGTGGTGAAGTGCCATTCTTATTGCATCATATCAAGGACACATAATCAATTAGACTTATTAATTTTGATGTTAATCTTGATCACCTGACTTAAGATTGTATTTCTCCAGTTTCTATACCATAAAGTTACTCTTATTCCCCCTTTCTTCCACACTGTATTCTTTGGAAGAAAGTCAGTGTGCCTAGCCCACAGTTAAAGAATGGGCACTTATGCTCCACCACTTTGAAAGGTGAAGGATCTAAAAAAAAAAAACTTGGAGTTCTACAAGGGATATTTGCCTATATTCCCCCATTTATTGTTTAGTAACTGTTTTATTTATGCCATTATAGACTTATGGGTATTTGTTTTATACTTTAGGTTAAAATCCAATACAACTTTACATTTTTTGCTCAAATTATCCCTGTTTTTGCCAGTGGAGCTCTTTTGGTTGTCCCTTATATCCATTTGACATACAAACATCATTGTGTCTCTTCTGTTCGGTTTATTAGCTTGATTGTTTGTTTTTAGCACTTTCTTGGTTTTTTTTTTTTTTGGCATTACAAGATGCTTTAGGCTCTTGTATATTTATTTCTCAAGTCCTAGAATAAGCTATTTCTCTAAGGAGTACTGTTTTCTATTGGGGAATAGTATTTAAAACCAATAAAATGTGGTATGTATTTATAGTGGAATACTACTCAGCCATTAAAAAAAGAATGAAATTTTGCCATTTGCATCACCATGGATGGACTTGGAAGGCATTATGCTAAGTGAAATAAGTCAGACCAAGAAAGACAAATACTGTATGATATCACTTAGACATGGAATATAAAAAATACAACAAAGTAGTGAATATAACAAAAAAAGAGGCAGACACAGATATAGAGAACAGACTAGTGGTTACCAGTGTAGGGGGAGTGGAACAGTAGAATGATGGGGGAGCAGGAGGTAGAAACTATTGGGCATAAAACAGTTTCAAGGATGTGTTGTATGTACAACATGGGGATTAGAGCCAATATTTGTAATAACTGTAAATGGAAAGTAACCTTTAAAAATTGTATACACATTTAAAAAAAATTAAAAACCAAATATCATGGCACTAGATGTGCTCATTGCTACTGGAGCATCATTGCTTCTAGGCACTCCTAGCTAACAGATCAAGGAGATATTTATGTGTAATATTACCAAGGTACTAACACACATATATATTTCTATTTGTAACCATCTTCACGTCTATTAAATTAAAAATGAATGCATACTGAAGTCTCCTACTTTAATCCATTACTATATGGATCACTCTATCCTGCTTCTCTGTAGCCTTCCATTCCATAAGTGTGATAACTGACTTCTACCACTTGATATTCACTTGCTTAATTGTTCAATTCCAGTACACAGGTGTAATGGTTTCAGAATTGTCCACCTGTTATGCCCACGGAGCAGAGGAGAACAACCTTTTTAACTAGAGGGTAGTGCTTCGTACAATTCGGTTTGTCTTGTCTTGCAGAAGCCACTCATTTTCGAAGTTACTTAAGTCAGCACATTATCACATTGTCTCCTTCACATTGTCACACACATTTGCAGTATATTTAGATTATTTTTCACATTCTGCATTTCATGGTGGGACTGCCGACCTATAAAATATTTTTAATTTGCATGCATTAAGATTTATCCTTTGTGTTGTAAACTTCTACTGGTTTTGACTGATTTGCTCACTTTATGTCTCTGTGTCACATTTTGGTAATTCTCAAAATATTTCAAACTTTTTCATTATTATTATATTGTCATGGTGATTTGTGATCAGTGATTTTTAATGGTATTATTTTAATTGTTTTGGGGCTCCCCAAATCACATCCATGGGAGATAGCAAACATAATGGATAAATGCTATGTGTGTTCTTACTGCTCCACCAACCAGCTGTTCTCCCATCTCTCTCCCTCTCCTCAGACTTCCCTAGTCCCTGAGAAACAATAATATTGTAATTAGGCCAATTAATAACCCTACAATGATCTCTAAATGTTCAAATGAAAGGAGCAGTTGCATGTCTCTTGCTTCAAAGTAAAAGCTAGACATGATTAAGCTTAGTGAGGAAGGCATGTTGAAAGCCAAGATAAGACAGGCTGAATGCAACGTCTTTTGCACCAGTTAGTCAAGTTATGAATACAAAGGAAAAGTAATACTGCAGTGAACACATGAATGATAAGAAAGAAAAACAGCCTTATTGCTGTTATGGAGAAAACAGATATGGAGTAAGTTTTAGTCTGGATAGAAGATCAAACCAGACACAGCATTCCCTTAAGTGAAAGCTTGATCCAGAGCAAGGCCCTAAGTCCCTTCAATTATTTGAAGGCTGAGAAAGGTGAGGAAGCTCCAGAAGAAAAGTTTGAAGCTAGCAGAGGTTGGTTCATGAGGTTTCAGGAAGGAATCCATCTCCATAACATAAAAGTGCAAGGTGAAGCAACAAGTAATGATGTAGAAACTGTAGCAAGTTATCCAGAAGATCTAGCAAAGATAATTATTGAAGGTGGCTACACTAAATGACATATTTTCACTGCAGACAAAGTAGCTTTCTATTGGAATAAGATGTAATCTAGAACTTTCATAGCTAGAGAGGAGAAATCAATGCCTGGCTTCAAAGCTTCAAAAGGCAGACACTCGTGTTAGGGCCTAATGCAGCTGGTGACTTTAAGTTGAAGACAGTTCTCATTTACCATTCCAAAAATCTTAGGTCTATTAACAATCATGTTAAATCTACTCTGCCTGTGCTCTATAAATGGAACAACAATGCCTGGATGACAGCACATCTGTTTACAGCATTGTTTACTAAACATTTTAAGCCCATTGTTGAGACCTGCTGCTCAGGAGGAAAAAAAAAAAAAAAAAGATTCCTTTCAAAATATCACTGCTTAGTGACAATGCACCTTTTAACCCAAGAGCTCTGAAGGAGATGTACAATGAGATTGATGTTGTCTTCATGCCTGTTAATACAACATCCACTTTGTAGCCCATGGACCAAAGAGTAATTTTGACTTTCAAGTGCTGTTATTTAAGAAATACATTTCTAAGACTATAGCTGCCATAGATAGTGATTCCTCTGACGGATCTGTGAAAAGTCAATTGAAAACCTTCTGGAAAGGATTCACCATTCTAGATGTCATGAAGAGCACTTATGATTCATGAGAAGAGATCACAATATAAACATTAATAGTAGCTTAGAATAAGTTGATTACAACCCTAATGATGACTTTGAGGTGTTCAAGACTTCAGTGGAGGAAGTAATTAATATGTGGTGGAAATAGTAAGATAATTAGAATTAGAAGTGGAGTCTGAACATGTGACTGAATCCCTGCAATTTCATGATAAAATTTTAACAAAAGAGGAGTTACTTCTTACGGATGAGTAATTAAACTGATTTTTTTGAGATGGAACCTACTTCTGGTGAAGATGCTATGAAGATTGCTGAAATGTCAACACAGAATTTAGAATGTTACTTAGTTGATACAGCAATTGTAGGGTTTGAAAGATTTGATTCTAATGGAAAGATATTCTACTGTGGGTAAAATATTATCAAACATTATTGCATGCTCATTCATGAAAGAAAGAGTCAATTGATGGTGCAAGCTGCGTCATTGCCTTATTTAAAGAAATTGCCACATCTGCCCCAGCAACCTGATCAACATGGAGGCAAGAGCCTCCACCAGCAAAAAGATTACAACTTGCTGAAGCCTGAGATTATGGTTAACATTTTTAGCAAAACATAATATATTTTTAAATTAAGATATGTTATTTTTTAGACAAAATATTATTAAACCCTGAGTAGATTACAGTATAGAGTAAACGTAACTTTTATATGAACAGGAAAACTGAAAAAAAATTGTGTGACTCAGTTTACTAAGATATTTGCTTTATTATGTTGGCCTGGAACCAAACCCACAATATCTGAGGTATGCTTGTAAATCCCCTGTGATATACTTATCCAACACTCTACCTCCTCCAACCTCTGCTAAACCTGTTAGCCACTGATTTATTTACTCTCTCTATGATTTTGCCTTTTCCAGAATGTCATATGGTTGGAATCATATCGAGGTTTTCATATAGGCTTCTTTCACTTAGCAATATGTGTTTAAGTTCCTCCATATCTTTTTGTGGCTTACTAGCTCACATCTTTTCATTACTGAGTAATACTTCATTGTAAGAATATACCACAGCTTGTGTCCATTCACCCATTGAAGGACATCTTGGTTGCTTTCAGCTATAGCAAGTATGAATGAAGTCACTATAAACATTAATGCACAGGTTTTTGTGTGGGAATAACATTTTAATTCAATTAGGTAAATATCTAGGAGCATGATAGGTGAATTATATGATAAAACTACATTTAGCTTTGTGAGCAATTGCCAATCTTCCAAAGTTGATATACCATTTTGCATCCCAACAATACATGAATAAATCCTTTAGCTCCACAAACATTTCAGCATTCAATAATTGTCAGTGTTTTAAATTTTAGTCATTTTGATAGGTATGTAGAGGTATCTCATTGTTGTTTTAAGTTCCAATTACCCAATGGCAAAATATGTTGATAATATATTCATATGATTATTTGCCATTCATCTATTTTACCATTTTCAATTGCCCTGTTCATTTTTCATTCTTGAATTTTAATTTTTTTTATTTTTTTTAATTTTTTTTTGTGGTACGTGGACCTCTCACTGTTGTGGCCTCTCCCGTTGCAGAGCACAGGCTCCGGACGCACAGGCTTAGCAGCCATGGCTCACGGACCTAACTGCTCCACAGCATGTGGGATCTTCCCGGACTGGGACACGAACCCATGTCCCCTGCATCGGCAGGCAGACTCTCAACCACTGCGCCACCAGGGAAACCCTTGAATTTTAATTTTAAGTGTTGTTTTTAAAAGTCAAATATTGTATATTTTGGATACAAGTTCCTTATCAGACATATGTTTTTTGTTTCTTTTTAATTGTCTTATTGGTATCTTTCATAGAGTAGTTTTTAATTTTAATAACATCCAAGTTAAGCTTTTTTTTTTTCTTTTGTGAGTCATGCTAGTGGTATTTTACTTAAAATTTCATCACAAAATCCAATTTCATGTCAATTTTACCACAAGGGTTTTCAATGTCTTATAGATTTGCATTATACTCTTAATTTCTATATTCCATTTTAATCTAATGTCTGTGTAAGATATAATGTATATAGTTTCATATTTTGCATATGGAGGTCCAATTTTGCCAACACAAATTTGTAGACAAGACTATCCTTTCTGCATTAACTTGTCTTCTTCTCTGTCAAAGATCTGTTCACTGTATTTGTGTGTGTCAATTTGTGAGCTCTCTCACCAACGCTCCATTGCCTTGAATATTGTAGTTTTATAATGCCTTCAGATTGGTTACTGTGCATCATCCAACTTTGTCTCACTTATTCAGTACTGGGTTAGCTATAATAAATCTTTTTCATTTCTCCAAAAATTTTAGAATCAATTTGTCAATATTTACAGTTAGCTTTCTGGGATTTTGACTGGGGTTGCATTGAATCTATAAATCAAGTAGGGAATAATTGTTATCTTAGCAATATTGGGTCTTCCACTTCATGAACATGTACTATCTCTTCATTTTTAAAAAGATAAAAAGCTATTTTTTTCCAATCAAAAATAGTAACCATTGAGTTATTCGGCAACTACATTAAATTAGAATTTTTGAACACATTGTTAAATTACTTTGCTTTGAAAGAACATGTTTCTTCTTACTTTAAAAGAGCAATTTCTGGATACATGTTCATTGTAAAATGATTGGAGGACCACTGTGTCTCTCATATTTGGGAGATGGAGGATTACTAGTCTTTGATACTCTATTAGGCTGCTTCAATACATATGTAAACAAATTCAGAAACTATTTAAAATGCATTCATTCATATTCACTTCATTTATTGTGCTTGGTAGTAGGAGCTGAGAAATGTTTGAAGTGTTACTATTTAAAATCTAAAACTTGATAATCAAAGATCTGCAAAAAAAGCAGACAATATGTGAAAACAAATCACTTGGTTAATATCATCATCATAGTCAAAGCTATCTGTAAAGTCAACTCAACTCAAAGGATGCGATCATGCTGAATTCTGAGCAGTAGACAGTACCAATAATGGGTGTTTGATTGATTTGGGGCTTCAATCTATTGCTTTTGGCAGAGTTGAAAAAGCTAAATCTAAGCTTATCCTTAGAAATGTAAATGCAGTCTCTTCCTTTTTATTGTAACTGACACATTAGAACAGATTATTTTTCCCTAAGATGATAACATTAAAATTATACCTTTGTGTTTCTTAGAGACAGTAAAGATTCCTAACATTAATTAATTTCTCCACCATCTTATAGCAGATCTTAGTGTCCCTAAAACATTAATTTAGAGTCTCCAAAAAAACTTATCCACAAGGAAAGTATTTATAACAAGAAAACTTAGTATGGTTATCAGTAGCAAAGACAATATTTTAAGTTCCAATCAAAATTAAGTTCAAGGCGGGGTGTAATATAATGACATAGTACTGCCATGATTAATGTTGCTCCTGTATCTTGCCAAGTTATTTTTCCCACTTCTGTTAGTTGAAATTAGATACTGAATAACACAGAAATTTTTTCCCTAAAGAAAATACTGGCAGACATATATGAGTTATGACAACTAGGAACAAGTGATAAAGATTTGAAAATTTCTAAAATCAATTAGATCTAAATAATTAAATTTTTTTCCACAAGAAAACACTGAGGAATTAAGTTCATTCCTTGAATTTTAAAGTAGAAACTCAAGTTTCCAAAGGGGGGGAAAAACTATACTGTTGAAACCTGATATCTTCTTAGAATACTATAGTCTTAGATTAGAGAACAACTTAATAAAAGAGAGAGTTTGAGATCCAAAGTTTATATTTATTTTTAATTTTCATGTTTAAATTAAAAAAAAAATAAGCCATATATATTAAAATAACACTTAAAGTATTTATTTGAGAGTCCCAAAATAGTCCTCAAAGAACTACATTGAGTCTACTACAAAATATACTTTATTTTCTTTTGTATTGACTCTGCTTCTATTTGATCTCCAGAGAAATATGTTTGATGAGTTTGTTATACTTTTATACACTGATATGTTTATTTTACTATACTGGTAAGAATAGGATAAATTCTATCTTACATTGTGTCATGAGAACATAATGAAATATGTGTTAATTTTTCTATAATTTGGGGTGGATAATGGCAGAATTAAGGGATTCCACTCAAGAGTAACTCAATTTTTTCAAGGATGCAAAAGGCAAATCCTTGGTTAAGGGTGAAAGTGAATTTAAGATCTAGGGGAAAAAAAGACATTTTGAAGAGTTGCTTGGGGAAAAAATAATTAAAAACAGGAATTAGCATAACTAAGGATGAATGAAAAAGATTGGCCTAGAGCTTAGATTACAGGCAAGCATTTTTAGTTTGAATTTCAAAATCCTTAATAAACAGTCTTAAATATTTCCTTTGCAACAGATGAGTTTCCCAGAGGCTAGTGAGGAACCAGTATCATAATGCAGACTCAATGCTCTTTGTAAATGGTTGTCCATTCCTTTATTTACCCAGAGTAAAAACGACAGTAAACAAAAAATAATAATATAGGAAAGAAAGAAAAAGAGACAAAAACTCTTTTATTTTCTTTTTATTGTTCTTGGTTCCAAGATATGTCATATGACAAGTCTGAAGGGCTGTTTGAGTCTTAGAAGCAGAAGAGAAATTAAGTAAGAGATGATCTGCTCAGAATGTCAGTGTGGAAAATAATCAATGAAGTTGCTCCATTTTTGGATATTTGAAAGATTAACTCAAAGTTTAATCTCTCAGTTGTGTATGATCTGAAGCATGAAGAGATCTCAGAAAGCTGATGTCTGTTCTCAAACCACAGGTCACTTGACCAGGTTGAGAAACCTATCATATCATCTCTGTCTTTGTGATCTACCCACCCATTTTTTTATACTAGATTCCCTCTTTTACAAAATATTTTTAAACTTAGTATTAGTGATGTCTCCTACTACTGAAGGAGCCTGTATTTCAGTCCTATCTTACAAAACAAATACATATACATATACAAAATAACATTTTACAAAATGAAACCTTTTCAGTACCCTTAGACAAAAAGTA
This sequence comes from Mesoplodon bidens, assembly GCF_964165515.1. Lineage (NCBI taxonomy): Eukaryota > Metazoa > Chordata > Mammalia > Artiodactyla > Ziphiidae > Mesoplodon > Mesoplodon bidens. Next base: position 7,124,807 of record NC_138170.1, on the reverse strand, counting down.
GAGTTATTATCAGGGGTTATTAGAATAAATCACTGCCAGTAACAAATTACAATTTGATTTCCAAATATCTCCACATCAAAGTTTAAAACAATAAACATACTTTTACTATTTTAATGAAATTATTATTTATATAAGGAAGAAGACTGGAAAACTAGTGATTGCATTTTCTTTACTTAAATTTGTAAAAGAAATATAAGAATATGGTTAGAATCTCCAGTGCTCAGGGAGGCAGTTGAAATGGGAAAGAATTAAATTCAGATTATATGAGGCAAAAATCCGACTGAGGAAGAAGCTGATGGTAAACATAAAAAGTGTCTTAAGCAGCACAGCTAATGCTGAAAACAAAAATCATCTTTCATGACTTGAATATTAGTAGAGGTGAGTACACAGAAAGTTGTACTTAAGAAACTCAATATTATTCAGTATTATTGTTGAATAAATATTCAACAAATATTTATTAAATGTCTCCTTTATGGTGCCAAGGATACGGTGGCAAACAAAGACAGCCCCTGCATTCATTGTGATTAATTCTATCAGACTAAATAGTTAATAATCAATAAACAAATACATGCAAAAAGTGTTAAGTGATAATATATGAAATATATGATAATATATGAAAATAAGTAAATATAGTCTTGGCTAGACAATGGTAGATTCTGTATTAGAAAGAGTTGTCTGAGACTTCTCTAAGGGGGTAAATGACTGATGCAAGGTGGGAAGTTATGCAAAGGTCTGAGGAAGAAGATTCCAGAAAAAATGAAACACTGGATACAAGGTCCCTAACACAGGAGATGCTTGGTATGCTTGAGGAATACCACAAAAACCAAATGGCTAGAATGAGTGGGAAATGGGAGAAGAGGTAGTATATGAAATGAGAGAGGTTGCCAGAGCCAAATTAATGTAGATGTGGCAATAATTTTGGATTTTTTTTAAGATACATGGAAAAATTGCAGGGACTTTAGAGAATAAGTGATATGAAATTTGGCAAAGCTTTAATGATATCATCCTGTTCAGTGTGTAGAAAACTATACTGTTGAGTGCAAGGGTAGAATAAGGGAGACCTCTCAGGTGCTAGATAATAAAAGGCTTACAAGACAGATACTTTGAGATAGAGATACATTAAGAAGAGGTAGTTGGACTGTGCATATGTTTTAAAGAAAAAATCAACAGAATTTGCTAATATGTATCAATAGATGAGGAATATGAGATAAAGAGTTATTTATATAATATCTCCAAGGTTTTTAGCCTTGGCAACAGGGATGATAAAGTTACCGTCTAGTGGGTTAACAAGAAATAAGAAAAGGGAAAGAAGACTTGAGGAGAAGATGAGGGTTTACATTTCAGCATAGTGGCTTTGATTTGTTGACATCTAGACTTTCACATGCAGATGGCAGATAGGAAAATTCATATACCTGGCATTCAAATACAAATGCCATTTAAACTCATAGATCTGGATGCAATCATTAAGAGAGATAAGATGAGAGTTTCAGGAAATGAGTCTGAAGGTTCTTCAAATTTAGATATTGGGAAAGTTCAGCAACAAATGTTTAGTAAAGTAGGGGAAAGAGAGTGAGAGGAAAGGAAGTGTTTCAAGAAAGAGGGCATGATCAGCCATGTCAAATGTAATGAGCTGAGTAAAGTGAGGTCAGAAAAAATAACACTGATTGTAGCAACATGAGGGTCATTGCTGTCTCAATGGGTTAATAGCTGTTTTATTAAAGTTGAGAAAATAAAATATGACTGGTAAATTCAGTAGAAAATGGAAGAAGGGGGAAACGAAAATAGCATTTTTTTTTACAAAGAGAAACAGGGAAACCAGGTGGTTTCCTCAGTGGGGATTTGATGTCCAAAAAGATTTTATGAGTTTTTAGGATGGGAGATATTTTCACATTGGGGTATGATGATGATAACCCAGCTGAGCTGGACTTCTTGATAATGTAGGGTTGAAATGGGTCGATTGCAGGGGTCACAACTTTGAATAGATGGAATTCAGCATATAATTAAAGAGGCTTGCCTAAGAAAGCTGTATGGATCATTTCACCACCATAGCAGAAGAGAAGGCCAAGTAAGGCAGGGTTCCAACTAAAATGGTAGATATGGCTTTGGGGGTGCATGGAAGTTATTTTAGGTTTGCTACTTCTTGTTCAGTGAAACGAGAAGTACAGATATCAATAAAGAGTGAGGATTTGGAGAGTAGACTTGATAGTTTGAGGAGAGTGGAAATTATTGCTTCTGATACAGGAAAAAAGACTAAGGAGAAAGAGTAGCTTTCTGGGCAGCAATAGAGCTCATTTGAAATTAATACTTAAAAACTTAAAGTGATGTTTGCTATGGCTATTTTTTTTTCAACTGCATTTAGAGAAAGTGGCTCTGGTGTTGTGTAAATAAAAGAAGATGTCTTTCTGGGTTAAATCTATTTACAGTTAAAAAATTTCACATATAAATGTGTTTGGGATATATGAGGATTCCTGAAATACTGTGCTGAAGGTCACTGAAGTATAAAAGTCATTCATATGGACCTTATTATTATCTGCTTCCAAGGGAGCTGACAGAGAAAACATCTAGAAGAAAACTGAAAGGCCCTTGTAAAATATCTTACAAAACAAAGGGAAATGACTTGAAGTTAGTCAGATGATGTTGAAAGAAAAGAGAAGTGAGTGGTTTAACCAGCTGATGTGATGTTCAAAAGGAAAAGTGACATTAAAATTATATATATATATATATATATATATGGCACTGGAGTAATTTTTTTTTTTTCTTTTTTTTTTGGTACCCGGGCCTCTCACTGTTGTGGCCTCTCCCGTTGCGGAGCACAGGCTCCGGATGTGCAGGCTCAGTGGCCATGCTTTACGGGCCCAACCACTCCATGGCATGTGGGATCTTCCTGGACCGGGGCATGAACCCTTGTCCCCTGCATTGGCAGGCGGACTCTCAACCACTGCACCACCAGGGAAGCCCTGGAGTGTTTTTTTCTGAAAGAGTAGTGTTACCGGCTCCAAGCTCACTCTGTTCGCCACCCGACAGGCCAATGAATCGGAGACGAGGTGTCGAGGCAAGGAATACAAATTTATTGAAAGCTGACAGACCAGGAAGATGGCAGAGTAGTATCTCTGAAAAACCATCTATTGGGGTCTGGTTGCCGGTTTCTTTTACAGAATCAGAGAGGGAGGGGCAATGAGGAAGTAAAGTAAAAGGGCCATCAGTCTTGCAAAACATCTCCAGTAATGACCATCCTTGGTTGATGGGGTGTGTTAATTTCTTCTTTCTTGCAGCAATTCACAGGTGGGCAGGGTCAGATTGTCTCCCTGTGAGCTGAACAGGAGAGGGGCTGGGTTCCCTGAGGCAGGCCATTTTGAATGATTATAATAACAAAAGCAATGAAAAGCAAAGGTTAAAGTCAAAGAAACAGATCTAACATGGAGTCAGATTTAGCTCTTCCTTGTTACATTAGTAGTCTGAATGTTAATATCTCTCCCTTCTCTACTATATCAGAATCCATAGGAGCAAGAAAGTGTTTAGATTTATAGTGTCATGTAGAAAAAGAAAGTGACTGGGGAAAAGGTGTGAAAATGGTCAGTTGTTCATAAGTGAAGCTATTTTTGGAAATCGCTTTTAAAAGTGTTACAGAGAATGGTAGGAATTAAACTGAGAACATTTGTTTACTCACTGGGCAAAATGGTCTCATAGAGTAAATAAGAAGTGGTGGGAAAGTAAGTAGAAACAATCGCTTTGAAGAGCAATTTTGTATTAGTTAATAGAGTTAAACGTGCATTCACCGAGATCCATCAATCCAACTTCACAAACTGTGCTTCTGAGAAACCCTCATATCTGTGGAAGAGGAAAAGGCCGTGAGATGCTCTGAATCTTTAGGTTGACAGAAAAATGAAAACAAACTAAATGGCAATTATAAATAGTCTGAATAAATAAATGATGTTATAGTATTATAGTTGATAGCAGGTAAAGAAAATAAACTATATTTATACACATCAATGTGAATGAATATAAAATCTCAGGTGGATAAAGACACCAGTTGCAGGAAGGCACACACACAATGATACTAACATAGATAAATTATAAACAGACACAAAATGATATCCAATTTCAAGATTGTTTATGTAGACACATGTGTTTTGAAAATATAACTGCTAAATAGAAAGCATACATAGCAACTTCAAGATGATGGTTATTTCTGATTAAAGAATGAGTATGGGACCAGAACATGGTTCAATGCTTTAATTATGTCTCTTAGAATATATTTTATTTCTTAGAATGAAAGAAAGAGAGAAAAAAATATAGAAAAAAGAAACAGAAGAATAGGCTGAATAAGGAGCCTGACATTTGCTACGTAATACTGGGAGGGGACCTTACCCAGGCTCTTTTAAGCTGATGAAGAGATGTCCAGCTTGAAGAGATTAGACTTGGATAAATCCTTCACGTCTGGCATTGATTTCTTATTTCCACTAGCTTTACTCCATTTGCTGTGTACACCAACATGTTGAAAAAAATGCATATTGCTTTAAAATAATTTAATTTTGTCCTTAAGAAGTATTTTGCCTGAAAATGTCAAGATATTCTCACTCTAATGAGAGCTACAATAAAAAGAAAAAAAATAAAAATAAAAGCTAGCACCAATTGGGGAATTTAATGCGATGAAGTTAGTTACTCTGTGCATTCAGTAGAGAGCCAGTGCTAAACTCTGGATTTTTTTTTTTAACCTTCCCTGTAGGCCTATAACCTCACATACTTTTCTGCATAAGACAACACATGATTTGGAGACGGCAGCTTCTTAATTAACTGCCATGGGAATGTTCAGGTGTGAAATTAATCACCAGAGGGAGCCTATATTATTCCTCAAAAGCAATCTCAAAAGACTAAGGACAAAATGAAAATACATGTAGAGACTGGGGCATAGAAGTTCAAAGAGAGTACAGAATGTTCTTTTACAGTTTCTTAAATTGCAGTTTCCTCTCAATTTCAAGCTTCAGAATCAACTAACTTTGATAGCTGCAAAGGCTTTTTTATAGCAAAGACACAGGAAGAAACAAAATACCTTTTATTTCCCCTCAGTGGCTATTTATTCATTAACCTTCACGTTTACTTAACACAAAAACTACTTTTGTATATGTTCATTCAATTTACCCATTAATAAGACATTTTATTAAGTTTCTGGGCAGATTAACTGTGATCATTTCCAAACAATGCAAGTGTCAATAAATTGCCGGATTCTTTTCAAAATGAAATCAAGCTTGCCCATGTATTTAGCAAATCAAATTGTCTACATTTTGGTCTTTTAATCAAGTATTTAAAAAAGCAGAGTTTGAAAGCAGAAAAAACTCCTCACTCCAAAGTACTTCCTATTGTGAAATTTCATAATTTTATGATTCTATGAAATGGAATCTATAAAAGGTTCTTAATCAATCAATTCAAACTCGCTGGGCAGTGTAGCCCTTTTTTTTACAGAAACTCGGGACAAAATTCAAGCAGGCATTTTGGTACTCTACAATTGAATCATTTGTATGCTTGAGTAGACTGAGATGGAACAAAATGCCATATGCAATATAATGTATGATCTCTATTGGCTTTGTTTATCCAGATATTAAACTCAAAGAACTAGAGCAAGATCATGGATTATTCAGATTTTTTAAAATGTTAAACTCTCATATATCTATCATTGAAAATATGACTACTGGAACCTGTATAACTTTTCAGTCTGTAACAATGACTTAAGTTGATTGACTTGCCTTTATATGTTGAATTCTGTAAATACTCTCTTTTTGTATTGAAGTACAGTTGACTAACACACAATGTCATATTAGTTTCAGGTGTACAGTACAGTGATTCAGTTATATCTATATCTATATATCTCACTCTATATGTATCTTCTTTTTCAAATTATTTTCCCTTATAGGTTATTACAAAATATTGAGTATAGTTCTCTGTACTATACAGCAGGTACTTGTTAGTTATCCATTTTACATACAATAGTGTGTATATGTTAATCTCATCCTCCAAATATATCCCTCCTGCCCTTCCCCTTTGGAAACCATAAGTTTCTTTTCTATGTCTGTGGGTCTATTTCTGTTTTATAAATAAGTTCATTTGTATCTTTTTTTTCAGATTCCACATATGAGCAATATCATATGATATTTGTCTTTCTCTGTCTGGCTTACTTTACTTAATATGATAATCTCTAGGTCCATCTACATTGCTACAAATGGAATCATTTTATTCTTTTTTATGGTTGAGTGATATTCTGGTGTGTGTGTGTGTGTGTGTGTGTGTGTGTGTATTACATCTTCTTTATGCATCCATTTATCGATGGACATAGAAATTTAAGTGGCTCCCTTGTCTTAACTATTGTAGATAGTGCTACAAGGAACATTGAGGTGCATGTATCTGTTCAAAGGAAATATTTCTCCCAATATATGCCCAGGAGTGGGATTGCAGGATCATATGGTAACTCTATTTTTAGTTTTTAAAGGAACCTCCATACTGTTCTCCATAATGGCTGCACCCATTTACATTCCCACCAATAGTCTAAGAGGGTTCACTTTTCTCCACATCCATTCAAGCATTTGTTACTTGTAGACTTTTTGATGGTGGCCATTCTGACTGAGTGAGGTGACAACTCCATCCTAAAATTCTTAGGCAAATGGAGTGAAGTCTGCAGTTACCGTGCAAACACTCAACTTTTGAATCCTAAATGTTCATTTATTTTACTCTACTGCTTCCCACCCATTTATCAACTCATTTCCCACTGCTGCCTTTCCTATCCCTATTTGGAAGAAAGCCATAGCCAAAGTAGACCACACATTTGGCCCCATTTCTGAATCTTTATGTAAAGTGTAGTATAGTGGTTATTGGATATGTGTTCTGTAGAGAAAAAGTCATGATTCCTGACCTTGGCTGCAATATTGTCTACCTGTGTGTTCTTGGGGAATTTACTTAAACTTCCTCTTTATTTTCTGATTTTAAAACTGGGTTACTAATAGTTCTTACCTCATACAGTCACTGGCAACATTAAATAAGCCACCCACTTGTTAAGAATATTGTCAGGAACATGGTACATTCTCAGTAAATGTTATTTGTTGTTATCACTGTTTATCTTTTCATTATCATTGGTAGTGTTGTTGTTATATTCAATGAAAAGCCCAATTATGACCATCCCATAATCTCCACATTTCACTCTCCTCAAGCATACATGCACACACAGACATACACACAAACACACATATTCACTGTTGATAAAATATTAAATGGATGAGTGTGCAGCAGGAGGCTTGTGTAACTTGATCCATTTGAAGCCATTATCTACAGAACTGCTGCTTTGGGAGTCATACAACACCATTGTGGTAAGAAGCTTAGATCTCAATCTCAGTCTGGTGAACATGGATCTGACCTACAAGATGGTGGTTGTGGAGGAGGTGGGGAGAATTATGGTGGCAAAGGGCAATTGTAATGTGATAGGAAGAGATAGAGAGATCAAGAAGGATCTGTACATTTCAAACCATTTTTACCACGTATCTACTAGAAGATGTCTGATTGACAAAACTAGCTCATAATGGAAATTTAAAACAACAACAACAAAATTACAGTGATAGTTTTCTCAATTCAATTTAGCAGTAGAGTAAACATAAATAAATACAATTACATTTTCCTCTGAAATGCTATCCAAGGAATTTTCCCCTGATTTGTAGTTGTCATCTATGACCACAGATGTCGCTTCAAAGTATAAAAATCTGTATTCTTCTAATCTTATAAAAATTAAAATAATTACTAGTGGTTCATTGAGAAGACTATTGATACCTTCTGTTTAATTTTTATGCTATAGCATAAAGTTTTTATACTCAAGAAAGAAGCTTTTGGGGTTCATCTCATATTTATTTATCTTTCATGCTTGTGAGGGCTTGGGACGTGAGCTGTCCTTCGAGTTTTTTTTTTTTTTTTTTTTTTTTTTTTTAAGAATAAGGAGTCATGTATGACACTGAAAAAGTTTTTTTTTTTTAATTTAATTTTATTTATTTATTTATTTTTGGCTGTGTTAGGTCTTGATGTTGCACACGGGCTTCTTCAAGTTGTGGTGAGCGGGGGTTACTCTTTGTTTTGGTGCGTGGGCTTCTCATTGCAGTGGCTTCTCTTGTTGTGGAGCACAGGCTCTAGGCACACAGGCTTCAGTAGTTGTGGCTCATGGGCTCAGTAGTTCTGGCTCGTGGGCTCTGGAGTGCAGGCCCAGTAGTTATTTAAAGTGACCTTAATCAATGGGAAAATCTATGATTATTCTGTGACCTTTAAAAATGTTTGCCAATGGGCTTCCCTGGTGGCACAGTGGTTGAGAGTCTGCCTGCCGATGCAGGGACACGGGTTCGTGCTCCAGTTCAGGAAGAATCCACATGCTGTGGAGCGGCTGGGCCCGTGAGCCATGGCCACTGAGCCTGTGCATCCGGAGCCCATGCTCCACAACGGGAGAGGCCACAACACTGAGAGGCCCACGTACAGCAAAAAAAAAAAAAAAAAAAAAAAAAAAAATGTTTGCCAAAACATTATAAACTTTCTTACTGTCAGTTATAAATATATAAAGAAATTTTAAAAATAGTAAAATGAATATTTATTTAGTACACTGCAGTTTAAAAACAAGACATAATGAAAAAATAATGTGTTTTAATTCTTTGCAATTCATATACAATTCTCATTGTATAACATCTGATATGGAGTGAGTACCTTTCTAAGCCCTGGAGAATTGTCATGCTCCTTTCTAAGTTTGGATTAGTTTCCAATATTTTATTATTTGTACTTTCACTGTCATGAAATATATCCAAGAATTTCTATAATGTGAAGGTTTTTTGCCAGTGTCATTTCTTCTGGGACATTTTCATCCTTTTTATCACAACTACTTCATTCAAGGAGATAACTTCACTAAGTACTCCTGGCTATATATCTGAAGTGTCTCCAATGGCAGCTGTGTCAACATTACCACAGTTAGTGGTTTATTCTATAACTGCATATATATTAGAACTGAATTTCACTTATAATTCTGTCACTCTGCTTCTTTGCTGTACTTTCATTTTTGTTGGCTTATTCCCTCTTTTGATTATCCATTTTTGTAAAATAGCATGTAGGTATATAACTAGGAGACAAGGACACAACACAACTATATATTTTGCTGTCTGTGGGTGAACTGAGTAACAGATGCACAGTGCCCAATAACCAACAGCCTTTGAAAGGAGTTATGTGATAAGTCTTTGAACATGATGCTTATCTTTTATTTTTTTAATTAAGTTCTCGTGGACTGAAGATCTAGAAGAAAACTTTGCACTCTGTGTAATTACTTGCAGTTAATATACTTGATAATTGAAGTTTGAACCGTGATGTTAAAAGACTGGTTTAATTTAACTAAACTTTGGTAACTAAAATGTGTGTATGTTTTGAATAAGAACTGCCTATAAAAACATTGTAAAACAATTATACTCTAATAAAGATGTGAAAAAAAATAAAATAGGTAACCAGCAAGGACCTACTGTATAGCACAGGGAACTATACTCAATATTATGTAATAACCTATAAGGGTGAAGAAACTGAAAAATAATATATGTATATGTATGTATAACTGAATCACTGTGCTGTACACCTGAAACTCACACGACATTGTAAATCTATACTTCAATAAATGTTTTTTTTTAAAAAAGAACTGCCTATAGGTATGTTGCTTATCTTAATCTGTTATCCATTTCCTTGCCACATTTATTGGCCCAGGCAGAGTGTCCACATGCACATCTCAATGTTCATAAAATATCCATAATTTATCTCTAGTATAGCTGAGTAATTATTATACCTAGTCTCAAGAACTTTACAGTATCTGTAGAGAGATATGAAAGATAAAATATAAACCACCATAATTATTAAACAATCTACTAGGTGATAATTGCTACAAAAAGAATAGATATTTAAATGAGGAGAAAATAAAAATAGCTGACTAGAATATGGTCAACTTTTAGACACATTTTTCTGTCTGCTGTTTAGTAATGAGAAAAATTGCTTATGAGTAAATTCTGTTTGAAACCAATTATAATTTGTTTGTTTTTACCAATTCAGGATAACCCGATCAGAAATTTAGGGAGGAAATAACTTCTCCTTTGCATTAAGATCTAGAGAAAATTTATTCAAGACAGGATTTGATGCCATCTCCCATGTTTCAGCCAGTTAGAACTGTCTCATTTTAATCTATCTGCTTTTGAAGAACTGCAGATGAATGATCTCAACATCCTGAAATCTTTTAAGTACAAGCAAATCACTGCTAGGAAAGCTAAATTTCTTCTTTAAGAAAAAAAATATTGCATCTCCCTTCATCCTTTAATTGGAAGGCAATTAGTTTATTAACTGTTTTTGCTACTGGTACTTGGAAAGAATCCTTTCTTATCTTCACCTTCTATTTTGGAGGTAGGGTGTGCTTATCCAGGAAGAACTTACTGGCTCTCCATCTACACTGCTATGCGTTCTAACTTGGCCTGACTTTGTGTGTATTTTCCATACTGCCTGTAATAAAAAATGTATCAATTCCTTAGTATATTCTGTGGGTGCGTCTCCTTCTGCCATGTGTTAAGCGTTTTCTTAACATGATAACACAGAAATTAAGTAAAATGCTTTCATCTCCCAGAATGACTGCATTTAATATCTCACATTTGACTTCAGATATAATCTGAAGCATTTTAAGAGACTCTATTACTCAGTAAAAAGAAACGATCAGAAATAGTTCCAGCATTCTAGTTAAAGTTGGCTAATGGAACACAAATGATAGTACCAAAAATTGTTATATTTTATATACTCAGATTTCTGAGGATTTAATATACCATTCAGTTGAAATTGTTCTAGTGGATCATATTAAATTACCAAATGAGATTATTTTATTTGCAGGGAAGAAAATGAATACATAGGCTAATGAGAAGAAAAAAAAAGTACAATGTATATCTGTGGAAATAAAGATATACATTTGAGCTAATGGCTCTATTCATATGGAACACTAAATAATCAATTAATTATATTCTATTAAATGTGCCAACATTTCAAAAGGCCTGCTTTTTACCTGATATAGTATTAATTTTTTAATATAATGATGAATAAACATAGACTCTAATTTCAAGAAGATTATACTTTTCTAGAAAAAAATTTACATGCCAACAAACATTTGAAATGCACATTTGTATTTCAAGAAGTGGTAGGGGAAGTTAACTTTCTGAGTCATGAGAAGTGGGCTGATGCAAGTGAGGGTTCTATCAAAAGTGACAAATTTGCAGAGTTTGGAATGGGAGAAAGATTACATGAATCTTTTACTTTATAGAAATTTCCTTTAGTATAGAATTTTACTTTACAGAGTTTTCCCTGTAGTTTGTAGAATTTTTGTAATCAGTTTGGTTTACAATTGTGGATGTTCCACAAACTTTTATCTTCTCCCTCTCCTCAAACACGACTAAAAAATGTTCTACATGAATTAATACAAAGAGAACAAAAAGGGAAATTTTCAGCAAACAGTCATTTAAATAATTTTTGGAAGACTGAAATCAGCTAAATTAGAACAACTGACTTAGTAGGGTAGAGGAAACTTCATACTAAAATTCTTGGAGATGAAGAAATCCTGAAGACTTGAGGACAAAAGAATTAGGTACTGCAGACCTGATATACATGGCCTCAAGCAAAAATATATTCTGAGGCTTAACTCCCAAAAATGAGGCAGGAGGAAAAAAAAAAAAAGTTTATTCTCAAGGGAATCCGAACTGGAAATGCTCTGAACTCAGTGTCTCAGCCCAACAATGAACAAATATAAGCCTGAAAGCTAGAAGCATGTGGTGGGTACAAGAGAGTCTGAAAGCTGACCAGGCTTCTTCCCATCATCTGCTTTTAGAATCAGGCAACCACACAAACCCCCAGAAAGGAGACTGGGAGATTCTTCTGTGGAAGATTAAATTGCTCCAGAAAAAGACTTTATAATACAAGTATTTAAGGGCTCTTTAATGCAAGCTATTTTTAACACGGGCTTTCCACAGGATGTCCACAATCAACAAGATCTGCTTAAAACTGTGGCTCTCCCAAAACTGTTTTTAAGACAAAATATCACATGTTAGAGGAAAAAATCAAAATGTATTGTGTGGATGGGAGGGAAAATGTGGTTTATAGAGGTAGATATAAGAGATAAGTCTCTTCTACTATAAAATAAAGCAAATAGGTAAGTGTCCATATTTGATAAAACAAGGAATAGCAACATATGTGTACTATAATATTTATAAACATGCAGGTACAGGCCAGAAGAAACAGCTACACATGATGGTCTGCTAATTTTTATTTTAGATAATATTTTAAATATATATGATATTAATTTGCTAAAATAAAATTGTTTAAAGCATTTTCTACACTGTCTTATATAAATAGGCTATTTTTTCAATGAATTAATTTATCTCTCTTTGTTGTTCATTTATACTTTTAATCAATCTGGATTTTATTTTAGGATAAAACTAATAGCTTAAGGATCTAACTTTGTCTTTTTGGTTCCAAAGAGTAAGTTAGTCACATAAACTCCATTTTAAAACCATCACATTCTTTTCCCAACAATTTGAAGGCCTGCCTTCATCGCATACTAATTTTTTTCACATACTAATTTTTTTTTTACATGTTCTTGGTCTTGTTGTAGACTGTGAATTCTGTGCCAATTATCTTCTTGAATATTTCCATGTTAAGCCCTCGTTATTTGAATTACTGTAAGAACATATTGCTTTTTGATATACCCATTTATCTGTTGTGATGTAGTGGTCAGAATATCCTCATGTAAAATAAAATGAATGCCAAAGGCCCTTGCTCTGGTTTGGAGTTAGGGTAGTTTAGAAAGGTGACTTGGTTAATACTTGAGCATGTGATGAATCTGGCAGCAGAAATAAGAAGACAAAATATCATTTAAACTGATCCTTGTTGAGTTTCATGGACAAAAAAAGTGGTTTTTAGAAGGCTGCTACCTCCTTACTGTGACCACATTTATCCACTCACTTTTTTACCTCTATCTACATCTTCCAGTCTTGAACTATGGATACTTTCAAGGGTTAACTTCTCCACCTGTTCATGACACCTTCTCCCCACTCACCTAACAAGGACATTGTTCCAATTTCCCTCATTTTCCTTTCCACTTGATCACACCCATCAGCATGCAAACTTTGTGTAATTTCTCCATCCTAAATAAATATTTAATTAAATAAATGAAGTAATAAAGAACAAACAACTAAAATAAAAGCTCTTTGGACTCCTTGTCTCTTTCTATTTACTATCCCATCTCTCTTCACTGTAGCAAAATTATTTGCTTCTCATGATTTGTCTATCCTCGCTGACCCTGGATGTTAGATTCTTATCTTCTATTAAACTCTCCCCAATAATACTGTTGCTTTACTCACTCTACTAAAGTGTACTTTGCCAAGATCACTGCTGACAACTCTGTTTCCACATCTACTAGTCAATTCTCAAGTCTTTCATCTGTTTTGACTTATCAGCAGTGATCACTCTCACTATCCTGAAACGCTGTTTTCAGGTAGCTTCTTAAGGACACCACACTCTCCTGATTTTCCTACTTCCTCAATTGTTACTCACTTTCCTTACCTCCCAAACTCTATAATTTGGCATGTTCAGAACTCTGCCTTTAAGCCTTTTCTCTAATTCTGCTCACTCCCATGTGATTTCATCTAGTTCCATTGATTTAAAAGTCATATACTCTCCAGTACTTCCCAAATGGCACACCCTTCCTTCCTAGATCTTCTTGAATTCATGAATCAAATTATCAATTGCCAAAATTACCTGTACTTTTAATAGGCCTCTCCAATTTAAGCCTTGTTATTATTTCCTTGACTTATGATGCATTGCTGGACTTTCTCAAGTTTTTTTGCCCTGTAATTATTCTGTCCCTCCAACTTTCCCATTGTTTAAACCAAATATCTTGCAGTCACCTTTTATCCTTCTCTTTATCTTACAAACTTCATTCAAGTTTTTAGTAAATCTTGTTGGTTGTTAGTGAAATATTCAAATGGGTACCACTTTTCATACATCCAGTGTTTTCTTCCTGGTCCAAGTAATCATAGTCTCTCACCCAGACAACCATGGTAGTCTACTAAATGGATTATTTGTTTTTAACTTCTTTCTATTCTTAATATAGCAACCTGAATGAACTGATTGTGTTGATTATTTCACAATGCACACACACACATATGTGTATATATATATATATATATATATATATAATCAAGTTATATACCTTAAATATATGCAATTTTAATTTATCAATTATACTTCAGTAAAGCTGGGGGAAAACAATCTCTTGGTTCAAGCTACTTCTCTTTTCAAGTATTGTAAATGGCTTCTGACCCCAGTCAAAGTGAAAGCCAATGCCTGCCCATCATGGCATAGCCTTCTGTTACTGCCTCTCCCCATTGTTTCACACTTTCCCTCAGTCACTACACTCTAGTCTTCACCTTATTCCTTAAACAAGACAAATCCCCTCCAATATGAAGGCCTTTACACATGCTCTTTGTATTGCCTGGAAATAACTTTCTCCACATTTCTAGTTCTCCTCTTTCAGGCTGCTACACTGAATCAAATAACTAATTAAGTGCTACTTAACAATCAGGACTTTTCTGATTATTTTTTTTCAAAAAGCCAACATCCCCAAGTTTTGTTTATATAGGAAAAGTAGAAACAACTTGGAAGTATAGAAAGTAAAAAAGAGTAAAAGTCCACACCAAACACACAGTCTCCTTTTACAAGAAATGACCATATTAGTGAGTAAGTGCTCCCGAGTTTTCTCATGATTAAAGCCTTTGCAAAATATTCTTTCCTAAAAATTCCATCTATGCCCCTTTATTTTTCTCCTATCTGAGAAAAATCATTTTAAAAGCATTGTGTCTTCTACATAACTGTCCTTCAGGTATTTGTAAGAAGTTATTTTTGCCACCTCTTTATCTTCTCTTCTCCAAAATAAATACCCTGTTTTTGACTGCTTTCTATTTCTATAAACTTAGAAATAAAATATGTTGTCATATTTGACTTTTTTTCTCCATCACCTCTAAATAGAAATAGTATTCTCAGCTCCCCATCTTTAAATTCATTTAGCAATCTGTGAACTTTTGTCTGAATAGGTGTACAAAAATCAACTTGGAATTTTCCTATAATATTTAAATTACCTAGAATTTAAATGTACTATTTATCATATTTTTCTACCATTTTGAACTGTCGGTATATTCTTGCAAGAGAAGATTAAAACAAGGTTTGAGTTCACTCATTCTACCTTATCACTTTATTCTATTTATGCTGTATTGCTGAATTTTTTCCAAACAATAGACCTATCCCTCCTACTTTTTATTAATCAAAACAAAACAAACAAAAGCAGACAAACAAATAAAACTTCTATGAATTATGTTTGTAACATTTTATAAACTTCAGTTCATTCTGGCTCTGGTTTTAATCCAGGCTCTGGCTTCATTTATCTACACTTCCTTCCATGAATAAAATCCATCTCATAATTTTCAGGAATGCTGGGTGTTTGATGTGTGCTTTGGCCAATTTTTCCTGGGATAATTTGCTATTATATGGTTCAAACTTCTTTCTTTAATGTTTTTAATATCTCTTAGTCAGTCTTCCACATGAAAACCTCATTGACTGTCACAATACAAATATCAGGGCTTTCAATATGGATCTGGGTCCAATTCCCAGCTCTGATGTATGTAAACCTGGACATTCCCCACAATCTTTGTGAATTTTATATTCTTGAACTACAAAATGATGAAAACAACTTACCTCCTGTGATTTTTAGTATTTTTATTTACACTAATATTTAAAAAATATCTTGTACAAACTAGATGTTAGATAAACAGATAGCTTGATGATAGCCATGAGATTATATATTTTATGATTTTAATTCTTAATAATAAAGCACATGTGAACTATATTTTAATTACCTCTGTTTATTTTTATTACTATGTTATTTTGTATTTTGCTGCTGAGAACTTCAAGGTGGCTGTCTTAGTCAGTTCAGGTTGCTGTAACAAACTAGACTGAGTGGTTTAAACAATAGAAACTTTTTCTCACAGTTCTAGAGGCTGGAAAGTCCAAGATCAAGGTTCCAGCTAATCTACTGTCTGGTAAGGGCATGTTTCCTGGTTTGGAGATGGCTGTCTTCTCTTGTGTCCTCATGTGGTAGAGAGCAGAGAGCAATCAACTGTCTCCTGTCTCTTCTCATAAGGGCACTAATCCCATTTGTGGGAGCTCCGCCTTCATGACCTAATTTCCTCCAGAAGTCCCCACCTCCAATACTATTACATTAGGGATGGGGATTTGGGCTTCAGTATATCAACTTGGGAGAGGGGCACACGTATTCAATCCATAACATTGGCATAATAATATTTCACCATTCCTGGTATTTATTCTCATTAACATAAATTAGATCCAAACTAGCAATCTCCCTATTCTCTTATTCTGAGAGGTGAATTTGCCAACAGTGTCAGCCGGGATTCTCTGACAAATGGGATTTCCAGTAGATTTTCAAAATTTTGGAGTTCTTTCACTACCACAAGTCTAGTTTCTATGTGGACGTTGTATTCTATTTTAGAGAAGCATGCTTAGGATACCAGCTGACTTTTAAAATGCTTCCAAATAAATACTGCCTTTGTTGGATTATATCATAAAGACATAGACAAAACAAGGTCTTTCTTTTGGAAAAGAGAGACTCATGAGACTTCTGTGTCCCTCATCCATGTAATAGAGGAAAACAATTTATATCATCATACTTAGAGATCTAAGTGGAAAATATTAAAACTTGAAACAAAAAGAAGTAAAAATACCACCTGTGCCCCAGTGTTATATAGTTCTCTATCTAGAATTTCAGAGTTAACTTGGAATTCCTAGTTTTTGAACTCTATAATTTCTCTATTCCAGTATCAGCAGAAGCAGTTTTTATTCTTGTCAAAGGTGAGTCATCCTAAATGTGACACATAGGACTAGTGAGCACAGAGGTGAGACAGGAAGTAGGCTGTGTGACCTAACAAGTGTGATTCCAGGATTCTCTTTCACACATAGTAGCTCCCACTGACTGCTGCTTGAATCTTTTCTATTGGGTTTTTATACCATGACCATTAGCCACTTGCTAAAAATGCACAATTCTTCCAGAAAAAAAATGTACTTGAATGTTTCCTGTCACTATAAATCACTTGGGTGGAAACCATCAGGAAAAATATTAAGATAACCTATTTTTGAATATTTTCTGCCATGTACTGTCTGTATAAGGGGAGTAAACTTGCATTCTCCATTAACCTTATCTTTGTCATTTGTAAAGTGACATATTGTACTATAGATCACTTAGATTTCTTGCAGGAATCAACTAAGACAATTTTATAAAAATATTTTATAAATTATAGGTTGAATTATACATGATTTTAGAGGGAAAAGTAAAGCATAGCCTGCTATTTTGAAAAGCCTGGGGGCTTTGCATTTAAACAGACTTGTCCTAAGTGCTGGCTTCTGCTGCATGCTGGTAGTGTAATCTTGTCCAAGCAACTTTCCCTCTCTAAAGCTCAGTTTCCTCACCTGTGAAGAGTATGACATCATCCATATGTATGAAAGTATTATAGTAATTACTTTTGAAAGTAATTATCATTGACCTAATATAAGGGCCTACCATTTATGGTGCTGAAAAATGCTAAATCTTCAGTTGGTTTTCTCCCTTTAATGTGCAGAAGGATTTTAGAGAAAGTTTTCATGAGGAAAGGAAGAGAGCAAGAGATGAATCTGAATATCTGAGGGACAGAAATTGCCAGGATGGGCTGGGTTCACACTGAATAATAATAACTAATACATAAGGGTTTACTATATGCCTGACACCTTTCTAAGCCCTTTACATACATTAACTCATTTCATCCTCACAACAATCCTAGGAGGTAGGTGCCATTATTGACTCTAGATTAAACATGAGGAAAATGAGGTACAGAGAATTTAAATATCTTCCCAATTTTATACAGCTAGAAAGTGATGGAGCTGAGATGTGAACCCACACAGAATGTTTCCTATGCCTGTACTCTGGGCTATTACACTAAGACATATCACTGTAAAAAGGAACCAGACACTCTTCCTAACTGAAAGTCTTCTCTGAAACTAGTACATCAACAGATAAATAGACAAAATTGGAATAGTGGCCATTCCACACCCCTAAAATTGCGCTGCATTGATCTTTCTGTGACAGAGAGAAATCACTGTGCCTGAAATTTGTTTCTCTGTTCTCAGCTCAGCAGTTTTTTTTTGAATCCTCTCTATTTTGGCAAGTAGACAAGGTCACAAAATACACAATTGGCTGAAGTTTTTTAAGCTAACCTCCTGACCACAGAGTCAGTGACATTTGAAGTTTTTTAATTATACACACATGCCCCTTTCATATTACATAATGCTGAGAAATAATCTCAAACGCACATTCTTTCCTCTGGGAGGGTATTTGGAACATAAAACATTTGTATTATGTGTTAATCAGCACTTCTATATTTTGGTTGGGTATATATGGACACAAGCTGCAAGAGTTCACTTACTCCATTATAATGAATTTATAGTATTAAGCAACTCACAAAGGGTTAGAAAATGTTAGCTATTGTGCTCTTTTAGGAAAATATATTGCCTGAGGATGCAGAAGTGCTAACTACTGAGGAACCAAAGTGGATTTAAAGGAAGCACATAGCATGACATAAAGTTACCTTGAGAAAGCCACAATTCAAAAAGAATAATGTACCACAATGTTCATTGCAGCTCTATTTACAATAGCCAGGACATGGAAGCAACCTAAGTGTCCATCGACAGATGAATGGATAAAGAAGATGTGGCACATATATACAATGGAATATTACTCAGCCATAAAAAGAAATGAAATTGAGTTATTTGTAGTGAGGTGGATGGACCTAGAGACTGTCATACAGAGTGAAGTAAGTCAGAAAGATAAAAACAAATACCATATGCTAACATATATATATGGAATCTAAAAAAAAAAAAAAAGGTTCTGAAGAACCTAGGGACAGTACAGGTATAAAGTCGCAGACATAGAGAAGGGACTTGAGGACTCAGGGAGGGGAAAGGGTAAGCTGGGATGAAGCGAGAGAGTAGCATTGACATATACACACTAGCAAATGTAAAATAGGTAGCTAATGGGAAGCAGCTGTATAGCACAGGGAGATCAACTCAGTGCTTTGTTACCACCTAGAGGGGTGGGATAGGGAGGATGGGAGGGAGACACAATAGGGAGTAGATATGGGGATATATGTATACATATAGCTGATTCACTTTGTTATACAGCAGAAACTAACACACCATTGTAAAGCAATTATACTCCAATAAAGATGTTAAAAAAATGTAATCAGGAGACATGGAAGCCAAGAAACAAGGAAGATGAGGACACCATTACTTGCAAATAAGTGCTTCTTGGCAAGATTCAGAGATAACTTGGCTCTGGGAGGGAAACAAATTAAATAGAAATTCAATTATCACTTGGTGTTAGAACACAACCAGCAAATGGAATTCAAGGAGCAGGTTTGCATGTCTGACATCATAATCTGAGAAGCATAATTATTGTGTCATTTGGCTATTGTGTCATTTGGTTATCTACCTTTCTGTACAGTCTGTACAGTCCCAGGCAACTTTCAAATGCTATACTCTTATGCCTACACAAAGGAAAATTATTCAGTATTGTTAAACAGTAAATATTTCACATAGCATCTGAATCTTAAATGTCATTTGAATAAATGTTTTGGAAGATTTTTTTTTAAATTTCATTGAAGAAGTAGGAGGGCATTTAGAATCAGAGGGATAGATTTTTCAAAAGTTTGGGGCCATTAAATATTATATTATGAAATCCATTTTTAAAGTGTGGATATTCTTTCCTTGAAGATCCTGGTTACATTTCAATGTAAAAGTTGAGCATTAACTTGCTATATGTTTTTTTCTCTTTCTGTGATATTTCATACCTCCTTTAGCACTAATGAGGAAATCACTTTCCATGCCTTAATATTCTTGCTTCTCTATAGGGTGGATAGAAAAGTTCCATGAATGGCGATATTACACTTACAATGGGGCAGATACCAGAAAATTCAAAGGAGCACAATAATAAATTTATAATATGGGAAAAAAAGAATGTAATACCAAAGACAAAAATAACAACTGCCATAGCAATAATAATATTGTGGTAATTTCATTCATCGAATATGTTAAGATAAAACAGATAATTTTAAAGCTTTGAGATATATAAAATACTAGATAACAGTGTAATATTTGGCCATTTCTACAGAACATGTCAGAACCAGAAAGCTTAACAAGTTCAATATATGTGCTTCTCAGCAATTAAATAGACTGGAATATAGACAATAAAATCTGTGAAGTCATTAACAGTAAAAACATCTATTTAAAATTCCCAGTACAATCTTTTAAATATGTTCAAATTAAACTTAAAAATTATAAGCTGCAAAGTTCAGGAGTAAAATCATTTATGCTTTTGTAAAAAAATCATTGGTTGTCATATATCTGAATTAGGACATAACTTATATAGATTCTTGAATCAATAAAAGTTAGTTGAGAATAAGAGACCTGAGATATGAGGTCAGGAGGGAGAAAGTATTTCCAGTCATCAGCCATGGTGAAACAGGTCCTGTCAACTCCATAGCTTAAACCATGATACTCAAACTTTGTGGTTTAGTCAGAGCTTCTCTGAGCAATTTTCAAAGAGGAAGAAGTGTGATTGTATCAGATGAATAAAATTAAAACTAAAGTTTTGGTGGTGAGGTTGCTGTAGTGTACACAGAAGTAGAAATATAATGGTGTACACATGAATCTAATATAATGGTATAAACCAATGTTACTTCAGTTAAAAAAAAAAAAAGAATAGCAAGGCTAAGGCTCTAGAGCCCAGCCTCTTATTGGGCTTCTATTAGGTTTCAAAATATGGATTTTGCCAGCCTGTAGGGAGGGGATAAGGCTGGGGAGGGGGTAAACATCCTGCTCCACAATGTCTGTCCTTATAGCATCAGTCCCTGGTGGCCACTGAGTGAGATGTTGGTGGGATCACAAAAAAAAAAAAAAAAAAAAAAAGGGTTTCAGTGATTTATGTTGCATAACAAACTACACCAATATTCCAACATTTACTAACTTAAAGCAACAACCATTTTATTATTTCTCATAATTCCTCATAATTCTTTTTTTGTTTGTTTGTTTGTTTGTTTGTTTTGCGGTACACGGGCCTCTCACTGTTGTGGCCTCTCCCGTTGCGGAGCACAGGCTCCAGACGCACAGGCCCAGTGGTCATGGCTCATGGGCCTAGCCACTCTGTGGCATGTGGAATGTGGGATCTTCCCGGACCAGGGCACGAACCTGAGTCCCCCATATCGGCAGGCGGACTCTCAACCACTGCACCACCAGGGAAGCCCCCTCATAATTCTTTAATCTGAACTGTACTCAGCTGGGTAGTTTTTCTGTTTCTTGTGGTGTACATCAGGGATAGAAGATCCCTAGTGTTCTTCCTCACTCACATGTTTTTGTTTCTCACCTGGGGTAACTCAAACAGCTAGGAGTTGGCTGGGCATTTCTCTGTACCAAGTAGTCTCTAACATGTTTATTTGGGGCTGTCTAAAAGAACGATGTTTTCAGGGTAATAAGATTTCTTATATGACAACTAGCTTCCAAGAGGGAGCTTCAAAAAACTGCAAAAGCTGAAACTTATGATTCTTTTAGACCTTGGTATTAGACATGAGAGAGACCCTTCTAGCATACTGTCTTGCTTATGGGCAACTATAGGGCCCACCTACACTCAAGGAAATGAGAAATAGACTCCAACTACTGATGGGAGAAGTGAGAATGTAATTGAGGCCTTTACTACAGGAACCAAGATTCTTTAAAACTTATGATTACCTGTATGATTGGTATCCATTCCTAACACAATCTCTTGATCTAAGATAACCTGCATTTGCACTTAACCAGAAGGTGAAATGAAAAGGGAAAAGAGTAAACCACCTCCCTTTGGAGGCAAATACTGGAAATTACTCTCACTACTTCTGTTTTCATTTCCTTAGCAGAACTTAGTTTCATGACCACATCCAGCTCTAAGGGAGGCTGGAAAATGTAATATTCAGGCAGACATGTACCCAGCTGTCAAATCTGGGGCTCTTTTTCTACAGAGGGAGAGAAGATACTGTGAGGTCCAGAAGTCTCTGAAGCAGAATTTAGTGTTTAGTGTTTAAACTATATAATTTCCCTAAGAGTCACAGGTAGGACCTGTGCCTGCTTTATTCCTCTCTACCCTGTAGGATATTTTTCAAAAAGCACAATGTGGAACACTGTGAGATAGTTGTGGAAAGGAAAGCAGCTTTACTGGAGGGTATTTTCTTTTAATGACATTTCCTATGAGAACCTGTTTTTTTTTTTTTTTTTTTTTTTTTACCCTAGTTCTTGGATTGCAAACTCCCATCCTCCTCACCTAGGAGCCGTAGGCATTTTCCTAATGATGTGGCATCCTTGGATAGATATGAATACAGCCAATTGGGTCTCTGAGTGCAAAATTCAGCTGAGCTACCAGGAAAAAAATCTGTACCAAGGGTGTCACTTCACTGATTAACTCTCATCTTAATAATTCTCAACAATGTTTGCTTCTTATTCAATACCCACTATCCCTTGTCTTCACACAGAAATGACTGGCTATAGGCATTTTATTAGGGAGAACAGGATGGTGTCTGTCTGAATAAGAACAATGTTATTTCCCTCAGAGCACTTGCCAAACACATTAGGAACACACACTCCATCACAATCCAATATGTACTTCAGTGCTCATTCCCTAAGCTCATCCAGATAGCATACCTGTCTGAAAAAAGACAAAATAGTCCTGAATTCAGGTCGCTGTGTTTTTTTGTTTTGTTTGTTTGTTTTCTGTTTTTTTCCCAATAATGTAAAATAAAGATCAAAAGGGAAAAGTGAACCAAAAGTCACTAACTAAATCTTATAATTTACAACGTTATCCAAATGCTTAATATTTTCTGTATCTATACTTTACCTTTAAAATATATTTGATACCCCCTCCTTTTTGGTAATATCTCACACAATTTTTACCACTTTACCTTCTTAATCTTACTTCTTAAAGTTCTCTCACAATATTGTACCCACGTGAACCACCTGCTTAAGTGACTCCTTATCATCCAAGTGAATCCTCTGCCTACTTGCTTTGTTTTTGTGTACCTGGCTGGGCTTTTGTAACTTTGGTAGTTGAGCTATGTTGACTTGGCTTAGTTTAGCTTCCCAGAATCATATTCTCTGGAAGTTTCTGGGATAGAGTTTTCCAAAAGAAGAATTTGCAGGACATTTGGAGGATGGCACTCAGACAGAAGCCATTATTCTCTGATGGTCACCAAGGTCAGACACTGTGACAGGCAGATGCAGAGGTGCCAGTGGGTTCCAGCCGCAGCTCTCCTCTGCTCTGTGTCCAGACCTTCTTCCCAGATGCTGACCCTGTCATCCAACAGCAGCTCCGGGCCTTCCAGGAGAAGCTTGGCAGTAGACCCACAGAGAAGGTAACGCACAGAAATGGGATTTTCCATAGACCACCACATGAGCTGTTTCTCTGCAGAATCATTTTAGCCACTCGACAAGCCTGGCTTCTCAGATTGGTTAGTCAGAGATAAATTTAATCATCCCTCAATGCTCTCCTGGACTTTTACTTCCCAGCTCTTTCCAAAATTATGCAATATCTAATTTCTGTTATATATCCCTTGATAAAAACTGTTAGTGTTTCCACTTCCCTGACTGAACCCTGATCAGTAAAGTCCCTAAAGTGGAAAAGAGTCATACCAGCAACTGGACTCCTTACCTCCAGATGACAAAAAAATACTTTTTTTTTTTTTTTTAGTTAAGCCACTGTTCATTTAGTGTTTTCTATTATTAACAGATACATTAATCAGAACAAATATACAGGCTCTCTCTTCACTTGTCCCAAAGAATAGAACCGTCCTCAATACCAAAATTATCCCCATCTTATCCAGGTTAATGGGATGAAAAACAGATTCATCTTCTCAGAACTGACTACAAACTCTATATGCAAGAACAATATAATAGTATCTATTTTTCTTACTGATATATCCCCAACATATAACAACAAAACAACAAAAAGATATATAGACAAAAAATAAATACTTTTTGAATAATGAAATGAATACAAAGCCATTTATGGACAAAAAATTGATAATTTAGTAAAAAGTGGTACGTATTTTACACCCCTAGGGTAACATTTAGCTGCTGAAAAGGTAATTCATTCTATGAATCATTTAAACATTAAAGTGCTAGTATTCAATTGCAATTCCATAACACAGTGATTAAGAATTATTTCAGATAATAAGTCCCATTGAAATTCCAAATTGGAAATCATATTCTTTAAGTCATGGTTTCTACTCTAAAATCCATAGTCTCCTGGGGAGAGTCATAAATTGCAAGGAGTTCATGAATCCATGTATGTATTAGACATTATCAGAACATTAACAATATGTATCTATTACATATTTAATTGGTATTTTAAAATGCATATAAATTCTCTATTTTGATTATATTTCACATATATTTTAGTTACTAAAAGCATACTGTCATTTTTTTCTATATTTTCTATTAATCAGTAGACACTATTATCAGAAATATATCATCTGTGTCTCTACAGATAAAATCATTGAAAAAAAATGACATAGGTATCCAACCTAGTCTTCTGCCCTCAAAAATTCCCACTGAAATGTCAAAAACAGTATATAAATAGAGGATTCTGTAACAGCACTGAGAAAGAGGAAAGGGCACCATCCACCAACCAAAAACTGTAGACAAGCCTTATAAAAATATAGTGCAAATGAGACCAAATTAAAAGAAAGACAGAATGGCCCAATTGAATGATGGCAACACTGAATGTGGTTGAAAAATTATGTATCCCATAGAAAATAACTAGGTGGATAATACTTTAAAAATCCACCAAGATTTCCAACAGTGGCAGAGTGGAGGCAATGAAATTACATAGCTGTTGGCAATAAGCAAATTTCAACTTAAGAATGAATGTTCAAACCTCATTTTAGTACTACAGAGCAAGGAGCTATTATGAGCCTTCTAACGTGATACAATATGAAATATATAGAAAATACTGACAGGTATTTTCACCAAATATGTTGAACTTAAATCTCTTTTGGCCTTTAAATCTAGCTTGAGGTTTAAAGGAACACAATGACTACCTCAAAATAATGAAACATTAGAACAAACCCATAAAGTGGGATTTTCTGCAGGAAGGTGGACTCAAAACATTTTTACAAATCAATTTATTGAAAAAAAAGTGAGCATAATAAATGCTTGAGTGACATTAGAACAACCTTCCTTGGATCCTGATTTTAAAAAAAGAAACAAACAAAAAACACTTGTTGGTCATGATTCTTGTATTGTGGTTATATAACAACATGTCCTTAGTCTTTAGAAATGAATCATTGATGGATGATTTCTAAGTGTGGTGGGTAGAATAATGGCCCCTCAAAGATGTCCACATCATAAACCCTGGAACCTGTAATATAGTATGTTATACTACAAAAGAGGAATTAAGGTAGTAGATAGAATTAAAGTTGATAAGTAGGTGATCTTAAAATAAGGAAATTTTCCTGTATTGTTTGGATGGGCCCAACATAATCAAAAGGATGCTTTAAAGGTAAAAGATAGCAGTAGAACATTCAGTTTCAGTGATGTGATGTGAGAAAGATCCAGAAGTCATGGCTGGCTTTGAAAATGGAATGGGGCTAGAAGCCAAGGAATGGGAGCAGCTTATAGAAACAGGAAAAAGCAAGAAAATAAAATTTCTCTAGAGCATTCAGAAGTGCATAGAATTCTGCCAATACCTTGATTTTATCTCAGTGAGACTCAGTTTGGACTTCTGACCTCCAGAACTATAAGGTTATAAATCTGTGCTATTTCAAGCCTCTAAATTTCTGGTAATTTGTTACAGAACTAAATGGAAATCACCATACTATGATTTGAATTAAATATATCAGCAAAATGATTAAAAAACAACTAAAGCAAAAGTAAATAACTATTAACTTAAGAGGGTTCATTTTACTCTTCTCTATTTGTAGGTATGTTTGAAATTCTTATAATGAATTTTTTGGTTATCATTTATACCAAATATTTTAGAAAATAGAAACTGAATAATATGAAGTGCTGGTGAGCTGTGACAAAATAAATATCCTCATTTACATTTTACAGAAGTTAGGTCAGGGCAGACAGTCTGGGGATGGGCATATATACTATGTCCCTGAAATTCACCCTGGCTGTATATAAAAAAGAAAATCTCACATATATCCATTAAAGGAAATACATGTCTATGATAACTGTGGCATTATTTGTGATTTTGGGGAGTATTAAATACCCTGGTTGTACATGATTAGGAGAGTGAAGATGTAAAATGAGCTGGATGTACATCATGTAGAGTTAGGCAGCAGTTAGAAGCAGCAAAACACAATGCAATAAGTAACACAATGCTATGTACATAAAATAAAAATGTACATCCACAAGCAATACACTTTTTAAAGAAATCATGGTGAATCTGGAGATACAGACAAAATGCACAGAAAATTCAGAGATAACTCACTAGGGATACACAGAAAAACAAGCAAAAGTGATCATAACATTTTCTTTAAAATGGGTAGATTTCAAGTTGACAAACAGAAATAGTAAAAACCTCCCATTTGTAAACTATGGTAGAGTTTAGCATCCTGAATTTTCTTCCTATATCCAATCTTGCCCATCCTCTCCAAACCATCCTTCCCACTGAAGAAAACAGATGTATTTGAAATGGAAAAAAAAAAATTAAATAGGATCATGGTGTTCCTTGTTTAAAATCTTTCCCTTGCTCTTAGGAAATAACCCAGAATCTTCAATACTCTGTCCTCCAGACAGAGGACCAGCCTTGTGTTCCTCATGTCTCTCTCTTCTCTTCATTCCAACTCTAGTTATTTCCTTTCACTTGCAGCTTCCTGCTCCTTCCTTACTCAACACCTTCACACTTTTGCTTTTCCCCTGCCTGTAATTCTCATTCTGCTACCACTTCCTCCCCAGAACACACACTCACTAGGAAACCATATATTAAATAACATCTAAAATAGAAACACAAGGGGAAGAGATCCTGGCTTTTCAGATGGAATAAAATTCCCTTAATGCATATCTGTAGTAACTTATCCTTTTTAGTACTAATTCAGAGGAATTGAAATATTTTTTTTTGCTTTTGTTTTATGTTGTTTAGGTTTCCATGAAATATTTCCCATCATGAGGGTTTCATGAGAGCAGGGACTCTCTCTTTTTTATCAGGTAGAATTTAGGACCTCCTGAAACATACGGTGAATGGATTTTTTAAATTATTTATGTATGTAAACCTCTGTTATTAAAATAAATTTACTCAGACAATTAAGAAAATGTCATCTACCTTTGAGAGATGAATTAAGCAAAATTTAAGCAAGGATAAAAGGAATATAATACATATAATGAATATATAAATCTAACTTTATACATCACTGAAAATTCACACTGAAAGTGAAAATTCTTTTCAAATTCCTCAGTTGTTTTAAAAAAAAAGATCATATATATTTTTTGCAGGGTTATAAATTATCCACACCACATTTTCTGAATTCAATGCAAAATATGTCAGATTAATAACAAAAGAACAACAACAACAACAAAAATCAAACCATCTGAAGTAGCCAGAAAGATAAAAGCTCTTCTAAATATCTCTTGGGTCAAAGAGGAAGTGATTATGGTAATTTTAGTCTATTTAGAAAATTACAGGTATGTGTTCCAAGAAAGAGGTGGAAAAGCACTTTAGCATATTTCACCATACTGAAATGAATAAATTGAACACAAGTAAAAATTTAAAGGGGAGGGGGTGCTTTCTCTAATTTGAAATCAGTAAATTAAAAAAAATCCAAACAATCATCCAGATACAGTATTATTTTGACCAAATCAAAAAGGTCATAAGAAATTAACAGACAGCAGGTGTCTACAAACATTTTTCTGAAAAGGATTAGTTTAAGATTTCAAGGCCATATGCTCTTCATCGGAGCAAATCAACTCTGCCATGTAATGCAACAATATTCACAGACAGTAAGTAAACAAATGTATGAGGCTTTGTTCCAATAAAACTTTTTATGGATACTAAAATTTGAATTTTGTAGAATTTATAGATCAAAAATATATTTCTTATTTTGCCTTTTTTCAACTGTTAAAACATGTAAGCATGTAAAACCCCTTCATAGCTCTTCAACTATACAGAAAGGTAGAGGGAAATGCACTGCAGCTTTACAATCCATGACCAAACTTTCCATCTATCAAATACAAATAGTAAAGATAACAATCAGGGCCTGGGAGCCATGGGGAAAATAGGAAATAAATTGCAATTACATGCCAAGAAATAGTTGAATTTAGACATTCCTGTATTTT
Organism: Mesoplodon bidens; assembly: GCF_964165515.1. Classification (NCBI taxonomy): domain Eukaryota; kingdom Metazoa; phylum Chordata; class Mammalia; order Artiodactyla; family Ziphiidae; genus Mesoplodon; species Mesoplodon bidens. The sequence continues at coordinate 7,096,292 of NC_138170.1, read as the reverse complement.
ATATTTTTATCACTCATTGTGATATAATGGATATATATATATATATATATATATATATATATATATATATATATATGTACACACACATACATATATAGCAAAAGGATTACCACAATAAGGTTAGTTAACAGGTCCACCCCTCACATGGTTAAAATTGTGTGTGTGTGTGTGTGTTGAGAATGTTTTGAATCTACTCTCTTAGCAACTTTCAAATATACAATACAGTATTGCTAAATACAGTAACCATGCAGTATTTTACATACCCAGAAATCACTTACCTTATAACTGGAAATTTGTACCCTTTGACCCCTTCACTCACTCTCCCCACCGCCCCCCACTTCCACCTTCATTCACGCTCACCCTGGCACCTACCAATCCACTACTCTCCTTCTGAATTTGTTTTTTAGTTTCCACATGTAAGTGAGATCATACAGTATTTGTCTTTCTCTGTCTGACTTAGTTCACTTAGCATAATGCCCTCAGGGTACATCTATGTTATCACAAATGGGAGATTGCCTTTTTTAATGGCTGAATTATATATATATATATATATATATATATATATATATATATATATATATATATATATACACATATATACATACATACATACATATATATATATGTATAACATTACATACCACATTTTTACATGTGTTACATATATATACATATCACTTTCTATTTATCCATTCATCTGTGGATAGACACTTAGGTTGTTTCCATGGCTTGGCTATTGTAAATAATGCTGCAGTGAAAATGGGAATGCAGATATGCAGATATATCTTTGAGATCCTGTTTTAATTTCCATTGGATATATATCCAGATATGGGATTATTTTATCATGTGGTCCTTCTATTTTTAATTTTTTAAGGAATCTCCACACTGTTTTCCACAGTGGCTGTACCCATTTATATTCCCACCAATAGTGTATGAGTTCCCTTTTCTCTACAACCTCAGCACTTGTTATCTCTTGTCTTTCTGAAAAGAGCCATTCTAACAGCCATTCTCTTGTCTTTCTGATAAGAGTGAGTTGACATCTCATTATAGTTTTGAATTGCACTTCCCTGATGAAGAGTGATGTTGAGCACATTTTCATGTATCTATTGGCCATCTGAATGGCAACTTTGGAAAAATGTCTTTTCAGTTATTTTGCTTATTTTTTAAATTGGATTGTTTTACTGCTATAGAATTGGATGACTTCCATATATATTTTAGATGCTAACCCCTTGTCGGATATGTGATTTGCAAATATATTCTCCCAGTTCAACCATTTCCATAGATTGCTTTTTCATATTGCTTATTCATCCTTTTGCTGTGTAGAAGCTTTTTAGTTTGACATAGGCTGGCTTAATTTGTTGCTGATGCCTTTGGTGTCAATTAAAACAAATCACTGTCAAAACCAGTGTCAAGGAGGTTTTACTCTATGTTTTCTTCCAGAACTTCTATGGTTCCATGTCTTATATTTGTCTTTAATCCATTTTGAGTTAATATTTGTGAGTGGTGTAAGGGGTCTAGATTCATTCCATTGCATTGAATATTCGATTTTTCCAGAAACATTCATTGAAGAGACTATCTTTTCCCCACTAATTACTCTTGGTTCCCTTGTCTAATATTAGTTGAACATATATGCATGGGTTTACTTCTAGGCTATATGTTCTGTTCCCTGACTATGTATGTAGTTATTGTAGTACCATAATATTTTGATTACTATAGCTTTGCAATAATGGTTGAAATAAGGAAGTGTTATGCCTCCAGTTTAGTTCTTCTGTCTCAGGAATGCTTTGGCTATTCAAAGTCTTTTGCAATTCCATATACATTTTAAGATTTTTTTCTACTTCTATAAAAAATGTCATTGGTATCTTAATAGAGATTGCACTGAATCTACAGATGGCTTTGGGTAGCATAGAAATTATTTCAATATTAATTCTTCCAATCCATGAGCATTGAATATCTTTCCATTTATTTTTATCTTCTTCAATTTCTTTCAACAATATCATAAAGTTTTCAGTGTACAGATTTTTCACCTTTTTGGTTAGATATATTGCTAATTATTTTATTGTTTTTGAAGCTATTGTAAATGAGATCATCTTCCATATTTCCTCTTCAGACAATTTGTTGTTAGTGTATAGAAATGCAGCTGATTATTGCATACTGCATTTGTATCCTGAAAGTTTACTTAATTTGTTTTCTTGTTCTAACCAATTTTTGGTGGCACCTGTAGGATTTTCTGCATATAAAATCATGTAATCTGCAAACAGAGACAATTTTATTTCTTCTTTCCCTATCTGGGTGCCCTTTATTTCTTCTTCTTGCCTGATTGCTCTGGCTAGGACTCTTTGTACAATCCTGAATAGGAGTGGTGAGAATTAGTGCTCATCTTGTTCCTGATCTTAAGAAAAACAGTTTTCAACCTTTCACCATTTAGTATAATCTTAGCTCTGGGCTTGTCATATATGGCCTTTTTTTATGAAGAGTTATGCTCCTTTTACACCCAATTTGTTAAAGTTTTACCATGATGGAAGTTGAATTTTGTCAAATTTTTTTTCTGCATCCATTGAGATGATCATGTATTTTTTCCTCCATTCTATGAATAAGGTTTATCAAAATTGCTGATTGTATTAGATGAACCATCCTTGCATGTGAAGGAAAAATCATACTTGATCATTGTGTATGATCCATTTAATTTGTTTAAACTGGTTTTGTTCTATTGAATTTAGTTTTCTAGTATTTTGCCGACAATTTTTGCTTCTATATTCATCAGGGATATTGGCCTGTAATTTTCTTTTCTCATGTCCTTTTCTGGCTTTGATATCTGAGTAATGATGGCCTCGTAAAACAACTTTGGAAGTGTTTTCTCCTCTCCCATTTTTTGGAAGAGATATAAAAGGATTAGTATTCTTCTTTAATTTTTTTTTTTTTTTTTTTTTTTTTTTTTTTATAGAAATCACCAGTGAAACCATACAGTCCTGGGCTTTTCTTTGTTGAGAGGTTTGCAATTACTGTTTCAGTCTCCTTATTCATTGTTAATCTGCTCAGATTTCTATTTCTTCATGAGTCAATGTTGGTAAGTTACATGTTTCTGGAAATTGGTTCATTTATTCCAGATTGTTTTTCAGATTGTCAAATTTGTTGGCATATATTTTTTTCATAGTAGTCTCTTATTATTCTTTGTATTTCTGTGGTCTCCTTCCTTATATAGTCTCCTCTTTCATTTGTAATTTTATTTTTTTGGCCTTCTCTCTTTTTGCCCTGGCTAATCTAGCTAAAGGCTTAATTGTGTGTATTTTTTTCAAAGAACAAATCCTCAGTTTTTTTAATCTTTCATTTTACTCAACCTCTTTGGGATTCTTTGGGTCTCATGAATCTGGATGTCCATATCTGTTCCCAGGGTTGGAAAATGTTCAGCCATTATTACTTTACATAGACTTTCTTTCTCTTTCTGTTTCCTTTCTTTGAATCTCAAAATAATACATTGTTTCTTTTGTTAGTGCACCATAGTCCCATAGGTTTCTTCTTTTTCTTTTCTTTTTTTCCTTTTTGCTCCTCTGTTTGAATAATTTCAAATGTCCTACCTCCTAGATCCTTGATTCTTTCTTCTGTCTTGTGGAGTCTGATACTGAAGCTCTCTATTGAATTCTTCAGTTTAGTCATCATACTCTTAAGCCCTTAAATTTTGTCTTTTATTTTTTTTTGGAAGGTTTATATTTCTTTGTTGAACTTCTCACTTTTTCATGCATTATTTTCTAATTTTGTTTAGTTTTATGTGTATTCTGAACTTCTTTAAGAGGATTCTTCTAAATTATTTGGCAGTCAGTTCACAGATCTCCATATGTTTAGAGTCAGTTGTTGGACCTTTATTAGTTTCCTTGGGTTATGTAATGTTTATCTTATTTTACATAATCCTTGATTCCTTGCATTGATTCCTTGCATTGATTCATTTGCTTAAGTGGTTCATTTGCTTAAGTGGTCTCTTCTTCTGAACTTTACAGGCATGCTTCATCAGGGAAAGACACCCATCAGTCAGTTCAGCTTGGGATACTGAACAGGTCAGCTGGTAGTGTCTGCGGCCAAGTGTGGCTTGCCAGTCAAGGTCTCAGGTGCTCCATTACCAACTGGTTGGGAATGGGGTCTCAAGTTTGTTGAGGCCATGGCCCATGCTCTGAGTTCAAGGTATGTGCCAGTAACTGGGCTACACGACTAGGTAGACCTGGTGGATGGAATACACATTCAAATGGGATTACTGAGTGAGATCTCTGGTCAGGCTGGGCTGCTGTCTGTACTCCACATTCTGGTGGGGCCACTAGTTGGACTGTGCAATCATCTCTGGTCAGTCAAGGCTGTCACCTATTTTCCCTGGCAGGGTGGTGCCAGTGGTTGTTGCCAAATCTACTGTTGGGGAGGGATAAAGCTTGGCTCTGACATTGTTCCTGGTCATATGGGTCTCAGGTGCTCCATTACCAACTGGTGTCACTACCTGGACTCCATGTACAGATGGGGCTAGAAGTTCTATCTTGAAGTTGGAAGTTGGAGTGCAAGCAGGGATTTGTAATCAGAAAGGTCGCTGGCTTTCCTCTGCTATTATGCAAGGTTGCTGACCAGGCTCTCTGGCTGGGAATGACCTCTAATTATATACTGCAATTGGGTGTGTATAGAGACTGTTCTATGATTAGTTAAGGTCACTTGCTGGGAATCCTCTTGGATGAGGCCACAGGCTGTGTTCAGCAATCAGTCAGGGTTGTACATGGGGCTTCACTGCTGGGTAACATTGGAGGCTGGGCTGTGTGGCTGGGCAGAGCTATAGGGAGGGCTTCCAGTCTGCCCAGAGTCATTGTTCAGGCTCAGTGGTTATGTGTGACCAGAGCCAGTGCTCTACAGTTGGGAAAGTCTGCTGGTTTGGCTCCCTGCCTGAGTGAGGTTATAGGAGGGTTTCTGAAGCTGCCCACGTTCTCTGGCCAGGCTTCCTGAATGGGTGGAAGTAAAAGCTATGCTCAGCAGTTTGCCAGGGCTGAAAATTTGCTGCCCTGTCCAGGTAGAATGGGCTCCAGCTGGTATAGCCCATTGACTAGAGCCCCAAATCAGATAGAACTGCCAAAGAGCTCCCTGGCCAGACAGGGCCACCAGTTCAGCTCTGGAAATGAGCCCAGTTGCTGGCTGGAATCTCTGCTTTTGCAACACTGCAAACAGGTACACTATCTACCAATATCTGAGCACTGGTTGCTGTAAGCCCCACACCCTCTGTCTCTTGCTGATTCCCAGTGGTCAAGCCCCACAGATTCCCCCAGTGATTGCCATAAGGCAAGACCTGAGTGGGTCTCCCAGGAAGCGTTCTGCAACACTGGAGGAGTTGTATGTCCTAGTTAGGCTCTATTTTCCTGCTGGAGAAACCATAAGACCAAGGAGGCCCTCTCTGTGACACTCTGTGTTGACCTAGTGGAGGGGCGATGTGATCAGTGTGTAGCCACACTTTTACCCTTCTAATGTGGCCCTTCTTGATCTCTGTAGTCCAGGAGTATGCTTCAGCCTCACCCCCAGGTTCTGGCATTTTCACACTGGTTATTTGTCTAAGGATAGTAGGTCTTCTTATGAGGGGGACTGAAGTCTGAATGACTTATGTTGCTATCTTGATAACATCATTAGCAATTGATGTTCCTGTAATTTATTAAAATATATTCTCTGACCAAGCACAGCAAAAACACCATTTTCTTTTTATTTATTTTTTTGTTTGTGTGTTTTCTCTTTTTATGGACTAACTTTTCTAAGTGGAAGGAGTAAATCCTGAAGATGGAAGTGGACTGGAAGAAAAATATTATCTGTATTTCATTGATTTTAAGATGCACATTCTCTCACAAGAGGCACACACAAAATTGATTTTTATCTCATTATCGGTAGTGTTTTATAATCTCTGTCAGCCAGCTGGGGGTCTTGAAATAGTTGTCAGTTCCTGTACATACACAAGCTTGGTCATTTCTATTTTATTTTTCAATGCAGTTGTTTAATGTGCTTCATTGTTACTACATGTGTTGAGTTTAATTGCCATTTAAAATGTCATTACAAAGATTACACTATGAGTCGTTCTTAAAATGAAATGTCTCTGTGATTATGCAGAAGGGTTCAGAAAAAGAGCAGCCAAACATGCATTTTAAATGAATGAAACAAATCTTTGTTTTTGGAGAAATGATACTGATTCCACATTTCGTTGTAAAGCAACTTTCAAGTACTATGTAGAACCTAAGAAAAGACAATACCCACAAGTAGATGAAACAGAATTAAATTCTATTTCTGAGATACATGCATAGAATTGCTAACACACTATTACTATACACAAATAGCAATGCAACTAAATGTAGGTGAAATTGCCAACTCGCCTAGAATAGACTGAAGAAATTTCAAAGCAACAGGACACTTGTGTGATATATCTTTAAGGCATTGAGTTTTGGTTAAACTCTTTTTCTTCATTCTTAATGAAGGGTGTTATAATCAATTGAGTAGTAGAGTTGATAAAACATGATAATACATCAAAAGGCAACTTTGAAGGGGCTGGCTAATATTGACTTAGGGAAAATAAAACTTGCAGCATAAACTTGAATGTGCAGATCATCTTTTCCTTTTTCCCAGATATTACTCAAAGGCAACTACTTTGAAAAAAATGTCCCCATTGCTGGTTCCTTATCTCATCTATATTTATTCTAAACTGGTTAATGTTTCTCTAGCATTATATCCAGTGTTGGATTCCATCACAGAATCCTTTTTCTTTTCTCAGTTTTAGTTTTTGTATGAATTTGTACATTCTTTCTATTTCATTTATCTACTTTAAAAAATGATCTTTCTGAAAATTAACAATTGTTCATATTTACTATGTTCATTTTCTCTTTTTCTCATCTTTACTTACTGTTTTGCCTTTATTATATCTTTACCTTACTTTTCCCATCAATAAATCTATCACCTTATAAAGGGTGCCCTCACCAGTTTCTGATGGAAATATTTGCCAGAGTTCATATCCTGAGGCAACAACCAGACCTCTCTGGGAGATTCACATTGATTCCCTTACTTGTTCACTTTGGAAAGAACCAGCCAAGAAGTTCTCATTGTCTTATTGTCCAGTCCATAGTCAGCTATTATTCTCGCAAGTATTTGTGTATTTACACATTCCTAATCAGATGATCACTATTAAATAATGTGTTATATAAGTTATGAATATACAAATTGTCATTCAATCAGGATGCCTTAGAGAGTAATAGAATGGATATTTTAAAACAAATAAACAAAATATTGCTTCATGAGGATACAGAAAATGGAGAAACCTAAGTAAAAATGTGATACAAGAAAAGAAGGCTATTTATAGAGAAAATGGCAAATGTTGAGATTTTATTTATATAGATGTACTATATTCATTTGTTAAAAATATTTTATTAGCTAGATATGAAGAACTTGTGAATGACTATGGCTGTGTATTTAAAGGAATATAATACTAACTACCTGACCAATAAGAACAAATGAAGTTTAAAATGAGGAGCTAGATGAACGACAGAAAGACCAGCTTTCCTAGTGTCATGGAGATAGTCACTGTCCTGTCAAAGGATTGTACATGTGAAGGTTGCTGAGGAAATAGGCTGTGAAGGCTGGATAAACTTAATCTGATGGATGGAACTGTAAGATTCTAATATAGGAGTCAATCAAAAGCTACTCTTTTTTTCTTTTTCATTTATAAGATTTTGCCGTACAATTCCCTGCATCCCCATACTGTGCCCCTAATTTGTCATTTTATCAGAATGTTTGGGAAAGTTATTCCAATAGTTGGGATGATGTCAGCTGAGTTACTTTAACTAAATTGCTTTGGTCAAGTCACTTTGTCCCTCTGGGCCTTAGTGTATCTAATTGTAAAATGAGAGATATTGCCCAGTAAAACACTAATGGTTATTGTTATTTATCACACTTGTGAGTCTTTATTCTGGATACAGTCTGGAAAAGGCTAGTTATTGCTTCTAAGACTTTTTTTGCCCCATCTGTGTCCATAATTGGATCTTCCCACTGTTCTATTATAATTACCAAGTACTTTTGGAATCTTTATAAGATAGCAAGATCTTCAAGAAGTAAGCAAATATAGAAGCTCAAATAAAAACAAAAATAGCCTTTTGGGATGGAATTATAAAGTGAGGTGGTAAAAATGTCTTCAGTAATTGGGTTTGATAAAATAAACTTAAGATTTAGAAAATAAATTAAATTGGATTGTTTATTCCTTAAAACAATGTAGGGCTTCCCTGGTGGTGCAGTGGTTGAGAGTCTGCTTGCTGATGCAGGAGACATGGGTTCGTGCCCCAGTCTGGGAGAATCCCACATGCCATGGAGTGGCTGGGACTGTGAGCCATGGCCACTAAGCCTGTGCATCCAGAGCCTGTGCTCCACAATGGGAGAGGCCACAACAGTGAGAGGCCCGCATACTGCAAAAATAAATAAATAAATAAATAAAAACAAAAACAAAAACAAATGTAAAATAAAAATGTATTATAAGTACTTTGCAAAAATATTTTTATAATCTTAGAGTTACTATGTTTTTTTTTTTTAATATGTCATGAAAGCCAAAAAGCATCAAGGAAAATATCAAATTCACATGTCCAAAATAGAAACAAAATCAAAAGACAAATAAAAAATCAAAGAATAGATATTTCCATTATATGAAAAATGTTGCTCTAAAAATATATGAAGTGCTTGTACAAAACAAAGAATGGTTTGTATCCATAGATAAATAAGCCAAGACAACATCTGGAAAATTTCAACTAAAGATATAAAATCTCTAATAATCATATGAAAATAGTGTAACTATCAAAATTAACTACAAAACTGTTGACTCTCCATTTAAGAATTAAAAATGTTTAAAAAATCCAGATTTGGTGAAATTATGTGAAAACAGACCTTTTACTACACTTTTGTCGAAAAAAATCAATCTAGTGCCTGCAATTATCACAGCTTCTACTCTTCTTTTAAGTGGGAATTGTAGATTAAGCCATGGTCCAACTCAGACATAGATAGATGCCATACTGTGTCCCTACCTCTCTCAAAGAACATAGTTTTCTCTCTGACCTTTGTTCAAGAAAAACAAAAAAAGAAAAATAATGTTATAATGTTTTATATAAGTTATGAAGGTCCTGCCCTCAAAAATCAGCAGGTTTGGCCCTATAGGTTTGAATCTCATATTAAGTTCAAGGTTATTAAAGTTTCTTTTATCCTATTAATGTGTTTTGTGTCAACTTTATTATTAGTCCAGCCACAATAACACAACAGAGGTGGGGGAGCAGGGATTTCCTTCTCCCAAACAGACCTCTGGGAGGTAATTAGGCTTAGATGAAGTCATGATGGAGGAGCCCCATGATGGGATTAGAGCTCTTACAAGCAGCAGAAGAGATACCAGTCTTTCCGCTCTCTGCCATTTGAGGACAGAGTGAGAAGTGTGACCGTTTTCAGGCTAAGAAGAGAATCCTCAACAAAAGTTGAATCTGCCACCCCCTTGATCTGGATTTCTTTCTTCTGAAAGAACTGTGAGAAATAAAGTCTGTTAAGCCACGCAGCACATGGTATTTTATTGCAGCAGCTGAACTAAGACAATTACCGTTGTTTCCCTGAATTGTTTTCCTATTTTAATCTGTCTTCTACAGAATTACTGGAATGATTTGTTAAATCGCAAATACCACCTTTCACAGTTTTCTGCTTAAAACGCTTCAGCAATTCACCATAGCCTTTAGGATAAACCTAAACCCCCCAAATTGACATATAAGATATTTCCTGAACCCCAGACACCTCAGCCTCATCTCTGGCTTTCAGTCTAAATATACATTTTTTTTTCTGCAGTCATTCAAAACTATATAGGATCACACAATCACTCCTTTGAGTCTCTGCCATTGTGTGTGTGTGTGTGTGTGTGTGTGTGTTTGAAGTGTCCTTCCTTATTTTTGCCTTTTAAGGTACCAAATCTATCCTTTGGTACTGAATTCAAATTCACCAGCATCAATCCCCTCTCTTACCACTAGATTGTTTTTAATATTAAATTCTACTTAATATGTTTATTGTACCCACTCTCTGCTAGGCATTGTGTAGGCATTGATTATACAAGGCTGGATAAAGGAGTCACTGATTCTTGCCTTCCTGGAGCTTAAAATGACCCTCCACTTTATTCTGGTAGCAATACGCTATCTCCATTTTCACACTTCTTGTAAGTTTCTCTCTTATACCATATGGCAGTCATAATGTTTTACTTCCCTTCTTGTCCACAGCATATAAGTGGTAGCTGGTACCTAATAAAAGACTCAATGAAGCTTTTATTGCATGAATAACTTATGATTATGTGAATTAAATTGTTAAGAAAGTCTATATGAAAGATACTGAATTTCGGATGTGCTGAAATAGTTAATTTGGAAAGTTAGGAGAAGGAAAGACATTGCATAATGAGGACACATTTAAGGTTTGTGTGGCATTAAGTAATAAATTAATCTCTCTATATCTCAATTCCGTCAACTGTAAAATTAGGATAATAATATCTACCTTATAGGGTGTTTGTAAATATTAACTGCACAAGCTGAGGTAAAGGGCCTTGCATAATTCTAGGTGCATAGTGAATAAACAAAGAATCATCCTCATTGCTATTATATAAGGTATATCCGTTCTCTGGAAGGTTTTAAAAGGAATGAGCTGAAGTTTTCAAATGATTGCTGTGCAAAATGGCACTGTTCCAGATGTGGATAACTGCTACTGTTTTATCTCAACCTGTAAAATTTCACAAAGTAACAATTTTCTAACAAAATGTAGAAGTGAGCAATTGATATTTATGTCCATTGCTTAAGTGTAAGAACATGCTACAGAAAGTTAAGTAATATCTGATAAATTGTTAACTCTAGAGGCTTAAAAGACTCTTTGATTATTGAAGATAAATATCATAGTTAAAAAACAGGAAAAACTAGAGTAGATTATTTTTTAAATTCAAAGGCTATTATACACCAGACACACATTGCCTCAAGTACTTTATGTGTATTTTTGCATATATACTTAAGAAACTATTTACAAAACAGAAACAGACTCACAGAGTTAAAGAATGAACTTATGGTTATCGGGGGGAAGGATAAGGAGAAGGGATAGTCAGGGAGTTTGGGATCGACATGTACACATGGCTATATTTAAAATGGATAACCAATAAGACCTACTGTATAGCACAGGGAACTCTACTCAATATTATGGGGCAGCCGGTATAGGAGGGGAGTTTGGGAGATAATGGATACATGCATATGTATGGCTGAGTCCCTTTGCTGTGCACCTGAAACTATCACGACATTGTTAATTGGCTATACTCCAATATAAATAATCTAAAGAAGACATACAAATACCCAATAAATATGTGAAAAGGTGCTCAATAATATAATCCATTTTGGAAATGAGATAATACCTCACACACACTAGAATGTCTACATTCAAGTTTTGGCAAGAATATTGGAAAAATTGGAAACCTCTTACACTGCTAGTAGGGATACAAAATGGTACAGCCGTTTTGGAAAACAGTCTGGCGATTCCTCAAAAGATTAAACAGAGAATTACCATATGAACTGGCAAACCTATACCTTATTATCTGACTAAGAGAACTGAAACTATATTTTTACACACACACACACACAAACACACACACACAAACCCTTGTATAGAAATGTTAATAATGGGGCTTCCATTGTGACACAGTGGTTGAGAGTCCACCTGCTGATTCAGGGGCCATGGGTTCATGCCCTGGTCCGGGAGGATCCCACATGCCGCGGAGCAGCTGGGCCCGTGAGCCATGGCCGCTGTGCCTGCGCGTCCGGAGCCCATGTTCCACAACAGGAAAGGCCACAACAGTGAGAGGCCCGCATACCGAAAAAAAAAAAAAAAGAAATGTTAATAATGGCATTATTCATAATATAGCCAAAGAGTAGGTACAGCCCAAATATCCATCAAGTGACAAGCAGATGGAAAATAATGTGCTATATTCATACAATGAGATATTGTTTATCCAAAATGGAATGAAGTGCTGATACATGTTGTGACATAGATGAACCTTTAAAACATGCAAAGTGAAAGCAGCTACTCAAAAAAGGCCACATATAATATGACACCATTTAGATGAAATGTCCAGAATATGCAAATCTTTAGCTATAGAAAGTAGATTAGTGGTCACCTAGGGCTGAAGGGTTGGGGAAAAATAAAGAATGGTTGCTAATGGGTAGTGTGTTTCTTTTTGGGATAATCAAATGTTCTGCAAGATTGATTGTGATAATGGTTACAGATGATTGTCAAAACTTAGTGCGGATTCACAACCTTCTTTCTCAGCCCATGACTCTCAGTTTTGTCCTTATTCCCAACCAAATACAAATCCTAAAAGAATTGTGACTGTCCAAAGCCCTGTAAATATTAGGAGAGCATAGGGTTCAAAGCCAACTAAACCCAGGTTTGAATTCAAGCCCTGCCCTTACTAGCTGAGTATATGGTTGCTCTTCAAAGTTTAGTTTCTTTCATCTTTGAAATGTTGATAACGATCATGATCCCAAAGGGATTTTGTGAAGTAATGTGTGTATGTGTGTGTGTGTATATATATACATATGTAGTCTACAACATGCCCCAGAAATGCTCATTCTTTTTTCACATTTTAATTACCTCACTTCCAAAACTGAAACACTGACTCCAATAATACTTTGACCAACTGTTCTCAAGCACTCAGCCATCTCCCTGATGGACTAACCTAGCTTTGACAAATGCAGGGCCTTTGTGTTGTGCTCATAACTCTGGAGCCCAAAGCAGACCTCTAACAATTCTCCTTCTAATTACAATGTGTGGAGGAGTTTTTCCCACATCACCCAATTCTCAGACACCAACTGGATGTCCTATAATTCCATTCAATTCTGACACTATCTGTGCAGACATAGTATCAGATTCCACAGGTTAAGGCTTCAGTTCCAGAAGATTGCTAATTGCAAGTCTAAATTGTCACCTGTGTTTCTGACTGATTGGTTACAAATTGGAGGTTCCAATGACCCTCTCACTGAGTTCAATTAATTTGCTAGAAAGGATCACAACATTCAGAGAAATATTTTACTTACTAGTTTGCTAGTTTATTGTAAAAATGTATAACTCAGGAACAACCAGTTGGAAGAGATGCATACGGCAAGGGTGTGGGTTCAGAATTTCCACGTCCTCTGTGAGCACGCCATTCTCTAGGAATCTCAACGTTTTCACCAACCCAGCAGCTCTCCAAACCTGTCCTTTTGGATTTTTAATGGAGGCTTCATTCCATAGGCATGCTTGATTAAGTAATTGGCCATTGGTGATTAAATGGAACCTCTAGCCCCTCACCACTTTCCAGAGGTCGGGGATGGGACTGAAAGTTCCAACTTTTTTATCATCACATGTTTAGTTCTCTTGGCAATCAGCCCACACCCTCAGGTACATCCCCCAGATCACCTGATTAATCTAACAAAAGACATATTTATTGCTCTCATCACGTAGGAAATTCCAAGAGTTTGAGCTCTGTGCCAGAAATGGGACAAAGACCAAATATTTATGTCTCATTATAAAATCACAGTATCACAACCTCACTAATCAATTGTTGTACTCCTTCCTGCTGAGTATAGATAGATGTGGCCCAATTTGGCATAAGAGTTAAAGCATATTTGCAACCATTTATTAGATTCTCATGAGAGAAGCTTGAATTTATACTAATGGCAATGAAGATATGCTAGTTACATCTACAGTCACTTCAGGAGACAAAGCATATTATTTTATTTTATAATGCATGTTTGATCTTTTTTATTTTAGTCATCAATAAGGAGTTCAAAATCTTAAAACAACAAAAAGGCACACAAAAACAGAATGTGGTATTACAATATGTATATATATGTATGTATATGCTTATACACATTCACAAACACACTAATTGTGTAGTAAATGCAATTTTATGCTAAGATGACAAAAGAGAGTAAAGTACTAATTGATTTTCATTTCCAAGTAAACTAAATATGAAAGGTTAATGTGAACTTTAATCAAGTTGGAAGGACTCAGAAAATGTAGGGCTTGAGTTAGATGGGCCTTTCATGGTTTTAATATTTGGATATATATATATTTTTTAAAAAGACACCTAAGTTATGATACTTGCATGAGCAACTAAGAATCCTAATTAGGGTAGAGGTGAGACCACAGTGAACTGAGACCCTAAGGAAATAATGGAGCTACAAAAGTCCTTACTATACCCATATATATCACATATATTTGCAGTACAAACCAAGAATGATACTGAAGATAAATCATGATTTATCTTCATTTAAATGGTGAATATAAAGTCGTGTTTATATGACTTATGGAGTCTGAGAAATGCACATTTCCTTTTGGAGCATTAACAAATGAGTGAGCACTCAGATCAAGAGACCCATTAATTTAGGAAGAAGATACACTTGATCTTGTACTTAATCAGGAAACACATTTCCCTAGATTAAAAAAAAAGAATCCAAGGGAATTAGGAATGCAAAGTCGTCTCCCATGCAGAAAGGTCGGAGCAAACCCAAGGCACTTTATAAAATTGGCAAGCTTCTCAGAGCGGTATGCAAGGTCTACTATTTCCACAGCAGAGCTCTGGATGGCTTGGAGAAGACAGGGAGAGGAGGATCTTACCACATTACTCTCTTGTTTTAAAGTCTGCAATGATAATTGTTACCTAAAGCAAAGTTTTTAAATATTTTCAAGCATCTAAGACAGAATTTCTCAACTTTGGCACTATAAGTATCTTGGGCTGGATAGACCGTGCTGTGATGGCCTGTCCTGTGTATTGTAGGATGGTTAGCAGCATTCTTGGCCTCTACCCATTAAATGCCAAAACCATTCCTACCCCTAGTCATGAAATGTCTCCAAATATTGGCATTTTTCCTTGGTGCAGAGGTGGGGATGTTCAAAATCACCAACAGTTGAGAATCACTGCTCTAAGACCTATTGTCACCCTCCCCATCTCAGAAACATATTTTATGTACAGCAGAATAAAAGTAGATCAGATCTTAGGTCATTGGCACACACTCTCCTTTCACCACTTAAATGCCTTAAGAAAAGTATACTCTCTACTTCTCCACTTTTATGAGTTCTTTATAACTCAGTTCAGATCCTAATTCCTCCTGAAGTCTTTCCTGATGATACTAGTTTCAATTAGCTGCCTCTGTTCTTTTTTCTCACTCATACTTTTACCAATCATAGAATTTGCCATGCTGCATTGCAATTCTTTGTTAACTTGCCTGTCTCTTTTCGTAGCAGGGTTTAAGGTCTTATCCATCTTTCTTATCCATCTCTTAATACATGAAGCCTTACATAAAAGTGTTGTGAAAAAAAGAAAAAAAAATCTACTGAGTGAAGGAATGGATGAATGTGAGATTTATATCTCTGCTATGATGCATAACTTAAAGAAATTGGAAGATGAGTTATGGACATCGAATAATCAAAGAACCAATGTAAACCATCTGATATTCAGAAGGAAAAGGAAATAACGACTTCAGGAGGGAGAAACATAAAGTTTGGACAGATTTGTACTGTGAGAAGTGCACCGAAATATAATCACCACCCTTGAGTTCTCTTCTTTGGAAAGTGGATTACTTTGCATGCATCTCTCTAATAGTGGGAATCCAGGGACCTAGGCAAAGTCATGTTGTCAAAGCTTAGGAATGGAAACTATTAGAGTTGGAATGAGCCATCACACATTTCTAGTTTCTTCTTAAGAAAATTGTTTTTTAATCTCTTTATCGAATTATTATTTTAGTAGCTTAGGATAAATTGTGTCTACTTTATGTTGCAAAAGATGATCATTCAGATACCTGAAGATACTTTGCCCATGCCAAAACTTCTCTTTTCTATATTAAATATTTCTAGTACCTTTAACTATTCTTCCTGTGCCCTGGTTTCTGGACTCCTCATCAAGCTATATTCAAATGAGGAAAACTTGGAGTAAATTGTTTCAGTTTTAGATTCAGTTCAATTATTCATTGTAGGAAATAGTAAATTTCACCTAGGCTTTATAATATTCTTCCTCAGCCATAAATTTGGAGTAATTTTTTCTTCCTTAGATTCTTGTGAGGAAAACTCAAAATAATCCAAAAGTATTTTCAACTTTTGATTGGCACTTAGCAACTGCTTCATAAATGTCTGTCTCCACGTTTCATATCCATCCCGTGTTCCTCTTTCTCTTACACTCTCATTTGATCTATTATGACAAGTTACTTATGAATAATACCCTTAAGAGAATTACTGCTTACTCTTTTTTATCATTTTGCCTTCCTTTCAGAATTGTCCTCGCAGCTCTTACATCAAAACAATCAGAGAGATTTCTATAAGTACTACTATCACTAATTAATTATTAATAATAGAGACCCTTAAGTGCTTCTTCCAACTCTGTCTTTTAGGGAAATGGTCTGTGTTCAAGGCCATCTCCACTTCAAAGCATGCTTATTTGACTATGCCATGATGCCAGGAAAATCATTCACACTGCTGCATACATATGCCTACACACAGACATATAGGGGACACATACTGGGTAAAATTAGGTAAAAAGAGAAGTAAAAGAAATAGGAACTCCATACAAAGACTATGAGACAGTGAGTATAAAATTATAGTTGTTTCTAAATACAATCTGCTGGAGAACAAGGACTACAGCTATGTCGTCTTTGTGTTAGGGAGTCAAATGTTAAAAATTCACAGACTGAAATAAGGGTTGAGATGTTGCAATGTGTAGAGTAGAAACTTGAATAATATTTATAGATCATTATGTAAATAGCTATAATATAATGGCTAGATATGTTTCAGAACAAATGATTAAGCCATATGGGAAAATATTTAAAAGGGCACATCTCGTTTCCTTAGAAATCACTTTGCTTACTGAGCAAGTAGTAAACAGACATACATGCAAAGATAAATGCTTTTTTCAGACTCCTGCTTTCTTTTTTTTTTTTTTTACTTTTTTAACCATGAAAAATGGGAAATCTGAATTATCTATTGGTACATAACAGATTATCCCCAAATGTAGTGGCTTAAAACAACATGCATTTATTATCTTACAGTTTCTTGGGATCAGCTGTTTGAGAGTGGTTTAGATGGGAGTTTCTGGCCTGGGGTCTCTCATAGGGTTTCAGACAAGCTGTCTGCTGGGCTGCAGACATCTGAAGACTTGATTGGAGTTTGAGGTTCCACTTCCCAAAGGGCTTACTTACCTGGCTGCTGGCTTGGGGGGTCTCAACTCCTAGTTTTATACGTCTCTCCTCAGGGCTGACTTAGTACCCTCAAAGCATGGAAGCTGGTTTTCTTGAGGGAGAGAGAGAGAGAGAGAGAGAGAGAGAGAGAGGAGAAATCAAGACAGATGACACAGTACTTCTTCATAGCCTAGTTTCTGTGTCATACACTGTCAATTACCATATTCATTAGAAATGAGTCATTAAGTCCAGCCCACACTCAAGGAGAAGGGAAATACATTCATATGTTATAATAGACATAAATACAAACAAACAAAAGGATGATGGAGAGGGAGAGGGGGAGGGAGGAAGGAAAGAAGGAGAAAGAAATGGTAAGGGAGAAAGAGATTGCAACCAAGTTTATAGCAATAGGGTCTAGGGATAGTTCACTGTGCATGTGGTTGGGGAGGGAATCACATTCGTATTCTTGGACTAAGATTGGAAGCAGAAGATCTAGATTAACATCAAACTTTTGGGACTCCCTTTGGTAGATCCATTTAAGTCATTTTTTTTTCCCCTAAAATCCTCGGTTTCCTCATCTGTAAAACAAGGTAGAATACAATGATGATATTTTTCCTACTGTACTATTCTCAGAGTGGAGGTGTGAGAAAGCAAGGGGACAATTTAGGATGAGTACCCTTAGATCAAAATATTATTTCTTCAAGGACATTAATAATATCTATTAGGCTTATGTGTTTGAGCCATCTAATGCTGCAGAACAAAATACATCCAAAATGTAATGTCTCAAAAATATATCTTATTCTCTTTCATGGCTCTATTTGGTACTGGTTTCAGATGAGGTCTGTAATGTGATAGGAGTCAAATGGCAGCTGTGTCCAGAGTGAGCTGAAGGTTTGCCTGTGCAGCACATACAACATGGCTGACTCAGAGCTGATGCCGCTGTCACTGATTGGAACTCAGGAGCAGCTGGCAACAGAGCACCTGCACATGGCCTTTGCATGTGGTCTGGGGTTTTCACAGCATTGCTGCTAGTTTTTCAAAAGGCAAGAAACAGAAGTTTCCAGGCCAGTTAAGGGCTGGCTATATGTTGCAATGCCAAAGCATCACTTCCTCCCTATTCTATTGTTCAAAACACTTAGATTCTAGGGAGTAAAGTTATAAACTTCACCTCCTGATACTGGGAAAGTTATAAGGTCACAACCACAAAAGGAAAAGGAGGAGGGGAAATGTTTCTGCAACCATTTTTAGAAAATACAGTGTGCCACAATGTGATTATGTGACAGATATAAGGACTTTGAAGGCAGAGACTCTGAAAATATTTGCATTTATAAAAAGTCCTGAGTCAGTTGTGAATTCTACAGATGTCTGTAATTATTCATTGCTGGCTGCTGATTCGTGGTCACAAGAGCTGCTTTACTTAGCAGGGCATGCTCATCTCTCAGGTTGCAAATTTAACAGTTAAAATGTGGTCAACACAATTAGGATAACAATGTGGTTGATTAAAAATATATTTGGGGGGGCTTCCCTGGTGGCGCAGTGGTTGAGACTCCGCCTGCCGATGCAGCGGATGCGGGTTCATGCCCCAATCCAGGAGGATCCCACGTGCCATGGAGCAGCCAGGCCCGTGAGCCATGGCCACTGAGCATGCACGTCCAGAGCCTGTGCTCTGCCATGGGAGAGGCCACGGCAGTGAGAGGCCCACGTACCACAAAAAACAATTATCGTTTACTTTAGAAATTTCCTGTGAATGTGTATATGTGCTTGTGTTTCTGTGAACATGTCCATTTAATTTCTGAATATTTAATTGCTTGTCACATATAGATTTAGCAAAGTGAGTGAAATACACAAATTGACTTTTGATTTCTTGATATTGTTATTTAAATCAACATTCACCAACAGTATAGACATAATGTTACACTGAGTTTATAGAGGATGTTAATTACACACCAGATTTCCATAATTTCCCCTTATATCTTGGCCATCTAACAAGTAATAATTATAGATTTATAATTATAGATTTTTATTTGATATGATAAAGTAGAACCAACTTCACCATTTCACCATAGTTCTGTTTAAAACATTCTGTATTATTAAGTTTAAAATGTTTTAAGAAATGTGATGGCTTTGTCAAAAGTCAGTTTTTAGCTTCTAGGAGAAAAGAACTAAATTTATAAGAAGACCATGCAAAGTGATAGCTCTCTAACTTGACAAGAAATTAACAGTAGAACAATTTTAAAAAAATGACGCTTTGGAAATTTTATTCTTTCTTTTTTATATTGTTATGTTTTTGCCATGTTTTGAAATGGAAGATTTAAAATCATATTTGACTAAGACTACAGATGCAGACAAATCAGCTCTTTTCATGATATGGAGGATTTTCCATTTCTGACAGGAGCCGACTTAGGTTGGTTTGCCCAAAATCCCCTGTTAGAACAACTAGAAAAATAAGAGAAAAATTAAAACACACTTTTAAAAGCACTTTAGAGCTACCCAGAACACTGAAGAACTATGGTGTCAAACAAGAGAGAGGGAAACTTATATAGATGATCCCAAATTTTCCTTTCTCCTGAAGGCAGTTGTTAATACTAAATGTAGTGGCTGAAAAGTTGAACAGAACATTCAGTAGATTTGTGGAGCAGGTGGTACAGACATTGAAGTTTAGGGCTGACTATAGCATCTAAGACAAGACCCACAGCAGATCCAGATAACAGGATTACAGACACACACAAAAAATAAATGATCGTTACATTCTAGGAAACAAAAGACAAGATGGAGAATCTCACCAGAAAATGGGATAACTATAGAAAAGAATCAAATAGAAAGTCTGGAATTTTAAAATGTAATTACAAATTAAGGATTCAAGTAACAACTAAAGATAAAATTAAGAAACTGGGAAATATATCATAAGACAATACCCTGCCTATTGGTGCTCTGGATTTCCTTCCAGTTTTATCTTCTCAGGTTCTTTTACTTCTTTATCCCTTGTGATGGTTAATTTTTATGTGTCAACTTGACAGAGGGTGCCCAGACATTTGGTTAAACATTATTCTCAGTGTGTCAATGAGAGTGTTTCTGGAGGAGGTTAATATTTGAATTGGTAGACTGAATAAAGCAGACTGCCCTTCTTAAGGTGGATGGGCCCCACCCAATCAATTGTAGATAGAACAAAAAGGCTGAATAAGTGGGAACTCCTTCTACCTGTCTGCTGAACTGGAAAACTGATCTTCCATCCTCAGACTCAACCTAAAACATTGACTTTTCTTGGGTCTTAGGGCTATTGGCTTTTGGACTGGATCTTATACCATTGGTTTTCTTGGTTCTTAAGCCTTTGGACTAGAACATGAACTACACATTGTCTCTCCCAGGGGTCCAGCTTGTTGACTGCAGATCTTGGTACTTTTCAGACTCGGTAATCACATGAGCCAATTCCTTACAATAAATTATCTATCATTTATCTATGTATGTACACACACACACACACACACACACACACTATTGATTTTGTTTGTCTGGAGAATCCTCATACATCTCCTTTCTGCATCACTGCACCCTTACTTACTCACCCATTCCCATTGGCACATAAATAAGCTCTAGTATCTCTGCCTTTAACCTCAGTTTTCTCTTCTGTTTACTGTTCATTTGTTGCTTACTCTTTGGGTTCACTTTTTCACTCCCATTTTTCTCTTTCTGATAGTGTGATATTGAGGCGGTGAGGTAAGTGGAGGGGAGGTGGAGATGGCCAATAATCCAAAGCTCTGAATGGAGATTCCAGGTGAAGGTTAAACATATCTCCTATTAAGCTCCTAAAATTCAAAACATACAGGAAAAAAAATTATTTTCTGTCTTTTGGCCTATAAATTTGATAAATTGACTAAAGGCAAAACTCTATTGCCCTACCTTGATCTTACAGATTTTTTAAGGGAAAAGCATATTTAGTTTACTTTATTTTAGTTTATTTTTTTAAGAGAATATTATTTGTCCAAATAAAAAATATTGGTGCTTGGTTTAAAAACGGCCAGAGTCATACGACCTTGATCTAGCATGGCAACAAGACCAAAAAATATATGTCAGCTCATGCACTAAGCCACCAGTAACATAGCCAAAAGCAGAAAATGTATAAACACACTGACATTTGGATTCAAACAAGGTGAAACATTTATTTCCAGATAACATTTTTGCCTTACTGCAGAGATTTCATTGAAATTCATGATCAGAAGATGACACTGCTCAAAGTACCAGGCCCTTTGTTTTGTTGGTAGCTGTCTGATGAGTGCTTAACTGTCAGTCTTTGTAATCAAATTTTTTTAATATATTTTAAAACAATAAAATTGAATAAATAAATGAAATATAATTAATAGATGAGTAATAAAACTTTTGAATTTTGAAAAAAAAAAGTTTTTTCCAGGTTTTCGCCTGGAGAATGGCAATAGTTTTCCCATGTATTCTGTTACTTCTTCTTGGGTAGCTGATGTTGCTGTTTTTGACTCTAAATATTCCCATTATCTCTCTCACTTCTCCGTGAAGTGTTGCCTTTGTTTTAAGTGGTAGCATGATGTAGGCAAAGGAGGAGAGATAATGACTAATTTTGTGGCAGTTGAATAGCTTGGTTTAAAATTGAACCTCATTTGTATTTGTAAGTGAATCTTAGGGACAGAACTGCTTTGCATCCTTCCATGTTTTTTAAGCGTTATGATCTTTGGTAAATTATTCTTCCTATACCCATTTCTTTTATCTGACAAATTAAACAGTAATTAATTCCTCTTAATGTCAAGAATATAGACTATATGTATATAGAGTATAGAATATGTATAGATATGGAATGTAATATAATCTTATATAACATAGTATTTTAATATAGAGTATTAAGTTAGGAAAAAAACTAATAAAATATAGCTATAATGAATTTTAAATACCCCTGTGCATTGATTTTTTTTTCTCAGTAAATATATACATTTTTAAATTTAAAAATTCATGGGTAAAAATACATATAACATAAACTTTACCATCTTAACCATTTAAAACTGTACAGTTCAGTGGCATTAAGTACATTCATATTGTTGTGCAACCATTATCACCATCCATCTGTAGAAGTCTTTTCATCTTACAAAAATGAAACTCTATATCAATTGAAGAGTCCCCCCTCCCTGGAGCCTGTGGCAACCACCATTCTACTTTCTGCCTCTATGGAAGTGACTGCTCTAGGGACCTCACACCAGTGGAATCATACAGCAATATTTTTGCTAAATTGACTAAGAATAATGTCCTCATGTACATCCAAGTTGAAGCACATTTCAGAATGCACTGCCTCTTTAAGGCTGAATAATATTCTATTGCATGCATACAACAAGTTTTACTTACCCATTCATCCACTGATGGACACTTGGGTTGTTAACACTTTTTGGCTATTATAAGTAATACAATGACACTGAAGTTAAAACAATGGCTGCCCACTTATGTAGGTGCACCTCTGTGTCTTCAATCAGAATTAGCTATTAGTAATCAGAGCACAGATCCCTTATATTTGAAGGATAGGGTCCTTATTGCCCACCCTGGTCCCTGTGAGCTGCTTCAGGAACATGTATACAACTACCTGCCACAGTGCTAAGTTTGAGGGATGAATAACTGCTATCAAGCTAAGAGCTAAAATTGACCAAAGAAACCCACAACTTACCATCCAAGCCTTCCTGTTGAAGTTACAAGCCTTCAAATAGACTCCTGTGTTTCAAAATATTTACATCAGATAGATTCTGCCATGGCAATTGTTGTCTAGGTGCAGTGACATGTTCCTGGGGTGCGTCCTACTCTGCCATGTTCCTAGAATCTTTGGTTCAGTAAATATTTTGAGAAAAATGGATGGCCAAAAAACACATGAAAGAATGCTCAGCATAACTGATTATTAGAGAAATGCAAATCAAAACTATAATGAGGTATCACGTCACACTGGTCAGAATGGCCATGATCAAAAAAATCTACAAACAATAAATGCTGGAGAGGGTGTGGAGAAAAGGGAACCCTCCTACACTGTTGGTGGGAATATAAATTGGTACAGCCACTATGGAGAACAGTATGGAGGTTCCTAAAAACACAAAAATAGTACTACCATATGACCCAGCAACACCACTATTGGGAATATACCTTGAGAAAACCATAATTCAAAAAGATACATGCACCCTAATGTTCATTGCAGCACTATTTAAAATAGCCAGGACATGGAAGCAACCTAAATGTCCATCAGCAGAGGAATGGATGAAGAAGATGTGGAATACAACTCATCAATAAAAAAAGAACAAAATAATGTCATTTGCAGCAACATGGATGGGCCTAAAGATTGTCATACTGAGTGAAATATGTCAGATACAGAAAGACAAATATCATATGATATCACTTATATGTGAAATAAAAAAAGGTACAGATGAACTTATTTCCATACAGAAGTAGATGCACAAATGTAGAAAACAAACTTATGGTTACCAGGGGATAAGAAGAAGGGAGGAATAAATTGGGAGATTGGGACTGACATATACACACTACTGTATATAAAATAGATAATGAATAAGAACCTGCTGTATAACACAGGGAACTCTACTCAATACTCTGTAATGGCCTATATGGTAAAATAATCTAAAAATGAAAGAAGAGTGGATATATGTATATGTATAACTGATTCACTTTGCTGTATACCTGAAGCTAACACAACACTGTAAATCAACTAGACTACAATAAAAATTTTTTAAAAAACTATTTTGAGAAAAATGTATTTGAGAAAAATTAACACGAAGTGCATACTTTGTTGTTTTTATATTTATTTACTTATTCAATTCATTCATTAATTCATGGATTGAGTGTCTGCCATTGGTAGACCTCTAAGATTCCAAGACAAATATGTAATTACAGCCTCCTAGCTTCTAAAAGTGTGAAATCAAATAAGATAGACAAACATAAGTAAACAATTGCAGTACTATGTGACTTGTGTTCTAATTGAACACTATACATGATTCAGGGTATCATCCCTTCTGCTTGGGTGAGAGGGAGAGGTTGGGAGAGCCCAGGGAATATTTCCTTTAACTCACAGCCAGCTCCTTCACGTGAATAACTAGTGAAACCTGGAGACCTTTTCTACTCCCTCTTCACCTTGGCTGCTTCACCACCTGCAAGGTTCTCTAAAGAAGATAATCCTGTATCAAATGTGAGCAACTGGGTGAACTCTTGTTTTTTACCTACAGCCTCCCCTTGTAACCTCCTTTCCTCTCTCTTTCAGTAGTTCACTGATTTTGTAAGGATGCGTACTTTCTCTTTAATCCCAGTCTTTCCTTTTCCTCATTCATTTGTTCATCAATTAATTAATTCATTCAGTAAACATTTTTTGAACACTTACTGTGTTCCAGGGACGATGCTAGGCATTTTGTTACTACCTGAAAAGAAGAGCAGCACACAAGACAAGTTACGGCCTCTGCATTGTGTAATGTTGTCTAGTGAGGAATATAGACAATAAATAAATATATCAAATTAGATGAAATAGTTTACTTTCTCTCTGTCTCTGTCTCCATGTCTCTGTATCTGTTTGTCTGTCTCTCTCACACACTTTTATACAATAAATTTTTAAATAACTCTCATAAGGTTTATGTTCTAATGGGCTTACAAGACCTTCTTTAGCAGTTCCATTTAATGCTGTTTCTTTAATGCCATCAGCCCACATAAGTGGATATTTCTTTCTTCTTCTCTCTGTCCAGTCTCCATATCTATCCTGAGGTGGCTCCTTTTATTGAGAAGGCTCTTTATAGCTCAGTTTGTTTTATTCTTCAGTCTTCCATGGGAGATGGACACACAATCAGTTCCAAGTCCTATTGGCTCCTATTCCTGTTACCCTGTCATACCAGGTCCAGAGTAATTCATGCCTTCTGTGGAAGTGGCTTTGGAGAGCACCTGTTGTTTCTGTCTGACCGTGTGCCACATCTGCTCTGCCTTTGTCCACTCACCAGGGACAGAAGCAGAACATGGTGAGACATCATGTACTGCATTATTTAGCAACGAGTGGGGAGGACACCCCTAGAGAAGAATGTCATTTTAAACTGGAAAAAAAAATGATTAAGAATCATGGGCATGAAAGAAACAGCAGCAAGCAGATGTTGTAAAACATGGGTAAGGAGGAAAGAAAGGCGACAGCTGAGAGTGAATTAATTTAACTCCTAAATCTTGCATCCTTACTCAATCATGCCAGATGGGGAAGCAATCACGAAGACATAAGGTCCTGTTGGTCTCACTGCTCTTCCCACAAGAGAGCTGGTTGAAAGTACCTTCCCACAGCAGCAGAATGATAAAAGCAAATGCACTGTTTCATTTATTAATCAAGATTCAATTTATCTCACTCATTTGAGACGACAAGCTGTGGTGGAAAAGAACAGTCTTTGGGTGAGAGACATGGCTTTGAATCTTAATTATTTTCCTTGCTACCTGTATGACCTTGACTAAATGTCTTTTTTCCTTTTTAAGCCTTAGGATTCTCACTTACAAAAGTTTAAGAGATAACATTTATTGAGACCTTACTTTGTGCTGGGCATTATGCTAATTGTTTTATTTTACTGCCTTATTCAATCCTTCCAAAAAGGTTTTGAGGTACATATTATTAGCTGGTTTCTACAAGAGGAAAAAAAAAAAAGAAGCTAATTTAAGGAGTTTAATTAACTTATAAAGGTAGCAAGCTAACGTAGACATCAGGTGCATGGGGCAAAGTCAGGAGTGCCTGAGTTCAAATCCCAGATTCATCATGTAAACTTCGACATCTATTTTAACCTCTTTTTGCCACATTTTCTTATCACATTTATCACATTTCATAGATAAATGTGGGTATTGAGAATAGCTGCATCGTATAATGGCTATGGAATTAGATGAGACAGTGTGTGTTTTTAGCATCATTCCAGGAATATGACAACTGTTCAACATACATATTAATCAATACTATGTATAATATAGTATGTATATATTAATATATTATTATCATCGTTGATATTTTTAGGTTTTTATCCTGGGTTGCTCAGTGTCTAAGTCACAGATCTAAATTTAAACCCAGGTCTATCTTACTCCAAAGCCCTCACGGCAATAGTAAGTGCTCTTGTGAGAGTTAATTGCTGTAGGCCATGGAAATCTCAACACATATTAGGTGCTAAATACTTTCTGATTCCTCCTAGACCCTACTCTTTTCTTTCTAGCTGTCAAGAATACCAAGCCTTGCATTTGACAAGGCCTACACACATTTCTCTTTCAGTTTTGCATACAGATGTCTCTAATTATCATTATCTTCCTCAAATGGTTCTTTTTCAAACTATTTCCTGGACTTACTTCCCTTGTTATACCCTATAAATATTAATGATATTCAGCCAAATATCATCCATACTTGGCCAAATTTTCTCCTTCTTCATGTTCTCTTATACCAATTATATGTCAATTACTTTAATAAAAAACACTTGTTGAGAAAAGACTTTATTTAAAATGATTATTGCAAGGAGTTGGGGAAAGGGGACTATTGTGATACGACAATGGGTCTTATTGCAATAGAAAGAACACTGAGATAAATAGCATTGGTATAATTAAACAGTAGATAACATTTTATCCTGAGGCCACCCTATTTTCAGATGAAGCTCTTACATATATGTTGTACACTGGCTCCAGCCGAGGGCTATCCAACAACCAGGGACCTGGGGGAAGGGAAGAATCTTGACCAAAGTTTGTTTAACAAGTATTTTGTTCTGATTGATCAATAAGGACAAGTGGCTTAATCATTTATCAGGAAAATAATGGAAATTTGAAGGGCTTCCTCCAGTTTTCTCCTAGGTAAATAAGGGTGGGGGCTCATTTGGGGAAGGAAAGACATTTCCTGAACCACAAAAGGGTGGGAAGATTTTAGAACCTCCTCAGTTTTTCAAGATCACAGGGCCTGGGTAAAGTTCAGCAAGTTAAATCTCAAAGTTATATCTAGATATGCCTAGGTATTCTGGTTAGATATTACCACCCTGAAACAACATAATATTTACAACACAGTATTTCCAAAACTAAACTCATCCTTCCTGAAAAAAATGAAATGACTTTTGCCTTTGCTTCTTTTCTTGGTGGCATCACCAGAAAAGGCATAGTCACCTAAAATAGAAATCTGGTGATTGAAAGGAAGGAAAAAGGAAAATGATTTCCTTAATCCAACTTCCTCTGAGTGTCACATATTTAACGTGTATAAATATATACAAATAGGAGAAGGCAATAGACATGTAAAAATAATGTTTTAAAAATTGAGCAATATATATGTGGAAATAAGTAAATGACTAGAATACTAATGACAGCAGGGAGTTTTTTAATAAACAAAATTATATAGAAGTAGATGTTGAGCTGAACATTTAGTTATATTAATAAAATGTCAACTGACAAAAATGCACAACCTAAAAATTGAGAACTATATTTTATTGGGCAGACTTACTGAGGACTGTTGCTCTGAGGGACTGTTACAAAGAGGTAAGGGAGGAGCTAGGATATATAGGAGATATTTTGCTGTAAAAAATGTAATCTAACATCAAAAGATTATTGTTAATCACAAAAATATATATCTCAACTTTAAGATTTTGGTGTTTTCCTATGTATGAGAAGATGCAAGAGTCTGTGCTTATTAAAATTATTCCTTAGATATGCACCTTAAATATCTAAGGCAGTATCCTGTTTTTCTCCATCCATAATTTCCCTCAGTGTTCATGGGGCATGAGATTGGGGCAGGGAGGGCATGCTGCAGTGACTGATGGCTTTATGACATCAATGTCCTTTGTTTACTGGAGTGGCAGGTGACATTCTTTGTCTGCAAAAATGATATTCTTTTTCTCTTGTTAAAGGTACTATAAGATCAGAACAGAAATAAATGACAGAGAAACAAAGAAAATAATAGCAAAGATCAATAAAACTAAAAGTTCGTTCTTTGATAAACCTTTAACCAGATTCATAAAGAAAAAGGAGAGGAATCAAATCAATAAAATTAGAAGCGATAAATAAGAAATTACAACAGACACTGCAGAAATACAAAGGACCATAAGAGACTACTACAAGAAACTATATGCCAATAAAATGGACAACTTGGAAGAAATGGACAAATTCGTGGAAAGGTACAATTTTCCAAGACTGAACCCGGAAGAATTAGAAAATATAAACAGACAAATCACAAGTAATGAAATTGAAACTATGATTAAAAATCTTCTAACAAACAAATGTTCAGGACCAGATGTCTTCACAGGTAAATTCTATCAAACATTTAGATAAGACTTAACACCTATCCTTCTCAAACTCTTCTGAAAAATGGTAGAGGGAGGAACACTACCAAATTCATTTCACTAGGCTGTCATCACCCTGATACCAAAACCAGACAAAATGTCACAAAGAAAGAAAATTACAGACCAATATCACTAATGAACATAGACGCAGAAATCCTCAACAAGATACTAGCAAACAGAATCCAACAACACATTAAAAGGATCATACAAAATGATCAAGTGGGATTTATCCCAGGAATGCAAGGATTCTTCAGTATATGCAAATAAAAAATAAGATAAACCATATTAACAAATTGAAGAATAAAAACCATATGATAATATCAATAGATACAGAAAAAGCTTTTGAAAAAATTCAACATGCATTTATGATAAAAACTCTCCAGAAAGTGGGCATGGGGGAACTTACCTCAACATAATAATGCCCATATATGACAAACCCACGTCAAACATCATTCTTAATGGTGAAATCTTGAAAGCATTTCCTCTAAGATCTGGAACAAGACAAGGATGTCCACTCTCACCAGTATTATTCAACATAGTTTTGGAAGTCCTAGTCATGGCAATCAGAGAAGAAAAAGAAATAAAAGGAATACAAATTGGAAAAGAAGAAGTAAAACTGTCACTGTTTGCCGATGACATGATACTGTACATAGAAAATCCTAAAGATGCCACCAGAAAACTCCTAGAGCTAATCAGTGAATTTGGTAAGTAGCACAATACAAAATTAATGCACAGAAATCTCTTGCATTCCTATATACCAGCAACAAAATATCAGAAAGAGAAATTAAGGAAACAATCCCAAATGCGATCACAACAAAAAGAATAAAATACATAGGAATAAACCTACATAAAGAGGCAAAATCCTGTATGCAGAAAACTATAAAACACTGATGAAAGAAATCAAAGATGATACAAAGAGATGGAGAAATATGCCATGCTCCTGGATTGGAAGATTCAATATTGTGAAAATGACTATATTACCTAAAGCAATCTACAGATTCAATTCAATCCCCATCAAAACACCAATCGCATTTTTCACAGAGCTAGAACAAAAAAATGTCCAATTTATTTGGAAATACAAAAGACCCCAAATAAGCAAAGCAATCTTGAGAAAGAAAAACAGAGCTGGAGGAATCAGGCTCCCTGACTTCAAACTATACTACAAAGCTACAGTAATCAAAACAGTATGGTACTGGCACAAAAACAGAAATATAGATCAATGGTACAGGATGGAAAGCCCAGATATAAACCCATGCATCTATGGTCACCTAATCTGTGACAAAGGAGGCAAGAATATAAAATGGAGAAAAGACAGCTTCTTCAATAAGTGGTGCTGGGAAAACTGGGCAGCTACATGTAAAAGAAAGAAATTAGAGCATTCCATAACACATACACAAAAATAAGCTCAAAAGGATGAAATGTCTAAATGTAAAACCGGATACTATAAAGCTCCTAGAGGAAAACATAGGAAACACACTCTTTGACATAAACTACAGCAAGATCTTTTTTGACCCACGTCCTAGATTAATGGAAATAAAAACAAAAATAAACAAATGGGATCTAATGAAACTTAAAAGCTTTTGCACAGCAAAGGAAACCATAAACAAGATGAAAAGACGTCCCTCAGAATAGGGGAAAATATTTGAAAACAAAGCAACAGACAATGGATTAATCTCCAAAATATGCAAACAGCTCATGCAGTTCAATATCAAAAAACAAACAACTTAATCCAAAAATGGGCAGACGACCTAAATAAACATCTCTCCAAAGAAGACAAACAGATTGCCAAGAGACACATGTAAAGATGCTCAACATCACTAATTAGAGAAATGCAAATCAAAACTACAATGAGATATCACCTCACACTGGTCAGAGTGGCCATGATCACAAATCTAAAAACAATAAATGCAGGAGAGGGTGTGGCAAAAAGGGATCCCTCTAACGCTGTTGGTGGGAAAGTAAATTGACATAGCCACTGTGGTGAACAATTTGAAGGTTCCTTAAAAAATAAAAATAGAACTACCATATGACCTAGCAATCCCACTACTGGGCATATATGCTGAGAAAACCATAATCCAAAAGGACACATGTACCCCAATGTTCATTGCAGCACTATTTATAGTAGTCAGGATATGGAAACAACTTAAATGTCCAATGACAGGTGAATGGATAAAGAAGATGTGGTACATTTATACAATGGAATATCACTCAGCCATAAAAAGGAACGAAAGTGGGTCATTTATTGAGATGTGGATCGACCTAGAGTCTGTCATACAGAGTGAAGTAAGTCAGAAAGAGAAAAACAAATTTCATATATTAATGCATATATGTGGGTCTAGAAAAATGGTACATATGAACCTATTTCCAGGGAAGGAATAGAGATGCAGATGTATAGAACAGACATGTAGACACAGTGAGGAAAAGGGAAGGCGGGATGCATTAGGAGATTAGTACTGACATATATACCTTACTATGTGTAAAATAGTTAGTGGGAACCTGCTATAAATCACAGGAAGCTCAGCTCAGTGTTCTGTGATGACCTAGATGGGTGGGGTGGGATGGATGGTAGGGAGGGGATATATATATATATATATATATATATATATATATATATATACCCATATAGCTGATTCACTTTACTGTGCAGTGGAAACTGGCACAGCATTGTAAATCAATTATACTCCAATAAAAACAAATGAAAAGTAAGAGAAAAAAATAAAGAAAAGGTACTATAAAACTCCTAGAGTAAAACATAGGCTGAACACTCTTTGACATAAACTGAAGCAATATTTTTTGGGTCCCTTTCCTGATGTTAAGGAAATAAAAGTACAAATAAACAAGTGGAACCTAATTAAACTTAAAAGCTTTTGCATAGCAAACTAAACTATCAACAAAACAAAAAGACAGCCTATTGAGTGGGAGGAAATATTTGCAAATGATATGACCAATAAGCAGTTAGTATCCAGCGTATATAAATAGTTCATACAACTCAACATCAAAAAAATTAACAGCCCAATTAAAAAATGGGCAGAAGAACTGAATAGAAATCTTTTCAAAGAGGAACTGCAGATGGCCAATAGGCACATGAAAAAATGCTCAGTATTGCTAATCATCAGAGAAATGCAAATCAAAACTAGCATGAGATATCACCTCACACCTGTCAGAGGCTACCATACAAAAGAACACAAATAACAAATGTTGGTGAAAATGTGGAGAAAAGGGAACCTTCATACACTAATTTTGGGGAATATAAATTGGTGCAGCCACTGTGGAACACAGTATGGAGGTTTCTCGATAAAAATAAAAATAGAACTACAATATGACCCAGCGATTCCACTCCTGTATATCAAAACAACAAACAAACAAGAAAACTAATTCAAAATATATATGCACCCCAATGTTCATAGCAGTATTATTTACAATTGACAAGCTATGGAAGTAATCTAAGTGTCCATAAACAGAGGAATATATATAGAATTCGTGGTATACACACACACACACACACACACACACACACACACACACAGAGAATGGAATACTACTCAGCCATCAAAAGGAACAAAATTTTGTCATTTGCACAACATGGATGCACTTGGAGGGCATAATGCTAAGTGAAATAAGTCAGAAAGAGAAAGACAGATACTGTATGACATCACTTATATGCAGAATCTAAAAATTATAACACACTAATAAATAAAACAAAAAAGTAGCAGAATCAGAGATATAGAGAACCAACTAGTGGTTACCAGTGTGGGGGTAATATAGGGGGTAGGGAATTGGGTGGTACAAACAATTGGGTATAAAATAGGCTACAAAATATATTGTACAACATGAGAAACATAGCCAATATTTTGTAGTAGCTATAAATAGAGTGTAACCTTTAAAATTTGAATAAAACATTTCAAAAGAAACAATACATGTTCTTATAAAATACTAGAAGAAAAGCACATATATATGAACATATAAATGTGTAATAAAATGGGATCATATTTCACATGAATATTTGTAACTGCTATTCTACCACTTAAGAATAATACTGTCTATTTTCCAGTGCCACAAAAAATTACTCCATGGCATTAGTTTTGGACTCTATGCTTGGTTGAAATACAGTTATTTAATCAATCAATATTTCCTTTTGTTGTATTTTCATGTCATTTCTAATTATATAAATATTTGTATGAATATATATATATATTTTCTCAGGTTACATTTTTAAAAATGAAGATGGAGAGTTAAAAGGAAATAGACATTTTAAAAAATTAACTGATTATTTTTTATTGAAGTATAGTGATTTACAATGTTGTATTAGTTTTAGGTCTATCACAAAGTGATTCAGTTATAATACATACAAATATATGTATATACATATATATAATTTTTCAGAGTATTTTCCATTGTAGGTTATAAGATATTGAATATAGGTCACTGTGCTATACAGTTGGTCCTTCTTGTTTATCTATTTTATATACAGTAGTGTGTATCTTTTAATCCCAAACTCCTATTTTATTCCTCACCTCTCCTCTCCCTTTTGGTAAGTTTGTTTTCTATGTCTGTGAGTCTATTTATGTTTTGTAAATAAATTCATTTGTATCATATTTTAGATTCCACATATAAATGATATCATATGGTATTTGTTTTTCTAACTTTCTGGCTTTCTTCACTTGGAATGATAACCTCTAGGTCCATCCATGTTGTGGCAAATGGCATTATTTCATTTTTTATGGCTGAATAATATTCCACTGTATATATATACCACATCTTCTCTATCTATTCATCTGTCAGTGGACACTTAGGTTACTTTCATTTCTTGGCTATTATAAATAAGGCTGCTACAAACATTGGGGTGCATATATCTTCTTGAATTAGAGTTTTCATTTTTCTGGATATATACCCAGGAGTGGGATTGCTGGATCATATGGTAGCTCTATTTTTACTTTTTTAAAGGAACCTCCATATCATTTTCCATAGTGGCTGTACCAATTTACTTTCCCACCAACAGTGTAGGAGGGCTGACTTTTCTCCATACCCTCTCCAGCATGTATTATTTGTGGACTTTTTGATTGTGGCCATTCTGTGTGATGTATGTAAGTTGATACCTCACTGTGGTTTTGATTTGCATTTCTCTAATAATTTTAGTGATATTGAGCATCTTTGAATGTGTCTGTTCATCCTCTGTATGTCTTTGGGGAAATGTCTATTTAAATCTTCTGCGCATCTTTAGGATTGTGTTGTTTGTTTCTTTGTTGTTGTTTTTTATGTGTGTTTACTTTTTGATATAGACCTGTATGAGCTGTTTGTATATTTTTGAAATAATCTCTTGTCATTTGCATAGTTTGCAAATATTTTCTACTATTCTGTAGGTTGTCTTAAAGGAAATGTATATTTTGCAAGCTCTCAGTAGAGTCAAATTAACTTATAGGAAGCTACTATAGCATTGCACTGCCCAGGAAGGAAAGGAACTTATTAATTTCCTAAACACTTACTGATAAGTATCATTTTTATAAATATAAAATCAATTTTGTGGTTAATTTATATTCATTTGATTACTAATATATTTGAACTTTTTCTCACATGTGTATTGGCTATTCATATTTCAGAGTTTTGACTTGATCCTTATTCTGAATTGGAAGCACATTAAATAGATGGCTACATATATAAATACTTTCCTTCTAAACCCCGATTTTAAATCTTAATTCTAGAGAAACAGTCAGCTACACTTTATGAGTTGAACTAGAAAGAAAGAAAACTCAGTCTCTCAAAGGACATTTATTGAAACAATATCTACTAAGTCAATCATATTACAATTACATTTCAATTAATTATTACTTCAATCTCCAAATCAAATCTTTACAATAGAGATTCCTATTTTATAAAGAAGAAAGTCCAGGATTAAGGAATGTCAAGTCACTTTCCACAGGTTATATATATGACAAGGCCAGAATTTTCAACTTTGAATAGTCAAATTCCTTAGTGCATCTATGTTAAAATGGTGAAATCTGACTTCATACTTACTTGAAAAATCTGAAAGTTTTCTAATGTTTCTTGATGTTTTTCTTATAAAGTGACATACTTCAGACTAGTAGATTTGCAATGCAGTGATAGGGGAAGTTGGACAAAGCAGGACTCCAGGAGGAGAGTCATATGATCGGAGGAAAGAGGTGTCAAATGTATTACTGAATGTCTTAGTGTCACTGGCACAGAGCAGAAGGAAGGTTTTTGTAGGTTCAAGATGCTCAGATTTAAGCAATAAACTAACGACTGAATCACTGATTACTTTAGATACAGTAATATATATGAACATATAAATATTCGTAACTGGCGATTCAATTCAAATGGGAACATTCTTCAGTTTTCATAAAACATTTACAGAGTGATTTGCATAAATATTTGACTTTCTGTCATGATAACTGACTGCCCTTTGTGTTGGTACCACCCTAGGTCTGTTATACTGCATTGGTTGAGTGACCTGACTTTACAGTGGTGACTGTAATATTTTTGAAAACATTTATCAGATAATCAGATTCCCTAAGAAATCACCTCCATAAGGATTATCAACAATCTCTATCCTCTGTTGGACAAATTTAAAGGGTGCTCTCTGAGCCTTTGTGATTCGCTAGTTATAAATTATGTCAGAAAGAGAAAAACAAATATTATATATTAACACATATATGTGGAATCTGAAAAAAATTGGTACAGAACATCTTATTTAAAAGCAGAAATAGAGACACAGATGTAGGGAACAAAGTTATGGATACCAAGGAGGAAAGTGGGGGTAGGATGAATTGGAAGATTGGAATTGACATATATATACTATTGATACTATGTATAAAATAGATAACTAATGAGAACCTACTGTATAGCACAGGGAACTCTACTCAATGTGCTGTGGTGACTTAAATGGGAAGGAAATCCAAAAAAGAGGGGATATATGTATATGTATAGCTGATTCACTTTACTGTACAGTAGAAACTAACACAAATTGTAAAGCAACTATACTCCAATAAAAATAAAAAAAAATAAGTTGAGATATAGCACAATGGTTCTTACAAATATTCATGGTGCAAAATTATTTTTTCTGATGGAATGAATATATAGAATTATGAAATATCTGGGTGTAAAAGTAGCTGCTGTTATTGAAGTCCTTGCATTTCCTTTCTGGCCTGACAGTTGTAGGCTGTGGGTAAGAACAGACATAATCACCTTCACGTCTATCTTCATGCTATGGAATCAGATATTATCTCTACTCCTGCAGAGAAGAACTCTAACCATTCTGTGTCATCCTGTGTAGTTAAGAACAGAATGACAGAAAGGAAAAAACGGAAGAAAAGAAGAAAGGAAGGAAGGAAGGGAGGGAGGGAGAGAGGGAAGGAAAGAAAGAAGAGAAAAAAAGTATTTTAACCTATATATTTGACTCCTGTAGAGCTAATTGTTCTCTGGCACACTGACTTAGGTAAGAGTCACCTTCTATGCTGAGGTAGAAGGAAGAATTGCTAATCATCATGCCTTTTGGAACATAAATCAGGAAGCCCCTGAGAGATCCCAGATCATTACCTGACTACATGCATAGCAATAATTAATGACTGTTTGTAAAAGACTCTGAAGATGAAAAGCACCTTAAGTGGAGTAACTCTCAATCATGCAGAAGGAGAAAATCTAAAGTAAATGGAAATATTAAGATGGATGGATGATTTTACTAGAGTAATAGGATTTTAAATGTGATTTTTTTCTCTTTGAATTTCAGTTAATGTTTCAAAGCTAAAAACAATATGTTATGCATTCTAAATAGAGCTATGCTCATGTCCCATGGAACATAATAAGAAAATGTAATTGGTGGTTTGGCTACCACTTCCCCCGAAATACCTCCAGTCTAAGAAAATGAAAACTACTTTGAAAGGAATTTGTAGGAGTAAATATCCATTTGCCTTTTTGCCTTTCCCAAAAGAAGAGGGAAAGAGGAACATGCTTCCCCATTCTCAAATCAAGGTGAATGAATCAAAGGGAATTTCCTGGCAGTCCAGTGATTAGGACTCTGTGTTGATCCCTGGTTGAGGAACTAAGATCATGCAAACTGTGTGGTCAAGGCTAAAAAAAAAAAAAATGAATGAATCAAACAAAGACTGAGGGTTTCTTACAAAATAAGAGACACTACCATCTTACTTACTGGATGAAAAAAAAAAAAGTACCATCTCTCTGTTGTCATCAGGATTGGAAAAATGATAGGAGGTTGGCAAATATAAATACATACGCATATATGTGCTCTGTTCCCCCTCCCACAACACACCCTCAGGGATTTAGTGGATTTTGTGACAATAGAAAGTATTACCTGTTTACCTACTGTAGTCTGAAGTCAGGAGTCTGACTAGAGCAGACAGGAATGGTAGGAAAAGAAAAGAAAAGAACAAATACTAGGCAAGCTGTAGTTTGAATAATTTATCAGGACAAATATCTCCCAAATTAACTGGCCCTGGTATGTGTTTTTCATATAACTTACAAATAGAACTAGATTAGTTTTATTTTTATTTTGGCAAAGATGCTTTAGGATGCATCCATATTCTTTCATAACCCCTAATGTTAACCTAATCAATAATATAAGCTTCATCTCATTACTCCTGCCTGAGGAGTTAGTTCCTGAGCTAAGTTCCCTGTTTCCTCCTTTCCAGACAATGAACACTCATATTTTATAGAGTTTGTCAAAAGCAAAGTAACAGGGCTTCCCTGGTGGCACAGTGGTTGAGAGTTTGCCTGCCGATGCAGGGGACGCAGGTTTGTGCCCTGGTCTGGGAAGATCCCACATGCCACGGAGCGGCTGGGCCCGTGAGCCATAGCCACTGGGCCTGCACTTCTGGAGCCTGTACTCCACAACAGGAGAGGCCACAGCAGTGAGAGGCCCACATACCGCAAAATAAATAAATAAATAAATAATAAAAATTTTAAAAAAGCAAAGTAACAATCTCAATGTGTCTTTGCATAGACAAGTGGAGATTTATTACTAATAACTGAATGAAAGGTACTTTCACAAAGGCAATAAACCTGTTGTTTCAACAAGTAGAATGTTCTTCTGTAAGCCTGGCTGACTTTTTCATGCTCACTAAGGTCACTGCTTCCTGCCAAGGCACAGTAGAAGGCAGACTGGAAGGCATTTTAGAGGCTGGCTTTGTGATGTACTTAAGACTCCATGATTCCACTGTTGGCTTCCTGTTGCTTGTCTAGTCCCAATTTTTCAGTTTCTGTAGTATTGAAAAGCTGTCACTCGGCCATTAGGATAAGCATGTGATGCATTTTCTCCTCCAATAGGCAGGGAGCAAAGATGAGGCAGTGAAATCACACTGTGGTAGAACTACATACAAAATGCAAATCCTGGCCTTGTTTACTGCCCCTGTGCCATTAACCTGTGTTTCAGGTTAGCATAGGAAGGACTAGGGGTATGTTGCCATAAAATCTGTACTTCTTTTTTCTTTTTTTAAATTTATTATTTATTTATTTATTTATTTATTTATTTATTTATTTATTTGGCTGTGTCAGGTCTTAGTTGCAGATGCGGGATCTTCGTTGTGGCATGTGGGCTTCTCTCTAGTTGTGACACGCGGGCATGGACTCAGTAGCCCTGGATCATGTGGGATCCTAGTTCCCTTACCAGGGACTGAACCCACATCCGCCTGTATTGGAAGGTGGATTCTTAACCACTGGACCACCAGGGAAGTCCCTGTACAATATTTCTTCTAAATGAGAAACAGAGTTTCTTGCCCACAAGAAACTTTGTCACTTTGTCACTTTTTCACTTAAAGACACATGTGCCTTTCCAGAAGTTTTTTAATGACAAAGTATTAGGCTTCTGTGAACTTATACTCGTGTGTGTGTGTGTATATAAAATCTTTAAAAAATGCTTTGAAAATTATAACAATAGCACCTCTAAATTTGTCTTATACTGGAAGCAAGAGCTTATGTAACTCTACTGATAAATTATGTATGTCCTTAGGCAAAATTCTAATATGATTTTGTAATTATTAACCAGCTTCTCATCATGTTCTATGGTTTCCTATATGTTTGAATGGTATTGGAGTAATACAAGACTGCTTTCTGTCCTAGATTCCAGGAGGGCCAATCCTGTGATGCTATTTTAAAACAGTGAAAATAGTATAAATGTTTGATCCAAATAGACATGGGTTCATATTTGGACTTTGCTACCTTCCCATCTCTTTTAGGTTCAATTTATTCATCAATAATGGAAAGAAAATTTGACACTCGCTACAGATTTGTTGTGAAAATTAAATTAAAATTGTGTACTCTATCTTGTATAAAATAAGTAATCAAATATTAAATCTGTTAATAGTATTCTTATTTTTTAGCTTTATTTTTACTGTACCCAGCATGAAGCCAGATACTTTGATTTATTTAAAGGAAAACGTTAATTAGCTATGTATGCCCTTCTTTTTCTATTTGACCTCTTCAGATAGATTAAATTTTTTTAAGCAAATGTTTATTGAGTGACTGTAATGTACAGCACAGTGATCCTTGATGCTGTAGGCATTAAAACAATGAATTAGAAATTGATCGGGATTAAAAAATGTCAAAATTCAGTATAACATATATCTATACATAATTTTAATACGAAGTAAAATATTATAAAAAGCCAAAAAAATAGGATATGGAATTATAGAAAAGCAAAAGGAGATTAATTTCAAACAGGATAAGATATAGAAGTTAGAAATGGTCTCTCTCGAAGAATCTGCACTGAGTCTTTAATTATAAGAGTGTGTAGTCCTTGATAAAAAAGTGTATGTACAGGAAATTCTAAGTGTAGAGGAGGGCACAGAAACAGGTTTAGAGGAGTGAAACCTTGATAGCAAGTGGGAAACAGCACAATATCCGATTTTTCTGAAGGAAATTCGTGGAAGAGTATATTAGTAGAAACAAATATTGGAAGCTAAGCTTGAGGCAAGGATAGAGAGTCCCTCAAACGCCAATATAAGTGGGGTTTGTTTTGTTGTTTTGCTTCTAATCTTAGGCATGAGGTTCTCCAAGATGGCCTCCAAGGATCCTCCCATACTATATTCACTTTACATAGTTTACATAGTTTACATTCCCTTTACATACAAAGGGAACTTTACATAGTTCCCTTCCACATGAAATCTAGGCTAGCTTGTGTGACCCACTGTAACAGTGAATGATACCATGTGACTTCTGATTTTAGGTTATAAAAGGCATTGCAACTTTGTCTTTGGTCTCTTGGACTGCTGGCTCTGGGGAAGCCTGCCACTATGCCATGAGAATCTTTAAGGAATGTTATAGAGAGGCCCTTGTGGGGAAGACCTGAGACCCATAACCATCATTCACAATATATTTAAGTACTTGAGTGAGCCACCTGGGAGTCAAGCCTTCAGATGACTGCAGTCCCAGCCAACCTCTGACTACAGCCTCATGAAAAATCCTGATTCTGGAACACTCTGCTGAAATATACCTGAATCCTGAACCAGAAATCTGTGAAAGGTAATGAATGATCATTGCTGCTGTAAGCCATTAATCTTGAAGTGATTTGATAGGCAGCATAAAACAGTGAAAGGCAGTTATGATTTTCCTTAGATATATATATATATATATATATATATATATATATATATCTACATATATGTATATGTATGTATATATAAATTTTTGGTTTGAATTTTTCCTTACCAAATAAAATGTTTGACATTAGATAAATTACAAAATCTCTCTAAGCCATAATTTCATTTGTAAAATGAATGGATAATAGTAATATGTATTATTAATATGGGAATATTGGGAAGTTCACATAAAATAATATACGTATACAATGTTTAACTCTTGCTCAGTACATTGTAAGTGTTCAATGAATGTATCATTTTATTTTGTCTTTGTTCTCAGATTAAACATTTCACATTTACAAGCATATTACCTTGATCTGGTTGAAATGGTTTGACATGAATCAAAATTCTGAAAAAAATTTATACTACAGTTCATTTAATTTAAAATATAAAATAGAGAGGGGAGTTAAGACAGCAGAAGCGTCGGAGGACATGGAATTCATTTCTCTCCACAGATGCATCAGGAACACATCTATAGATGCAACAGTTCTCACAGAGCACCAGCTGAACACTAGCAGAAGACTTTGGACACCGGAAAGGACTATAAAAATCCCTGCATAACTGGGTAGGATGATAAAAAGAAGGGAGAAGGAGGAGGAGAGGAAGCGGGATGGGACCTGCACCCTGTGGCGGGAGAGCTGAAGCAGAGGAGAGATACCTGAATTTGGGGAAACCTGCTCTCTGATGGGGAAAACACCTCTCTGATGGCAAAATAGATTGGGACAGAAGGGAAGCATCTGAGGCTGTCAGAAGAGGGTGAAGTGGCCAATCTGTGTCAGACAGGACAGAGTGCAAAATACACAGATGGTCCATACTGTGGCCCTAAGCGCTCCAGACTGGGACGTGTGTTCACAGGTGTGCAAGGGGGCTGGGAGCTGGAGCACAGGGATTGGAGAACAAGCCTGCACCGAGAACTGCTGTTGGCTGTGGGGAGACAGACTGAAGGGATGGGAGGGAGGAAATCCACAGCAGGGAATGCCGACGAAGGAAGACTGGACCTCCATGGAAGCAGAGCACTACTGCTGAGCCACATGCAAGGGAAGGAGCCACCTCTTTCTCCCCACACGCCTGCCGATGGACAATAACTGAAGCCCCCTGAGGGCTGGCCCTCACGTGCCAGCTACAGGGTAATAAAAAAATCCCCTTGGGACTTCCCTGGTGGTGCAGTGGATAAGAACCCACCTGCCAATGCAAGGGACACGGGTTTGAGGCCTGATCCGGGAAGATCCCACATGCCAAAGAGCAACTAAGTTCGTGTGCCACAACTACTGAGCCTGCACTCTAGAGCCTGAAAGCCACAACTACTGAACCCATGTGCCACAACTACTGAAGGCTGTGTGCCTAGAGCCAATTCTCTGAAACCAGAGAAGCCATCACAAGGAGAAGCCTGCACATCACAACAAACAGTAACCCCCACTTGTTGCAACTAGACAAAGCCTACACACAACACCAAAGACCCAACACAGCCAAAAATAAATGAAAAAAACAAAAAGGCCCCTCAAGGCTGGCCCTCATGTGCCTGCTGCTGGGCACCAGAAGAAGCCCTCATTAGGGCCACACCTCTTGTGTCCTTGGCTAATGGCTTCCCTGCATATTTGGTGCTGCTGGGGCTGCCATAATCCAAGCATTCAGACCACATCCATGTACTGTCCTTACTGGAGCAGACCCAAGAGTTCCAAGGCAGGCTCAGGAACAGACTCCTGTCAGTGGACCACATGCAGAGGCGGGAATAAAACCAAAGCTAAGCCCCAGGGAAGGGGTGACTAAGGAAGAAGATTGAGAATCTTTTCATCGGCTGTACAAGCTACAGATTAACTCCCCATGAACAACTAGGTAGGGCTTGCATATATGGAATATCTGAGTAGACAATGATTGTTCCGATAAATGAAAACAGTCTAACTCTGGCAGCTGTGGGCTTTGCGGGCAAGCAAATGCAGAAATTAGGCCAGATCAGAGTCTGAGTGGTCCCCACAGGGTCCAAAGCATGTCCAGAGACCAGCCCAAGGCAGAGGAGGGTGGCATGGGGAGGCAGAGGTGGGCTGTGGCTCATGGTATGCCCAAGGACACTTACAGCTGAGACCTCAGAGAAACATAGGTATCACTATTAATTTTACTATGTTTAGATTCATTCTGTTGTTGCTTCAGGCTTTTTTTTTCTTTCTTTCTTTTTTGTTTGCTTGTTTTTGTTTTAGTAAAGATATTTTTATTTAGTCTTTAGATCTTCATGTTTTACAACATAATTTTTATTATTATTATTTTTATATATTTCTATTTTTACTTCGATTTTCTGTTGTTCTGTGTTCTTTTCCCTTATTATTTTCTTATTTTTCTTCAATTAAAAAATATTTCCATTTCTACTTTGCTTTTCTGTTGTCCTGTGTTTTTTTCCCATTTTATTTTATTATTATTTAAATCATTTTTATAGGTTTGGTCTATTTCCTTGTTTTATTCTTCAGTTGGCACACTGCTTTGGTTTTGTTTTTAGGTTTGACATTTTTGTTACTTTGGATTCTAATTATTTGTTTTCGTTTTTGATTTCTTCTATTTGGTTGTTCTCTTGCTTTTTGTTTTATTTGATTCTCTTTTTGTTTATTTTGCATGTGTGTCTGTTTCCTTGCTTTTGATGTTTGATTTTGTTTTTATCATTTCTCTGGGGTTTTGTTTGTCTTTTTCTAAATTTAATATATATATATATATATATATATATATATATATATATATATATATATATATATATATAATTTTAATATTTCTATTCCATGCTGCTTTTCTGTTCTTCTGTCTTCTTTCTCTTTTCTCTTTTTTTTTTTTTTTTGCGGTATGTGGGCCTCACGCTGTTGTGGCCTCTCCCGTTG
This sequence comes from Mesoplodon bidens, assembly GCF_964165515.1. Lineage (NCBI taxonomy): Eukaryota > Metazoa > Chordata > Mammalia > Artiodactyla > Ziphiidae > Mesoplodon > Mesoplodon bidens. Next base: position 7,053,315 of record NC_138170.1, on the reverse strand, counting down.
CGGAGCACAGGCTCTGGACGTGCAGGCTCAATGGCCATGGCTCACGGGCCCAGCCGCTCCGCGGCATGTGGGATCTTCCCAGACTGGGGCACGAACCCGTGTCCCCTGCATCGGCAGGCGGGCTCTCAACCACTGCGCCACCAGGGAAGCCCTCTTTTTTTCTTTTTTAAAAATCATTTTTGTCAGTTTGTTTTGTTTCTTTGCTTCATTTTTCACTTGGCACTCTGCTTTGGTTTTGTTTTTTAGTTTCATGTTTTTGTCAGTTTTCTTTTTAATGTTGGATTTTGTTCTTGGGTTCTTTTGTTTGTCTGGTTGTTCTCTTGCTTTTTGTTTTATTTGGATCTGTTTTCGTTTCTTTTGTGTGTGTGCGTGTTTCCTTGTATCTGTTTTTGTTTGTTTGATTTTACATTTTACCATTTGTCTGGGGGGTTTTTAGTCTTATTATTATTTTTTAATCCCCTTTATTGATGGGATGAGTGACTTGTGTGGTCTTGGTTCCTCGACTGGAAGTCAGGCCTGAAGCTCTGTGGTGGGAGCATTGAGTCCAGGATGCTGGACCACTATAGAATTCCTGGCCCAGGGAAGATTAATCACTGAGAGCTCTCAAGGAGGCATCTATCTGCATACAAGACCCAGCTCCACCCAACTGTCAGCAGCTCTCAGTGATGGACACCTCACCCTGAACAATAAACAAGACAGGGACACAAACCCATCCATTAGCACAGATTATCTAAAGTCATACTTAGCTCACAGACACCCCAAAACACACCACCTGAAATAACCCTGCTCAGCAGAGGGAAAAGACTCAGCTCCACCCACCAGAATGCAGGCACCAGTCCCTCCCATCAGGAAGCCTATGCAAGCCACTGGACCAACCTCACCATTTGGGGGAGAGAATAGAAGCAACAGCAACTACGACCCTGCAGCCTAGGGAAAGGAGACCTCAAATACTGTAAATTAGACAAAAATGAGAAGACAGAGAAATATCTTGCAGGCAAAGGAGCAAGATAAAAACACACAAAACTAAATAAATGAAGGCAAAATAGGTACACTACCTGAAAAAGAATTCAGAGTAATGATACTCAAGATGATCCAAAATCTTGGAAACAGAATAGAGAAAATACAAGAAACATTTACCAAGGACCTAGGAGAACTAAGGACAAACAAACAGTAATGAACAACACAATAATTGAAATTAAAAATACCCTAGGCAGAATCAATAGCAGAAACACTGTGGTAGAACATATAAGTGAGCTGGAAGATAGAATGGTGAAAATAACTGCCACAGAGCAGAATAAAGAAAAAACAATGAAAAGAATAGAGGACAGTCTCAGAGACCTCTGGGACAACATTAAGCACACCAAGATTCCAACTATACACATCCCAGAAGAAGAAGAAAAAAAGAAAGGGTCTGTGAAAATATTTGAAGAGATTATAGTCTAAAATTTTCCAACATGGGAAAGAAAGTAGTCAATCAAATTCAGTAAGCACAGAGAGTCCCATACAAGATAAACCCAGGGAGAAACATGCTGAGACACATAGTAATCAAGCTAACAAAAATTAAACAGAAAGAAAAAAAATATTAAAAGCAGCAAAGGAAAAGCAACAAATCACATACAAGGGAATCCCTATAAAGTTATTAGCTGATTTTTCAGCAGAAACTCTGCAGGCCAGAAGGGAATGGCAAGATATATTTAAAGTGATGAAAGGGAAAAACCTGCAACCAAGATTACTCTACCCAGCAAGGATCTCATTCAGATTCGACAGAGAAATTAACACCTTTAAAGGAAAGCCAAAGTTAAGAGAATTGAGCACCACCAAACCAGCTTTACAACAAATGCTAAAGGAAGTTCTCTAGCCAGGAAACACAAGAGAAGGAAAAAAACTACAAAAACAAACCAAAAACAATTTAAAAAATTGGTAATAAGAACATACATATCAATAATTACCTTAAATGTAAATGGATTAAATGCTCCAATGAAAAGACATAGACTGGCTGAATGGATACAAAAACAAGACCCATGTACATGCTGTCTACAGAGGCCCACTTCAGACCTAGAGATACATACAGACTGAAAGTGAGGGGATACAAAAAGATATTCTATGCAAATGGAAATCAAAAGAAAGCTCATGTAACAATATTCATATCAGACAAAATGGACTTCATTTTTTTGAATTTTATTTTATCTAATTTTTTATACAGCACGTTCTTAGGAGTTATCCATTTTATACATATTATACATATTAGTGTATATATGTCAATCCTAATATACCAATTCATCAAACCATCAACCTCATCACTATCTGCCCTTGCTGTTCATATGTTTGTTCTCTACATCTGTATCTCAATTTCTGTCCTGCAAACCAGTTCAGCTGTACAAATTTTCTAGGTTCCACATATACGTGTTAATATATGATATTTGTTTTTCTCTTTCTGACTTACTTCACTCTGTCTGACAGTCTCTAGATCCATCCACATCTCTACAAATGACCCACTTCTGTTCCTTTTTATGGCTGAGTAATATTTCATTGTATATATGTACCACATCTTCTTTTTTTTTTTTTTTTTTTGCGGTACGCGGGCCTCTCACCGTTGTGGCCTCTCCCACTGCGGAGCACAGGCTCCAGACGCGCAGGCTCAGCGGCCATGGCTCACGGGCCCAGCCGCTCCGCGGCATGTGGGATCTTCCTGGACTGGAGCACGAACCCGTGTCCCCTGCATCGGCAGGCGGACTCCCAACCACTGCACCACCAGGGAAGCCCCCACATCTTCTTTATCCATTCATCTGTCAAGGGGCACTTAGATTGCTTCCATGTCCTGGCTATTTTAAATAGAGCTGCAATGAACATTGTGGTACATGACTCTTTTTGAATTATGGTTTTCTCAGGGTATATGTGCCCAGGGGTGGGATTGCTGGGTCATATGTTAGTTCTATTTTTAGTTTTTTAAGAAACCTCCATACTATTCTCCACAGTGGCTGTATCAATTTGGATTACCACCAACAGTGCAAGAGGGTTCCCTTTTCTCCACATTCTCTCCAGAATTTATTGTTTGTAGATTTTTAATGATGGCCATTTTGACCGGTGTTAGGTGATACCTCATTGTAGTTTTGATATACATTTCTCTAATAGTTAGTGATGTGGAGCATCTTTTCATGTGTCTCTTGGCCATCTGTATATCTTCTTTGGAGAAATGTCTCTTATGGTCTTCTGTTCCTTTTTGGATTGAGTTGTTTGTTTTTTTGACATTGAGTTGCATGAGCTACTTGTATATTTTGGAGATTAATCCTTTGTCAGTTGTTTTGTTTGAAAATATTTTCTCCCATTCTGAGGGTTGTCTTTTCGTCTTTTTATGGCTTTTATTTTTTTGCCATGCAAAAGCTTTTGAGTTTCATTAGGTCACATTTGTTTATTTTTGTTCTTATTTTCATTACTCTAGTAGGTGGGTAAGAAAGGATCTTGCTATGATTTATGTCATAGAGTGTTTTGCCTATGTTTTCCTCTAAGAGTTTTATAGTATCTGGCCTTACATTTAGGTCTTTAATCCGTGGCCCAGCTGCTCTGTGGCATGTGGGATCCTCCAAGACCAGGGAACGAACCCATGTCCCCTGCACTGGCAGGCGGACTCTCAACCACTGCACCACTAGGGAAGCCCCCCAGACAAACTTATTATTTCACTATAAAACAACTTAACTTTAGGCTTACCAAGTTCTGTTTTAAGACTGAATGTATGCTCTATGTGTTGGAAATATCACTACAATTGTGCAATTAGGGTGTTGAAGGATAAGGATATGCCCCAACCTCCACTTCATCCTAACTCAGAAACACTGCCTGAATTAGAATCCCATTCCCACCACTTATTAACTCAAAAAAATTACATAATATCTCCTTGCCTAATTTTTGTCATCTGTATTTGAAGAATTATAATTATTTTCTAGAATTTTTGAAAGGGTGAAATATTTAATGCATGCAACTGTTAGAACACTGTATGGTAAATAGTCTATTTTCAGTCATATTTAGATTTATTATCATTACAAGCATAATAAACATACAGTACAATTGCTGGCTCCATAAATGTTATATGATGATAAAGATAATCCCATAGTATATTTAAATTTTATTCTTAAGAGTTAAATATAGAAATTATAAGCAAAAAGAGAGAAGAAAGGCACTTGGATGAAGATAAAAACTTTGCAAAAATCATTGAATATAATAAAATAATGTGTGTGTATAAAACCCCTGGTTAAAATGACACAAATAGAGTGCAGGGAATGGACTGAATACAGGCGCAAATTAAAATCAAGTTGATATTGAAACTTGAAATTTCAATTTTTCAAATTTCAAAATTTCAATAATATGAAAATTGAAAGCCAAATATCTGTCATACTCTCTGAACTATAAACTTTTCAAAGGTAAACACTGTTTTCTATAATTTTTAACTCTTCCTAAACTTTCCATTTTATGATCAATATTCCTAAAATCGTAACACCAATTTAAGAACAAGCCCCAAGTCCTTAAATTATTAAAGCTCTAATGGGAGGGAGGGAGACACAAGAGGGAAGAGATATGGGAACATAAGTATATGCATAACTGATTCACTTTGTTATAAAACAGAAATTAACACACCATTGTAAAGTAATTATACTCCAATAAAGTTGTTAAGAAAAAAAAAAAAAAAAAGCTCTAATGGGGGAATAAAGGTCCTGGTTTCCAGCTGTTGGTTTGGCCTTCTAGGACACATCTGTCAAATTTATCTGTCTAATGGCAGATGTATCTGGAGCTTCTCTGCATCAGTTTCTTTGGTCGTGCCCATTTAAGATGTCTGCAGATTTCCCGAGCTGGTTCAATGTCTGAATATTTATAGATGGGTAGGTAGATAGATAGATAGATAGATAGATAGATAGTTTTGCTCATCTTTCTTTCTCCCCTGAATTTTTAGCTTCACAAATTGCAGGCATGCTAAATCTATAAGAAATTGATGGGGAAATTAGGAGGGTGGCCAGAACTTAATATGTTGCTGAGCATGAGAGAGCCCAAGGAAAACAGGATGAGCTGATTATTGAAATAAATAAAATACCTCATAGAGTGTTTATGGAGGCAGTCAGAAGAGTGTTTAATGAGCTCCAGGAAAACAATCTGATACAGAGGAAGGAGCAAAGCAAGTCTCCAAAGGTGGCATGTATACCAAAGAATTAGCAAAGACATCTTATCTTCACCTTCATTAGGAAAAGTCTCAGTGACTTAACATGTCAGAGAGATTTTTAATGACACACTACTTCAGTTTTAATTATTTTTTTATCTATATGCAAAAGCTCAATTAAAGGTTTACCTCCTCCTTATATGATCTAAGATTAGCTAGTTACATTTCAATTTAATGCATTGTTGCAGTGGTAGACTGTTAGGAGGGTTTTTATTTACAAATAAGGTCAAGAAAATATAGTACTATTTTAGAAGTCTGACTTGCATAACAGAGGGGGAAGGACACGATACGTTTTGGGTCACTGCGTCTCAATCAGAGATCATTTTGCCCTTCTTCCTCCAGGAATATTTGGCAATGTCTAGGGATATTTTTGGTGTTACATTTGGGATGATGCTACTGACATCAAGTGGGAAGAAGGCAGGGATGCTGCTAAATATCCTACAATGCACAGGATACCCTCCCACAACCAGTTAGCTGGAACAGAATGTGAGTAGTGCCGAGATCGAGAAGCCCTGCATTAAGTGAAAGATGTGTGGTGTTTCACTATATGAAGCATTTGTTTTGTACTGAATAGACCCTATTTTTCCTGATTATGTATAAATGATAACTACTTTTTAAAAAATCCCTGTTTCAATGGAAATTGAATGATCTAGTTATGTTGAACACAACTCTGATATATAGCGTGCACTCTCTCTCTCTATATATATGTATATGTAATATATATATATATATATATATATATATATATATATATATATATATATGTAGTAATAAACAATATAGGTAATATAGATATGCCCTTTTTATGCATAAACCTCCTTGTTTTTTATCAAATTCAAGAGATAATTTAACAATAATAAATTTAATTTACCTTGTAAGGTGAAATCCACAAAAAATATAAAAATAATCTTAAATATTTATTATATAATTTACCAGTCAGTACAGTGTAATCTTACTCAGAGACTCAGAGAGAGTTGGAGTTCCTTCAAGTTATCTTCCACAAGAACAAGCAGTTGTTTTACCACCTCTGATGTTGAATAAATTGCATATACCTCACTCTAAAGAGTCTAAATAAATATACACAGATATTGGTCCTAAGTTTCCACAAATGACAGACCTTAACAGTCACCCAAAGAAAAATGATGCTCTTTGAAACCAGTTTAGACTAAACTTATCTATGTTTTTATCACCAAAAACCACAAAAGATGACTGATAAAATAATAGACTAAAAGCTTTTCTTTAGTTCAGACTTGCCAGAATATACATCTAAGTCAGTTTTCCAAAACATGACCTGTAAACTTGTAATAAATATGGAGAAATCATTCATTAAGAAGTTAATCATTGTACTAAGAATGAAAAACGCCTGTTGGGGAATAAAATATTTTTTCAGGGTGATCAATGCTGATGTTTTACATTTATTTTTGGTTTTCCCTTCTGGACATATGTTAAGATCCCACTTCCTGGAGCCATAAAACTAGTCATGGCCTATAATTTTTGAGCAGAAATAATGTTCATCACTTCTGAGACCTTTATTTCCAGCCTAAAATTTCCTAGAGCTCTATTTTTCTCTGCCAAGGCCATTGGTACTATTCCAGATAGCATGTGCTCCACCAGCCTGAGTCCCAGAGTAAGGGCAGTGAACAAGGAAATGGATTTTGAAGGCTAGAATATCTTTTTTTTTCCCCATTTTATGAAGAGGCAGATCATTTGGTAAAACTATTGTTTGTGCCTATGTGGAAGGCAGATAAGGTACTGTGGTCCACAGAATAATAGGTCCCTAAATGTGTCCATGTTCTGATCCCCAGGAACGATGTATATATTACCTTGCATGTCAAAAAAGGATTTTGCAGGTGTGATCAAGTTAAGGTTATTGAGATGGCGAGATTATCTAGGTAATCTCAAGGTAATCACAAGGGTTGTTATAGGAGGAAGACTGGCAGCCCAGAATTAGAACATATGATGAGGGATACAGAGGTCAGAGTGATGCTCTTTGAAGATGTAGGTAGGCACTACAAGCCAGGGAATGCAGATAGCCCCTAGAAATTGGAAAAGTCAGGATAAAGATTTTCTCTTAGTGCATCCAGAGGAACACAACTCTGATTTTAGCCCCATACAACCAATTTTGGATTTCTGACTTCCAGAAATGTGAGGTAATAAGTTTGTGTAATCCAGCACTTAGGTAATTTATTTTTTCCTGTGTAAGATTTGAGGAGTGATGTCACATGATCCAGAGACATGGATCCAGAAAATACTTTCTAGGACCATGATGTATATAAATCAAGGAAAGAAGATCAAGAAGAAAACATATAAAAGCCCACAGAAAATAAAATTTCTTTATTGAGCTTTGTAATAAAAACAGTTGGGATAAGTGAGGGGCTAAAGAAATAGATGGAATAAGCTACCATTTTTAAGCACTCACCCATGCTACCAAGATATCCTGGGGCCTTAGTAAGGGGATATATATATATATATATATATATATACACATATATATACATACATATATAGCACAAATCCTGATTATTTTGTTTACTAGAGGATGTAACACAGAGTTAATAGTCCTTCAGTAGTCATCTTGGTCTGGCTTTGGTATAGTCTTAAACTCAGTTTTTTTTTAGAATAGTCCTGTGTAGCAAGCCATGTCAATAAAGAACATGGCTAAAAATGTCTAGTGTTTCCAGTAGGATGCAGTAACCCACCAGGGGTATGCTTGTGTTGAGATACAGCACTTATGTGCAAGTTTCATCTTCCAAAGTGTATAATTACCTGGTTCATTGTAGGCGCTTAACACATTTTAGAGGACCAAATGTATGACTTGTTTGACTAGACAGGTGCACATAATCACTCAGGTTCAGCATTTGCTTTCCCCTACAGACCATTTCTAATTTCAGGTTGAAAGCTCTATTTTTTAAAAACCAGATAGGTTAGGTTCTATTTGACTTCTTTGCTATTGTGTCCAATTGGTGGTTCCTTCTGCTTAGCATATGGTATGGTCTGAATGTTGTGATTTGAATGTTTGTGTTCCCCCAGAATTCATATTTTGAAATCCTACCTGCAAATGTGGTAGTGTTAGTAGGTGGGGTATTTGTGAGGTGCTTAATTTATGAGAGTAGAGCCCTCATGAATGGAATGGTGCTTTTTCAAAAGAGCCTCCTTAGAGCTCCCTAATGCTCTTTTACCATGTGAGGACACAGGAAGAATGTGCCCTTTAAGGAGCAAAAAGCAGTCCCTCACAAGATACTGAATCTGCTTGCACCCTGATCTTGGAATTCCAGCCTCCAGAACTGTGAGAAATAAATTTCTGTTGTTTATTGTGGTATTGTGTTATAGCAGCCCAAATGAATTAAGACAGCATACATTGATAACAAAATTCAAGTTGTTGAGTAGATAAGACAAGATCCTCTGATTTTCTGCATTTCTTTTATTAAAGGTGGGTTATTTTGTTGTCACTGAGTGTAAGGCCAGAATTGTGTTTCAGTTTGCAGTAATGTTAGCAACTATGCTCTTTAGTACAAGTCACTGGGTAGAGTCATTCTTGCCAGAAATTTTTAATTGATAGGATGGCCACTGTTAGTTTTTAGAAGGATTATTTTCCATAGTGCAGTCATGACTTAGGTCAGGATGGATAAATATTTTAATGGAAATGATCATTTTTTTTTCTTTCATATGGGAATTGTGCAGCCATGGCCAGAATCCAGTGCTATTTAGTACAAGAATGCTTCTTATAAGAAACCTCCTTTATTTTACTTTGCTAAAACTTATTTACTATTTATATGTCAGGTTAAAATTAACCTCCTTAGTCAAGCTTTCTTTACATCTCTGAGAAGTGGTCAGGAACTGAACTAAATAGTTTAATGGTACTTATTACTTGTGTGTGTGTGTATGTGTGTGTGTGTGTGTGTGTGTGAACACCAAGAGCTGGAGCTTGGTCTCTTTTTACTCACTGTATAACATAGGTTAAGAACCAGCCTCCTTCATTTTCAGTCATTATGGACTTCGCATGTGTGTATTCCATTCCTATGCTAATATATCAGGAGAAAACTCATGAACCAGATCAGAACCATCAAAACATTAGGTAGTCTTATCCCTAGTCAATGGTTGAGAGATGAACATGTGAATCAAGACAAAGAAGTAATCATAAGATTAAAGAATACCTTATGATAATTTCTCAAATGATCATGAAGGAAACCAACTGAGATTATGAGTAATATTAGCCTAGGGACTAAGAAATACTATTATCATTTTGACTACATACTGGAGAGGGGAAAAAAAGCCAGGAGATGGAGAAAAGAATATAAACTTTGGAAGTTCTAAGTATCTGGATCTACTTAAGGTACTTATGTATTTTCCAAGGAAGTGAGTGAATAAATTATTTCCCAACTATTTTATCTTAAATAAATTGAATTAGATTTCTGTCACTCACGATGAAAATAATCATAATATTCCATTTTGGTATCCTCAGCACATAACTAAATGCTAATCTAGAAATCATTTAATACATGTTGTTTAGTGAGTGTTTTAGTCAGCTATGGCTGCTACAACAAAATACCATACACTGGGTTGCTTAAACAACAGTAATTTATTTCTCATGGTTGTGGAGGCTGGAAGTCTAAAATCAGGTTGCCAGTATGGTTGGATTCCAGCAAGAACTCTCTTTCTGGCCTGTTGATAGCCACCTTCTCACTGAGTCCTCACTTGTAGGGAGAGACTAAGAGCAGATACTCTGGTGCCTTCTCTTATGCCAATCCCATTATGAGGGCCCCACCCTAATGAACTAATCTAAACCTAATTACTTCTCAAAGTTCCCATCTCAAATACCATCATATTAGGGATTAGGGCATCAATATATGAATTTTGGAGGCATACAATGGGGTCCATCCTAGTGAGTAACTGATTAAATTAGTGAATCAGAAGATGTATAATATCTGTGGTAGTTGTTTGAGAATGGGAGTTATTATGGTGGCCACATTCCTGAAATAAACTTTATAATGGTGATTACAGGGACTTCCCTGGTGGTGCAGTGGTAAAGAATCCACCTGCCAATGCAGGGAACATGGGTTTGAGCCCTGGTCCGGGAAGATCTCATATGCCGTGGAGCAACTAAGCCTGTGTGCCACAACTACTGAGCCTGTACTCTAGAGACTGCAAGCCACAACTACTGAGCCTGCATGCCACAACTACTGAAGCCCGTGAGCCTAGAGCCCGTGCTCCACAACAATGAGAAGACTGAGGACCAAAACAAAGAGCAGCCCCTGCTTGCCTCAACTGGAAAAAGCTCGCATGCAACAACCAAGACCCAATACAATCAAAAATAAATAAATAAATTAATTAATTAAATAAGAAGATTATAAAAGTGGTGATTACAATCACTTTAATAAGGGGTCATATTATTATATTATCATTATATCCTACCCTTTGCTCAAAAGCATAATTATTAAGTCCATGGATGGAGGATGGAGACTAATAAAGGTTTCAAGGACCAAAATGACAGATTAAAATACAAAACAAGGAAATCTCTGAGTTCTGGTGAGTAGTTGCCAGATATTCATCAGATTTCCTGAGCATAGATGAACAAAAGTTTCCACATGCCATAATTTGGGAATATTAACATATTCCTTCTCTTTTGGACATTTGTATCAAGTAGAAAAATAACTTTCAGCAAGCATTATTTCTACAGACAATGTAAACAATATAATATTCCAATGCTGCTGTGTGGGTACCATTTATTGAAACTTTGAAATGTTTAACGGCTTATGTAAAAGATATTTGTGTGGATGAAAGAAGAACTGTCTGAAGAACAGCACTCTAAATAATGCCTAATGTCTTCATCACTTGCAGTGAATGATAAAAGTATTTGCAGAAACAAATATGAGAGGGAGGGGGAGGTGGATTCCTGGTGAAAGGAATCAGAATTTGATCATTACAAACTCCTCATGATCCTGTAACACTAGCAAATTGCAGATCAACCTCAGTGTCATTGAGACTGACAGTCACTGAAATTTCTACTGTGATGTAGAAAAGAAAATAATCTATTTCAAATGTTTCTGGTCTCTAACTAATGGAATCTATACAGAAAATAAACTAAGATCATCTATATTGGTCCATTCCTTAGTTCATTTATATTTCTATTCAACCAAAATAATTCCAATGGCAGATAGAGATATGAAAGACATTTTATATAGGCTAATATATTTCCTTTGTAAACTGGCCAAGCAAGACAAAATATTAAGGAAGCAAATTCCCAAGTAAATCTCAATTCATCTACCCCTTTCAAAAGAGTCTTCACTGCAGAACAGAGCCTGAGTTTACAGAGCAACAAGTTAATGTTTTATTATTCTGATATATTTTCTGAAGCTAAGAATGCTGAAGAGTTTTGAAGAGAAAACCCTAAGTTCTCCCTTACAACTCTAAATGCACTATCACACTGATTCTGTGCATGCCTGTTGGTACAATTTTTTGACAGATTTTCTGGGTCCCCAGACAAAACAAACTGATGTACACAAAGTTCAAAGTTGTGAGTTTAGCTTTAGAAACTCTCATAGGAATAAATATAAGCAACTGTTCTCAAATAAACATGAATCACCCACCTTATCATTCAAGCTGGTTGTCATTGTGTGGTTGGTGGAATATTAATCCAATTATACTTATTTAGAAAATGTTATTTATTATGTTAGACATTAAGCTGAATGTACTTTGAAGCCCTACAGAATCAGATTCTGGTTCTAACATTAAATACCAGTCATCCATAGACATATATGACTTAGACAAGTTTCTCTGAGGTTCAATTTCCTCAAATGCATGAAGGATGTATTCACCATTACCACATTTAAACTTCCATTTCTTGCATTATGGTAGATTATGTATACAGAAAAATTATATCAAATACAAATAGAATAAAGTGACACCTAATATTCAAAAATCTTGCATTACTGAGCAATAATTTTCATTGAAAAACCTTCTAGATATCCCTAATGTTAAGCAATGGTGGTCTATCTGAATAAATTATAGCAAAATCATATCACAAAGTAGTAGGTAAATGAACAAAAAAAGAGTGGAATATCTGTGTATATTGCAGTGTAGTATATTCAGAATATACTGCTGGATAAAAAAGCTAAGCATATAAGATATGTATGGAAGGCTAAATTTTACCAAAAAGGGAAGAATTTCTGTATTTAAATGTATTAAAAATAATTTTTATTATATTTTAATTTAATTTTATTTAATTTATTAATTTTTTTTGCTGGTACGCGGGCCTCTCACCGTTGTGCCCTCTCCCGTTGTGGAGCTCAGGCTCCGGACGCGCAGGCTCAGCAGCCATGGCTCATGGGCCCAGCTGCTCCACAGCATGTGGGATCTTCCCGGACCGGGGCACAAACCCACGTCCCCTGCATCGGCAGGCGGACCCTCAACCACTGTGCCACCAGGGAAGCCCTTTAATTTTATTTTTATTATACAAGAATTTTATACATAAAACAAACCAAATATTACCAATAAGAAAGAGAATGAACAGGATAGATGAAGATCATATATTTAGAAGCTAGATTTCTTAGAATATACCTTGTTTTGTAGATTTGTCTTTGTAACCATATAAATAATTCACAAAATTTTAGAACAAATTAAATTCAAAATCGTACTATATAAAAACAATGAGTGATTTGATCTCAGAGAGGCAGCAGTGAGTGATAGCATGAAGCAAGATCTTAATAGTCTGCCCAGGAATTGAACCTGGGTATCCTCGATGAAAACCAGGAATCCTAGCAACTACACAGCCTGGCTCTTGCCCCCAGTAAAAAACGCATTTCTCACAGAGGCAAAACATGTAAAAACAGGTACAAAGTTTATTATTAGAGACATGGCACAGCAACAAGTGGGAGAGCACACAGAGAAACAGTTTGTTTAGTTAAGATAGAAGCAAGGCACAGATGTACACATGGAGAGAAAGGGTGTGGGCATCCTCCCTAACGAGGAGTGCAGTAGAGAGGCAGTTAAGTCATTTATATATGGCAGTACTTCCGGGTCTTTGTTTACCTTTCGCCAATTATCTGGTTTCTTTTTCCACACGTGACCTTCCCTAGGAAACTCCCCAACATGCATGAGCAGCTTTTTTCTAAGATGGATTTCAGCCCAGAAGCCTATGTGACGGCTTCAGCCGTCATGTATTATGGGGTGGTGCCCCCTCCTTTTTGACCCCCAAGGAGGCTTCCTGCACATGTGCAGTGTCTCCCTTGCCCTAAGGATGGGAAATATGTGACCTCTTGATACTTTACTCAAACAGGGTTTAGCCCCTCTCTGTCCCTGCCATGACTGTTATCTTAAGGTGTCCACAGGAGACAGAACTTGGCTATTTACCCTGTTTCTGTTACTTCCATTTCAGAGAGCAAACAGGAGGCTGATTTAAATGTCTAACTTGGAGCCCATCTATCTCCTGTCTCAGGAAATGTAAACAGGAGACTTGTAAGTGTCCAGCCTGAAGCCCACTTTTTCCTGCCCCATGAAATGTAAACAGGGGGACAGTTGTAAATGCCTAGCTTGGGGTCCATCTATCTCCTGCCTCAATTTGATAGCAATGGGTACTGCTAGTTTCTACATAATAATTTATGTGTTCCTTGGAGAAGTGGCTGATTCTTGTTTGTGGAAGAAAATACATAAAATAAGCTGAGAATCTCTTGTGGTAACAGAAGAAAAAAATATCAAAGCCGAACTATTAGGATTATGTTTAACATTCAGGTGGTACCGTAAAGAAATATCTACTGGTCAACTATGGGATAATTAGACATCAGCCAGGACAATGGTAGCAATGGATTGAATCACATAAGTTATGCTCACTTCCATAGACATATAATGATATTGATAGCTCACACACAATTACACAAACCACTGAGCACTGTAAGACACTAGTGTATCAATTCATCATTGTGAAATTTACAAATAAAGACTCAAGTATTTATAATGTAACCCAAAGCAAGCTTTTAACCTTGTGGGTTTCTGCTGAATACAGGAGACTCGAGTTGCTATCTTGATAGCATGTTGCACAAAGAATAAGAGATAAATTCTGACACCTGTACAAGAAGGAAACTGTAAAAGAAAAGTTGGGGGACTAAAACTTCCCACTGAGAACTAAAAACTCATAACAACAAGCCAGCCTAAGGACAGGTTTTTAGTAAGATTTTTATGCTATTCATGTCACTGGAGAAACTGCATATTTGTAAAGTATAGTTCCAGGTTAGAAAGAGAAGCTGGAAAAAAAAAAAAATCTCCAGAGTGACTGATTTCAAATCAGGCCATAAAATAACCCATACAAATAAAATTCTAAGAAAAAGTAGCACCTCATAGTCAAAAATTTAAAAACAAAAGAGGAAAGCAGGAACTGAATTGAGAGTTAAAATAAAGTAAAATAGACAAAATCAGCTATGCAAGAGTTCAAAAGTTAAAATTTTCACAGCATGTGAGATTAGTAAACCCACACTTCAGTTGCTAGAAGAATTAAGTAGTCTTTACAACTCCACTGGGAGAAGACAACTGCAAAATTGAACTTGGTTTTTCCTGGACCCTGCCCTATGCAACTTTTAACTTTACTGAGTTTAATCCGTATCCTTTCACTGTGATAGACTGTAACAATGACTATACCAGCTCTTCTGAATTATTCTAGCATATCATAGAACCTGAGGGTGGTGTTGGGGACCACCAACACACTGACTGAGGAAAGAAAACTTAAAAGTGGCGTCAAGAGAAAATGAAATGGTTAAACTCCGATCTACAATTTCCCTAAATGGGAAAGGGGACCAAGTTGTTCTGCAGAACTTAAGACTGATTTAGTGTCCAACACTCAAAATGCACAAGCCTGGGAGGAACTAAGGATACGTACATAAAACAGTATAAGTCAAGTAGGACAAAGAGAAGGTGGGTGCCAAAGCAGCATTAACAGAGTTCTTTACATCTTTGTTTCTGAAATAGCTGCTTTTATTTATCAGACACATCTTTACCCTCACTAGGATATTTTCTGATGTGGAAGAACAAAAAATAAGTAAGTAAATAAATAAATACAATGAGATCTTCAACTTTGGTACTTAGCAAGATCCACAGAAGGTTTTATGAAGGAGACTTGCTGCATCCCTCTTTAGTACCTGCTCTACCAACCTTGTGCTCAAAAGTATGGCTTCAGATCCATTAAGACTTGGGTCCATATATTTTCTCCACCATCTCCATTATTATCTATACGAGGTTTATACAGAATTTTTAACTTTTACTTAGTTTCAAATTCCCCATACTTATAATGGGGATAATTATATTACATTAGGGTGTGTTATGATTCTATTTTAATACATAATGTTATGTGATGATTATATGAGGTTTTGGTAAATTTCAAGTGAGATGATGTTGTAAATCATTTAGCATGGTAACTAAACAGGTGCACATACAGATTATTTAATAACTATACTCTTAAGTATTACAAGTAGTAGTAGTAGTAGTAGTAATAGTAACAGGAGTGAGTGCTTTGTAATCACTAAATCATCTTAGACCTATAAGGCATTATGTAAGGGACAGTTGTTCACAGTACAATATTCATATGATGGAAGTTCATAGTGTCTTCCATGCTAGCTAGCAAGCCACTTATTATCATTCTCTCAGTGCTAAGCATACAGGCAACTTACATTATATAGTAGTTAACTGACTGCTTTCTAATTTAGTTATGGGGATAAGAAGAGAAATAGAAGGACCCAGCTACACTTTATTCACAGATATGAAGTTTTGAGTCAGCAAAAAGTAAATGACTTTCAAGACACACAGGAGCAAAACAAATTCCCAAGCCAGCTGAAGGCTAATCTGCTCAAGACATTTGCCATCCAATCCCAATAAGGTACACTGCCCTGATCCCTGAATGAGGAGTTAAACTGAGAAAATGTCACTCCAGACAGAGACCTGGAGATCCACTACTCCCAAGGGCCTCAGAATTGAACAAAAAGGCCATAGACAGAAATAAGTTTAGTCTGGCCAGTGAATCAGCTCCACAAAAGGTGTTAAAGTATTGAATACTTCTGGAGTTAGCAGAAACTTCCACTGATCAAACCAGTGATCCCAAATCCAAAACAAATTCTGCTAATTTGCTGAACCTTAAACCACAAGCATTTTTATTATTTTTTGTTATCATTGCTTTTAACAGAAGCGTAGATAAAGTGAAAGGTTAAAAAACAAAGAAATTAGGCTTCCCTGGTGGCACAGTGGCTGAGAGTCCACCTGCCGATGCAGGGGATGCGGGTTCGTGCCCCAGTCTGGGAGGATCCCACGTACTGCGGAGCAGCTGGGCCAGTGAGCCATGGCCGTTGAGCCTGAGTGTCCAGAGCCTGTGCTCCACAACGGGAGAGGCCACAACAGTGAGAGGCCTGTGTACTGCAAAAAAAAAATATATATATATATATATATATATATATATATATATATAAATATATATATATAAAGTACCATTACTATCTTCATCCATCCAGAGGTGGTTTAGTTTATAAGTTACTAAAAAAGAACAATATTAAAATAGATCCTTTAAATGCATTAATATGAAGGAAAAGATAGCTTACGGTGCTGGTAAACAGGCAAGTAAGCTAACAATATGCAAATGCTTCTAGGAATCCTCCATTAATAGGTGGACACCCAGAGTGAACAGGAGCAGAATCAATCTTAAAAGCCAGATATACCCTTAACTTTAAGATGTGAGGATTTCTATTCAGGGACCATTTACCAAGCCTACCCATAATTTACTTCTGAATTTAATTTAGTTTTTAATGCTTAAGGGAATTTTAAGTCTTTTCCTGGTTTAATGATTCTTAAATAATATAGAAATCTTGTTAAGAGTGGGGAAAAGGGTAGCAATTAAGTTTTTATTGGGTAAAACTCGAGCAGTGATTACTTTTTTGATAGTGACCATGTGCCAAAAGCTGATTGCAGGAGCAACAGATATATTCTAGGAGAATAACAGGAAAAACAGGAAAGAGGAAAGGAATATTGAAATAGAAGTTTGGAAGTTGATCATGGTAATCTTTAATTCCAAAACGTTTCCTAAGACAAGTTAAAAATCAGTTGATGTATCAAATCATTATGTTGTACACCTGAAACTTACACAATGTTCTATGTCAATTACATCTCAATGTTTTATCTCAATACAGCTGAAAAAACTCAGTTGAAAAGCAGAACTTTTAACCATTGTGATTAGATGTAGGCTGCTATACAGCAAATAAACAAACAGGCCAGACCATCCCACCATTGTTTGGATCGAGGTATGGTGATCAGGCAAATAAATAAGAATGTATATCAGGAGATTCAAAGAGTGTGACAACCATGAATATGAAGCTGAAAATGTCCTCTCCAGTAATGACACGTTCAGGAAAATGTAAAGAATTGATGTTGTAATACTGATAGCTGAGTTACTGCCTCAAAACTATCAGGAGATGATTATGATGATTGATGATGATGATGATGATGATGATGATGATGATGATATTTTTTTTCAAAATAACCAATAGTTGTGTCATATTAGTAGGTACTAATAAATATTTGTTATATTTATTTATGTTGAATCTAATAAGAGAAGTAACTGTAAGAGAATTTTGGAGTATATGGAATCTGAGAGGTGTAAAGAAATCTTCAGTTTTATACCAGTTTTACTATGGATTTGCTCAGTAACCTTGCAAAAGACACTCTTTTTTCACATTTTTAAGTAAAGGTTTTGGATCCCAAGGTATGTAACAAATTTTTGTCTTTCTTATTCTGGCATTGAGGTAGTTTCCAAATTTGGAGTGGCCAAGTAGAGATAAAGAATAGTTCAGAGGTTGTGTGTGTGTGAGTGTGCATGTGCACATGCACGTACACATGCTTTACCCTTGAGATGTTAATCTCATATATAAAAATATGTTCAGTTCCAGATTTTGAAAGAAATATTTAAAAATTCATTTTACAATAAGATAATTAACTCTAAAAAAAAACGTACTGGAAGAGAATCTGCAACAAAGGAGCTAAACCCGATCCCTGAATCTCTGATGGCTTCCTTTTATCCAGCCATGCTTATAACACACAATATAATCAGAGGAAAAAGAGTAACCAATCAAGAAACACAAGCAGTTATCTAATGTGTACAAATAAGTCCTTACAATAATATATTTAAATCAAATATGTTGACATCATGTAATCTGGGGTTAGACTGCTTTTGTTCAAATCTGAGATCTGCTAATTACTATGTGAAATTAGGCTAGTTACTTAATATATTAATTGCTCAGTTCCTCATTCTTAAATGAAGTGGTCACCTACTATTCAACCCAGCAATCCCATTCCTAGGTAATAACTCAAGAGAAATGAAAACATATGTCTCAATAAGTATGCACCCATACAAAATAATCTGACACAACTACTTACTGTGGTTCTATTTGTAATCACTAAAAAACAACCCAAAAATTTTATTAATTTGTGAATGGAAAAACTGTGGTACATCCATTCCATGTAGTACTACTCAAGAATAAAAACAAATAAATATTTGCAATAATGTGGATGAATCTGGAATGCATTATACAAAATGAAAAAAGACAAAATAAAAGGTCATATGTTATATGATCTTATTTATGTGGTACTATGGAAATAAATAAATAAATAAACAAATAAATAAATATATTCCACATAAGTTTAATGTGTCACAAAATATTATTCTTCCTTTGATTTTTTTCCAATCATTTAAAAGTGGGAAAAAAATAATCTTAGCTTACCATCCCCTGTCTTAGAGCATTGTTTAGTTACACATATTTACCCTCTTTTCTCCTGCTCTGAAATGGCTCTCCCAAATTTTATTCACTTCAGTCAATGCACTGTAAAGTTTTATTGGTTAGAGAAAAGTCTGCAAATTTTCCAGATGTTTCCCAAAGACCCTGGTTCCTAGACCACACCACCTTGCTTCAGATCTCAGGAGTGTCCTCTGTTAGACCATTCCCTTGTCAGAACCTTTTTCCCCAAATGGATTGGAAATTACTGTTCTTTTTACATGTCTTTAATGACATTAAAGGGGATGATATATGCAAAAGAGTTCTGAAAAACTAAAGGGCTATTTAAATATAAATAATGCGCTAAACTGCCTTCAACATGATTTTTCACTCTGATAATGATTTATTTAGCTAGTCATTTCTCCTTGATACAATAAAAAATTCTTTAAGGCTAGGCACTCTGCCTCTTTATTTCTGAGAGACTAGTAAAATGCCAAACAGGTAGTAAACTCATCAATAACAGTTTATGATATTAAATTAAGCAATGATGAAATAGATTATGATGATAACTATCTTTCACACCTAAATGGACCATTGACTAATTTTTGTTAGTATTTTTCTCTCAAAACCACAGGATACCTTTGACACCCTTGGACAGAGCTGTCATCACTTTCCATGTGGTTATCTATATACCATACTGTTATTAGCTCCAATGACTATTATTATTATTATTATTATTATTATTATTATTGGCGGTATGCAGGCCTCTCACTGTTGTGACCTCTCCCGTTGCGGAGCACAGGCTCCAGACGTGCAGGCTCAGCGGCCATGGCTCACGGGCCCAGCCGCTCCGCGGCATGTGGGATCTTCCCGGACAAGCGCACGAATCCATGTCCCCTGCATCAGCAGGCAGACTCTCAACCACTGTGCCACCAGGGGAGCCCAGCTCCAATTATTTTGAAAGAACACGACTCAAAATTATAAAGTAAAAGAAGCACAAATATTTGTTTTCCTTTCTTTCCAATTCATCCACATCTGTTCAGTTAGAGTCATCATTATAGCTCTTTATCAACTGCCCCACTTTTTCTGTCCATCCTCGGTCTGATCTCCATTACTTCCTACATGAATGAATGCAATATCCTCCTAGGTGCTTGCCTTTCTTCCTACCTTCCTATTTATTTTCCTTCTCAAATTCATCCTCCTCAGTACAAATTACTTGGAAAAACCTTTCACCTAGGCATTTAACACTCTATCTTTATGCTTTGACACAGGATCTCCCTTCCACCTGGGAGTTTTACTTATCACTTCTGCCCACATATCAGAATTCTATCCACCCTTGAAAGTTCATCTCAAATATCAGCCTTTCACTGAAACTATTTCCAATGCCCCTAATCCATGTGACTACTCACTTCTTTGCATCTCCATGGTAGTTTGTTTCTTGCCTGTGCCATTTATAAGGACTTATGGCCTTGGATATGTTTTTAATCTGTCCCTTGGTAGATTCTATATTTCTGGAGGCACACACTTTATTTCTTAATTTTCACATTCTCAGTCTTGCATAATAAATGATCAAGAATAAATGTTTTTTTCATCAGTATGTTCTCCCAATTCAAAGTTGATCTTTCTTTGTTAGCTCAGACATTAAGCAAGATCCTTTTTGTGTGAGAAATTACTGTAGTTGACTCATGGATAGAATACCTTTGAGATAAAATGGTAAAGCTATTGAATAAGTTTTACAAAAGCTATCTGGGCAATAGAGGGAAATGGGAGAGTGACACATAAATAGGGGGTTTAACAGGGGGCAGAGCAAAACAATGATCAGAGATTGATCAGGGATTGATCTGAGAAGTCTTCTTTAAGGACCTAAGTCAGCATTTTTTATATTCATTTCATTAATTAATATAACTAGAGGCACAATTCAGCTGGAGTCACAATAAATAATTTATAGCTAAAATGTTGAAAGTAAAGAAGTTGGTGTTAATGGAGCTTTTATTCAGTCTTACAATTATTAAGTTTGAATTCTTTTTTTTTCTGAAAAGCTAAGATCCTATTAAAGGACCACAAAAAGTCAAAAATGAACATTACAGGTATTACTAGTTAACGTTAATTCTTTTGGACTTCATTTGGAACAGGGCTTGTTATTTATGGACACTGTCTCACTGCTGAAGTCATTCATCCATTATCACTTGTCATTCGCATCATCCTACCATAGACTGGGCAGGCATTGTTGTGAGACTTAATCCAGTAGATGAAGTGGTGCCACTAAAAACAACCAAAAATACGTGTGTGTTAATTTCAGACTTTTAGTTAGAGAAAGGAAAAGTGTTAGGTTGAAAGAACATGTAGAATGGGATAATGCATTTGAATAGAAACTTCATTCTTTTTAAAGATCTTTTATTTGTCTCGGTTATCCTTTTGTTTTGGCTTTGAAAATTTCAAAGTATTTAACAAAAGACTGATTATATGCCTGACTATATGGAGTCCCATGACTGAAGAAAGAAAGCCAGTGTGAGTTTCTGCTCTACAGAGGCTAGAGATGGGTTTGATTAGCTACGACATTTTGAAGGGTGTGAATGGATTTAGAAGAATAACATAATGGACACAGATTACATTTTGAATTAGCTGCCCAATGGTTATAAATTCAAGCACCATCAATCAATTTATCTCTCATCGTTTTAGAGGCCAATTCAGTAGAAATATTGCACTAATTTGTTTAAGTATAATTTACATTAGGTTTTTCAAAAGCACATGATCAAAGATATTAACTATAACTTTACACATATGTAGACACAGCAACTAAATGAGAAACTGATATTTTATCTGTCCTATAGATACTTTTTCCTGTTTCTCGAGATTTGGAATGGTGAACTTCATTTGGATCCTGAATAAAATTGACTGACTAGGTGCTTGGATGTATTAAAGATCAGATGTTTCCTACACTACTATATGTAAAATAGACAACCAACAGCACAGGGAACTATACTCAATATTTTGTAATAATCTATAAGGGAAAAGAATCTGAAAATTTTGTATATGTATGTATAATTGAATTACTTTGTTGTACACTGAAACTAACACAACTTTGTATATCAATTACATTTCAAAAAAAAAAGAAAATCAGATGTTTCCTCTACCTCATAGTCTGAATTTTTGTTTATGTACCACAGTATAAGAATGTTGTTTGACAACTCCATTACTAAAAGTAGCGCTAGCCCATTAAAAAGATTTAGAAATAAACCCCAGAAGATCTACTCTTAACTATTTACAAAACTGAAGCAGTTTGAAAACAGTGAGTTACTTATTGAATCTGCCTGGACATCTGGAAATTTCCCAAGATGTGTTCGTGTATCTTGTTTTGTCCTACAAGGTTGCCTTAGCATGCCCCTGAATTTCAGTTCCCTGGGTGAGTATTGTGGCTTCTCCCTCTAATTTGACCAATTCACAGAGCTGCCAGCTGGTAGCTGGCCTGGCTCTCAGAGTTTGGCTGTGGTGCTCATTACTCAACAAAACATTCACAGAGCACCAACTTCAGACAAGTTGACTCTGTGCTGTGATAGGGTAAGACCAAATAGGACAACCATGATCACATGTGAGCACAGCCCAAACAAGCGTAGCACAAACACATAATGACAAAAGCCCCTCTCTCCCAACTAAAGTAAGTGACTCTTGCTCCTTTACCAATTATGGCCTTAGTTCTCCACCTCTCCTCCTGTTCCATGATACAAACTACTGATGCATCCAATCATAGAATGCCCCTCTCTTTCTAACAGCATCCAAATCAGAGAGAGAAAAAAAAAAAAGTGCTTCCTTAATACCTTCTCAAAATTACCTATTACAGGCCCAAATTTTATCACTAATCTCTCGTGACACCCTGAGACAGCCCTCAGTTCTGCAGGGTGTACAGTCTTCTTTTAGAAACAAAGAATAAACTCAGATTTGTTTACTAATGAATGTGTTTTTTGGTGGTCAATGGCAGGCGGGCATTGACAATTTATTCATTGAGCATTTCCTACATGAGTTCTATAATCATAGTGCTCTGGTAGACACCATGTAAATAAAAAAAAAAAAAACATGAAGATGTCCTTGTTTGTATGCTGTAAAAAGCATACAGCATTTTAGAAAAAAGAATATTCTCAATGATTCCTCTATGTTAAGCAGTATACTAATCATTTTATGGGCATTAACTCAGAGATCCTTACTACAGTCTCAGAAGGATGGCAGTGCTGCTATCTTTATTGTGCCCACTATAAAGTTGGTCTTACAAGAGTTATAATTTCCAGAGTCTCTGTGGCAGAGATGAAAATTCACCATTCAGATCACCTGTTGAGGGGGCATAGTGGACTGACAGCCCCATCTGCTACTCGCATGATTCACCACTGTGTTGCCATCAACAACAGTGGTGATGTTGTTGGTGATGTTGAAACGCTTTTCCCAGCTGTCCCCTCACATGCAAATTAGAGGGCAGTGGGAGTATGAGTGTTAGACCATTCCTATAGGACAGAACCCCTCTAATGGACAGTTGTGGCTCAAAGACTCCCCATTGGCCTAGCCAAACCTTTATCAGAAGGAATCAACAGTCTGAGACTCTTCCTACTTAACCTTTCCTTCCTGCCTTTCTATTTACAGGTGTCAGATCTGCACCATGGTCTAAAATACCTTGCTGTCTCTCCCTTGTCTGTCACAGGTGTTTCCCCAATACATCTCTTACACATTTAATCTCTTCTTGAAATCTACTTCTTGGAGAACCAGAACTCACAATCACTCAAAGTGTAAGGAGAGGAGTTAAATTTTAGTATTGGATAGTCTATCACTGTTCCTAATGTTTTTTAAAAAGCAGTGAAAAAATGAGGCCATTTTAACTACCAAATATTGAAGGATGACTTTTAAGATGTCAAAAGCGGAAATTTAACTGAGATAGTGCCCGAATATTTTGTAAAATTTGTCTGAGATGTGCCATGATTAATTTCCTTCTTTAATCTCTCTCTCATTTATTCCCAGGACTTGGGCTTGCTTCTTATGTCTGATACCTATATTTAAGTTGTGGATTTCTATATTCCACTAGCTTTGACCAGAACTGTCTTCCAGTCTGTAGAAAATATTTTATCCTTCAAGACACACTTAGCTTCTTGAAGGAGGAGTATTGATGCATCTGAAGGCTTAGTCTGGGCCTCTTTTCAATTCACTCATAGTATTTTGTGTTCATCACACATGATGAAATTCAGAAGTTCTCCTACTTTTATCTCTCTTAGTGTCAACAAGAAACAATATGTTTTTAATAATTGCAGCTCCTAATAGTTTCTGGTGTAGCATTGCTGATAAACATATTATTATTAAATGAATGCATAAGTGAAAGAATGAATAACCATTGATTAATTACTCTGATTCACCTCTGAATTTCATATTTCTGCATGTACTCTATGGTCTTGGTTCCAACCCATGTGAATGTCTGGTATTTCCTCTGCTGCTTGCTCATTGTACTGGCTCATAAAACTTAACAGTCATATGCTCTATTAGGTCATATCTTGACCAACCCTGTATATCTTGACAGTTTTTGTGAAAAATTAAGGTATTCCTGGATATTACATTATGCATATATGATAACATGGGATGTAAGTCCCATGATGGCAAGTGTTTACTTCATCTGTCCTGCCCATGTTCTATATCCAGCACCAGACATGTTTTAGGAATTCAGTTAATTAACATGATACCAGAGTACATAAAATGCTATAAAACACAACCGAAGGTCAGGTTAAGAAGATGAGAACTTATATAGATTACTTGAAAGGATAGAGGCTTTATCTTTAGAGAAGGAGCAGGTGAACTTAATTACATAATTATAGATTATTGGAAAATCTTGAGCACTGGAGAGCTCTAACAATCACACAAAGGTCCATTAATGCCCAAATATTCATATACAAGCCTCAGGGATGACAGAGAATAACATACGTGACCTCATCAAATTTCATCTACTCATGAATGTGCTGTGAATTACTGAAGTAGCCATCTTTAGCTCAAACAGTGAGATTTTTAAAATCCAGAATCTGGATGGGAAGGCAGTAAAGTAAATGAAATGTGAAACTGTTCTGTGATTAAACTCCTATATAGCAATGCATCCAGTATGGTATGTGGCTGAAGTCCTGGTAAGCAGTACTTCATTGCACATTATCCATTTTATGACCCACACAAAAAATGTAAAACAGCTATCTAGGTGAGGTAAATGGAACACACTGGTTGTTATATTTAGTAAAGAATGGAGTAGATGTGGTTAATAGATTTAAATATAAATAATAACCTCTTTCATGTCAAGGGGATTCTATGCAGAGAATTAACTATTTATTTATAGGACAATAAATCTTGAGATGTACTTAAAGTTGGGAGTATCTCTTTTACGTGGTAACATTTCCTGTGATAGTCATGGGTCTATAAAGTACCCAATAGAATACATAGATTAAAATCGAATATAGTTGAAATAAACATGTAGCTCTTTGGCCAAGACAAAGCAAACATGACTGTGAAATCTGGTTGCTGAAAAATAATACAGGCTTCCTCATGGCAGGATAAAACTGATGAGAAGGACTTTGAATAAAATCCTTATTAACATTTCTACTCAGTAACAATGGGCTTTCTTTATGGAGCCCATAGGTAAGTAGAAACATGCTAATACTTTTGATGGTCCTGGTGGTAAATTGTTCTGACTAGGCTGCTTTATAAGCAAAGTCAACAATATTTCAGTTATTTATTTGCTGCTCCAAAAGAAGAGGCTCATGTTGATCTAAATAAACAACAAAAAAATGTATAATAAAAATTCAAAAGCAGTTCTTGCCCCAGGCCTACTTCTTGATCAGAAATGATCTTTGTGCAGCCCCAAATCTCTGACTTACATTTAGTCATTCAATCACACATCTGTCAAATCCTTCCTGATGGCCCAATAAGTAAGTGCCTAGTAACTGGGAGGTTACAAACTTCAATCATCTGGAAGGGAAGTTAGATAAGACTCCTCAAATTGTGAACATGTTTCTTCGCTTACACCGGCTGCCTCACCTTCCTCATAAACAAGTGTCCTGTTGAAACCCCAGTGCAGGACCAACTGAGGTAGGAGCGGTCACATAATAAGGAAGGAAAATGATCAACAGTTCAAATTAGAAGCCATCTGGACTCAAATTCTCAACACCACCTTGGACAAACAAGTCCTAAGCTGTTGTATTCAGGACATTTTCTTCTGGGGGTACAGATCAAGAGGTCCAATGATAACTTGAACAGTCTCAGTTTCAGTTGAGGAAAGAAAACAGGATTGTTTTTACAAATTAGTTATCAAATTAGAATTATTAAAATAAACTTTACCAAAACAACAGCAATACCACAAAACACTTCTGATTATCAATCTGAAGCAGAGATTGGGTCTCAATAAACAGACTAATCCAAAAAACTTACCTACATTATGCCTTTTAATCACCACAATAACTTGGAAACTGAGGAAGAGTAAAGTTCAATACCTTACCCCAGGTCACAATACTAGGAAATAGCTGACCTGGGATCTGAGCCAGGGTCCACCACTGATGTATCTTGTGATATTCCAAGGGAATATGAGTAACACTCATGAATATAATTGATACAGAGATGAATTTCAACTCAAAAAAAAAATTGTAGTAATTATGGTGTTGCATTAATTGAACACACAGATTCTTGATGTAGTGGCTTCATATCTTTAGATTTTAGGTCCTGGGAGTATTGAAGAAGAAATTAACTAGTCATCTATCACAAATAGTATATGTGGCCTGAACTGTGTTTCTAAAGACTGTAAATTATTAAATCATTTAAATTTAAAATATACTTGTCTCATTCTAAAACCTTAGCTCCAAGGAACAAAATACAGTCCAGGTAGCTTACATATAGTTTAATTTATCATAAAAAAATATAAGAATTAAAAAAAAAGTCTCATGGAAGCCAATAGGTAAAAATACAGAAAGGTCCCAAGGTGAACGAGGATGATGTCCAATTCCATTCTTGATAGACAGTCATATATTATATATATATATATATATATATATATATATATATGTCTATATTACATATATATAGTAAAATAAATATATATATTTCAAATTTATTTAGCATATGTATGTTAATTTTATCTGAACAAATGTTTAAAAAGGTGAATTTTATCTACCCTAGAAATAGTAATACAAATTTGTTTTTCTAGATCAGCATACATAGACAGATCTATCTCTACCTCTATCTCTATCTCTATCTCCTTCTCTATCTCTATCTGTCACTCTATCTATCTAGAGAACTCCATGTACTGGCACAGGTTACCAAATGGGGTCCCTGACAGGGTCTTATTCTCATCTCCTGAAACATAAACCTACAGTTACCTTTGTGTTGCTGAATGGCACCTCAGGCACCATGACCATAGAGTAAAAAGGAGTTAGGGAAATACACAGCCCTTCCTCAGTTGGAGTCATGTATCTACCACTGGCACAACCATCGGTGGTTGGAGAGTAGGGTCACCTAATATTAACATGGCTTTCCAAAATCATACACCAACCAGGAAGGAGCCTGGTGTGGGGAGTCCTTACAAAGTAGCATATGTGTGCTAGAGAGATTCCTAACTGAAGCTCAGCTTAGTCGGTACTCACACCTCTTTATCTCCCTGTTCTTTCAAGTCTCCTCAATAATCTATTCCC
Source organism: Mesoplodon bidens (assembly GCF_964165515.1). Taxonomy (NCBI): domain Eukaryota; kingdom Metazoa; phylum Chordata; class Mammalia; order Artiodactyla; family Ziphiidae; genus Mesoplodon; species Mesoplodon bidens. Next base: position 7,025,698 of record NC_138170.1, on the reverse strand, counting down.
AGTCCAATTAAACCTCTAAATTCTAAAACTCTAAATTCCTATTGCAGAAAAGTAATTCAAATGAGGTAAGATATCTTTTTTAATTAATTTATTTATTTTAACATCTTTATTGGAGTATAGTTGCTTTACAACAGTGTATTAGTTTCTGCTTTATAACAAAGTGAATCAGCCATTATTTGATTAGAAGTTATCATAAATTCCATCATTGGTTCTTTCTATCCCTATTCAATGATATCAGCTTTGCCTCAGAATTAAACCAAATTGCCTCAGGTTTAAAAAATAGATCTTACTATTTAACCCCTATGAACCTGAGTTGGGTAGAGAAATCATTTTCATTTTATGTAGAAATAATGTGGTATTAAACCTTCTCTGTCTATTCAGTTTTTAATCTTTTGGTCACCAGCATTCCTCCAAGTGGAGACTTTCATGTGAATCTTCCAGACCACCAGGTTTTTTGTTTTTGTTTTTGTTTTTTTTTAGTAAGTGACAAATTTACACTGTCATCCTAGCATGACAGATGAGTCAAATGATTTGAGTTCTTGTCCACCAATGGTCAGTGACAGATGTCAAAAATAAGTGATGGAGCTGGAAAAGATTTACATCAGTGCATGTGTTCTGATCAGACACAGAACATCAAACAGATTGTCTTTCCTCCCACTCAGACACTTAGATTATTATACTTACCCTCTCTACCATAGGCCTTTGTGTGTGTGTACATCCATGTGATTCTCTACATCCCCTAGCACTTTTTCTTCTTCATACGTTGCTATCTTGCTTTCATTTTAAAAGATATGTTTGCTGGATATAGAATTATAGGTTTAAAGTGATTTTTATTTGTTATTTTCCCCCCTAAAGTGTTGTTCCATACTTTTTCAATTGCCTTGTTTTTTTTTTTTTTTGAGGGTTTTCTTTTTGTATATTAAAGAAGTTGTGGCACATATATACAATGGAATATTACTCAGCCATGAAAAGAAATGAAATTGAGCTATTTGTAATGAGGTGGATAGACCTAGAGTCTGTCATACAGAGTGAAGTAAGTCAGAAAGAGAAAAACAAATACCATATGCTAACACATATATATGGAATTTAAGAAAAAAAAAAGTCATGAAGAACCTAGGGGTATAACAGGAATAAAGACACAGACCTACTTGAGAATGGACTTGAGAATATGGGGAGGGGGAAGGGTAAGCTGTGACAAAGTGAGAGAGAGGCATGGACATATATACACTACCAAACTTAAGGTAGATAGCTAGTGGGAAGCAGCCGCAGAGCACAGGGAGATCAGCTCGGTGCTTTGTGACCACCGGCAGGGGTTGGATAGGGAGGCTGGGAGGGAGGGAGATGCAAGAGGGAAGGGATATGGGAACAGATGTATATGTATGACTGATTCACTTTGTTATAAAGCAGAAACCAAATATATATATATATATATATATATATATTAAAGAAAGAAAACTGAACTTGTAATTTCCAGTCTGACATACAAAGAGCTTGGATCCTAACAGAAACAACAAAAAAGATGAAAAACTAAAAATCAATAACTCTTCTTAGATGCAACAGAGAATCAGGGTCATAGAACAAGTGACTGAAAACTGGAGAGATAGGCAGATATAGAGAATCACATTTTACCAAGAGAAGAACCACTGCTGGAGGGATACTTAGAGGGTAGTTGACTAACTGCTGGAGACTGAATATTGACTAGCTTGAGAGAGAAAATTTTATGGAGGCCTGACTTTGGAAACATCCTCACATGTTCGTGAGTTTTACCTCCAAGAGTTCCACCAGACTCTGTAAAGATTGGAGAAAAACTCCCTCCTGCTTCCAGCTAGAAGAAGGGGAAAGTAGCTATTGTGAAATAAGCCTACGCCTTTCTATATTCCTTGATAAATGCTGGCCCTCAAGGGAAACTATTTTATAAAATCTAATCAATGTGTGGAAATGGAAATATCCAAGTCCAGCCCCTTCTAGTGTTCCTGTCTTATCTAAAGAGTACAGTAGACAGCTGACAAGTACTTAGAAAGGTCACAGCACAGGTGATAGGATAATAGAATATTTCCTTTTTCCATTACATCTTATTATCACAGCAATAGGGCTCCTGCATAATAACTGGAGATTACAGCTGAAAAAAATTTCAAGACTCAGACCCTATTTATGCAGTCCTTAGAAAAACACAAAGAAGTCAGGGGAAACAAAAACTGGCTTACCAGAGAAAATTTTAGTCTCTGACACTTATGGCTACAGCAAACAATAAACAGATCCTATCTCCCAGTCAGATAAATATATAAAAACATACAATAAAGATCTATTTACCTTGTTTCCTTTTACCTGCTATATAATGTATAGCTTTCAACAACAACAAAAAAAATTACAAGTCAAGCTAAAAGGCAAAAATACAGTCTGAAGATATAGGGCATACATTAGAACCAGAGCCAGATATGACAGAGATTTTGAAATTATCAGACCAAGAACTTGAAATAACTATGATTAATATGCTAAAGACTCTAAAACATGGATAATGTGCAAGAATGGATGGGTAATATGCATAGAGAGATGCAAACTTTAACAGAGTGTTATAAAAAAAACTGCTAGAAATCAAAAACACTGTGACAGAAATAAAGAATGCCTTTGATGGGCTCATGATTAGATTGGATACAGGCAGGGAAAGAAACAGTGAAGATGAGGATATAACAACAGAAACTTCCCAAAGTGAAATGCAAAGAGAAAAAAGAGAATGGAAAAGATGGAAAAGAATATCTAAGAAGGCTGGAAAAATTTCAAATGGTGAAATATACATACGATGGAAATACCAGAAGAAGAAGAAGAAAGATAAAAGGATGCAGAAGAAAAATTTGAAGTAGTACTGGCTAAGAACTTTCTTTGAAAAAAATTATTATTTATTTATTTATTTGGCTGCATTGTCTCAGTTGCAGTACGTGGGATCTTTGTTGAGGCATGTGAGATATTTTGTTGTGGTTTGCAGTCTCTTTGTTGAGGCAGTTGGGCTTCTCTCTAGTTGTGGCGTACAGGTTTTCTCTCTCTAGTTGTGACGCGTGGGCTCCAGAGCACGTGGGCTCTGTAGTTTGCAGCATGTGAGCTCTCTCACTGAGGTGCATGAGCTCAGTAGTTGTGGTATGCAGGCTTAGTTGCCTCACAGCATGTGGGATCTTAGTTCCCCAAGCAGGGATGGAACGTGCCTCCCCTGAATTGGAAGGTGGATTCATTATCACTGGACCACCAGGGAAGTCCCAGAACTTTCTAATATTTTTGACAGACACAAAGACAAGAAGCTCCAAGAACACCAAGTAAGATCAATACTAAAAAAATCTACACCTAGGCATTTTAAAGTTAAACTTCAGAATATCAAAGACAAAGAAAATATTTAAAGAGGCCAAGATGGGTACAGGGGCAATAAATACCTTACCTATGGAGAAACAAGAATAAAAATTATTCCAGGCTTCTCTTCAGGCAATATTCAAGCAAGAAGAGAGTTGAGTGAAATATTAAAATGTGAAAAGAAGAAAAATCCTAGAAATCTAGATTCAGCAAAATTACCTTTCAAAATTGAGAAGAAATAAAGGTAAAATGAAATTTAAAAAAGAATCTTATTCATAAATGTTCTATCAGATAATAGTTTGTTCCAAATAATAATTGCAATAATATTTTAGATGATTATGGTTAAGTGAAACATATGTCACCAATATTATAAGAGGTGGGATGAAGAAATTTGAAATAAGGTCCCTGAACTAATCATTATGTGGTATAGTTTTATTTGAAAGTAGACTTAAATTAGCTGTAAATGAATATTACAAACTATAGGACAACCGGTAATAACATTTTGAGAAATATAATTAGTATGCTAAGAGAAGTGAGAAATTTGAATCACATAAAATGCTCAATTAAAAACAGAGAATGCAGAACAAAATGAACAAGAAACAAAAAAATCAGACAGGACAACAAATAGAAAATACAGTAGTAACAAATGTGGTAAATATTAAAACAACTTTATCAATAATCATTTTAAAAATAAATGGTCTTAATATATATAGAGAGACTATCAGACTGGATTAACAAAACAAAACCAAAAATGTATATGTTTTCTACAAGAAACCTACTTTAACTTTAAACACAGGGATGGAAAATATATTATACTAACACTAATCAAAAGAAATCAGGAATAGCTATATTAATTTTAGACACAGCAGATTTTAGTGTAAGAAAAATTATCAGATATAAAGAGAACATCACATACAGATAAAGGGGTCAATTCTTCAAGTAAGCGTACAATTGTTAATGTGTGTGTACTCAGCAACTGTACATCAGAATGAGTGAGGCAAAACCTGATAGAACTGAAAGGAGAAATAGACAAATCCACTATTATAGTTGGAGACTTTAAGCCCTAATATTTGTAACTGACAGATCCAGGAGCAGAAAATCATTAACTATATAGTTGAAATGAAAAGTACCATCAATCAAATGAATCTAATTGACATTTATAAAATACTTCATTCAACATCAAAATACACGTTCTTGTTAAGCTCACATGAAACATTCCCCAAAATAGGCTGCTTCCTGAATCATAAAATACATCTTAGCATATTTAAAAGAGTAGAAATCATATAAAGTATATACTCAGATGACAATAGAATTAAACTAAAAATTATAAAAGAATGAAGCTAGAAAATCCCAAAATATTTAGATATGAAACAGCATACTTTGAAGTAATACATGGGTAAAGGAGGAAGTATCAGGGAAACTTTAAAATGTATTTTGAACTAAATGAAAATGAAAATACAACTTTTCAAATTTTGTGTGATACAGAAAAAGTAGACAGAGATAAGTTTATAATATTAAGTACATATATCATAAAAGATGAAAATCTAAAACAAATAATCTAAACTTTAACATTAAGAAATTTGAAAATGGAGAGGAAATTGAATTCAAAGTAAGCAAAAAAATAATAAAAATCAGAATAGAAATCAAGGAAATTGCAAACAGAAAATTAACAGAGAAAATCAATGAAACAAAAGCTAGTTGTAGAAAAGAGAAATGGAATCCATAAAACTTTAGCCAAGCTAAACAGAAACAAACAAACAAACAAAAAAAGATACAAATTATTAGAAATAATAATTCTGGGGCCAACACAAAGCATCTCCTGGTCATTAAAATGATAATAAAGGAAGATTATGAACAACTCCTTACCCCAAATTTGATAAGTTAGATGAAATGGACCAGTTCCTTAAAAGTTATTATCATGAAGAAATATTTGACTTTAACAAGCTAGGGATGGAAGGAACTTCTTCACCTGGATAAAAACCATCTACAAAAAATCCTAGAGCTAACATCATACTTAATGGTAAGACACTAGTTGTTTTCCCCCTATAATCTTAACTAATTCAAAAAGACAAGAAAAGGTAATAAAAGACATACAGACTGGGAAGGAAGAAATAAATCTGTCTCTTTTCACAGATGATATGATTGTTTATGTAAAAAAATCCCAAAGAATTGACACACACACACACAGACACACAAAAACAACAATATCTCCTGGAACTAATAAGCAGTTACAGCATAGTTGCAGGATATGAGGTCAATATATAAAAGTCGATTTGTTTCTTATATGGCAGCAATGAACACTTGAATTTGGAATTAAAAACACAATACTGTTTTCATTAGCAATAACAAAAATTTGAAATAGATATAACTCTACCAATATATGTACAAATTTCAGAGATGTATGAGGAAAACTATAAAACTGATGAAATAAATCAAGGATCTAAATAAATGGAGAAATATTCCATGATTGTGGATATAGATTCATTGTTAGCAGTCTATTCTTTCTAACTTGATCTATAGATCCAATACAATCCCAAGCAAAATCCTAGCAATTTATTTTTTGGTTATCAATAAACTAATTCTGAAGTTTATATGGAAAAGCAAAAACCCAGAAAAGCCAAGACAATACAGATTGTATGAATTCAAGACTTACTATAAAACTACTGTGATCAAGACATTGTGGCAATGGTGAAAGACTAGACAAATGCATCAATTGAACAGAATGGTGGCCCAGAAATAGATTCACACAAATATAGTCAACTTATATTTGATGAAAGAGCAAAGGCAATTTTATGGAAAAAGTAAAGTAATTTTAATACCAGTAACCCTGTAAGACTAAACAAAATATTATAAATTATCCATTCAACATTTGTTAACAAGATACCAAAGAAAAATATTTATTGATTTGCCTCTTCTAGTAAGAAAAAATAGATATTTTGAATATACTTCCAATGCAACATTTATGCTTGAGATATGGTGATGTCACTTCACCATATCTTGTGAAGGGACTTAATGTCTAAATTTTATGATAGCAAAGTTGGACTGGTCTGGCATTTTTGCTGCTATGCAAATAAATTGAACTTTCTAGAAGTGGCCCTTTAAGACATATTAATCCCTCCTGGGTCTTAATCTTGAAAACGAAATACCTACTGGTTGATGTATATTTGCAGACAAATGGCTCACTTAGTAGATAGGTAACAGAGAATTTGGTTAGGAGTGTAGTGTTATATTAAAAGAAATAAATTTTAATTCCATATGCTTATACACTCAGTATAAGTAATCAAAATGATAAGAATGACTACTACGTATTTCATCCCATGTTTCAGATATTTTGTTCACAGTTGACATATGTTGTCATATTTAATATAGAAAAACACCATGGGATAGGTATCACTATCAGAATTTTGTGAATTAAAACTCTAGCCTAATGTATGTTAAGCTCCAAAGTCCCACAGGAACTAATAAGCAGAGGAACAAGAATCTGAACATAGATTATTATTTGACTCTAGTTGATGCTCATAATCAGTACTATAATCAGTTAGAGAAAATTCTATTGCAAGAAGGATGTTAAAAATAAAGCAATGTTCATCATATTAGCTATTTTTACAATAAGTCTGCATAATTAGAACTCTATAAAATTTAGTGATATACAACAATAAACATTTCACTCATGTTTCTGTGGGTCAACTAGAATATGCCTAATTAAGCAGAGCTCAACTTTGCTCGGTTCCAAGTTGCATGTTAGATCATAATCTACTTTATGTAACTCTTATTCTAATTAGGATGGTGAAATGCAGATAGCTAGAAAAATTAAGCACTGCTGCACAGCTATTTGGAGCTTGTCTTTGTTGTCCAGTCCATTAACTAAAGTAAGTTACTGGCAAAGCCCAAAATCAAAAGCAAAGGAAAGTATACTTTCCATTGTGGTCAACCAGAAGGAAATGAGTATTTGTTATATAATAATCTAATCACACATACACACACACACACACACACACACACACACACGCTACCATCACCCAATCCCCTAAGTACATATTGCCTATGGGTGCCATTTTCTTTCTAATCAAAGAGTCATTGCTCAACTAAATCACCCAATCTTCTTCCACTGTCTCCCTGGCATTTAGTTAGCTTCTTTGAGTTTGAGAGTCCAGATTCAACAACCATCATATTTATAATTTATTTTCAAAAAAAAGAATAAATGTCTCCTGCTGGGCTTAATTACCCATATTATAGTTGAAGAAGAAAAGATGTGATACCACTGGAGATATATTAAAGACACTAATGACTTAATTTTATAACTAAAAAAAAATTTTTAAGGAGTGGGGGTGAAGATACATGCACCCTGAAGTTGGAGTAATTATTTAAAGCCAGAGATATAGAATGTAATATTTTTGGCTATTTAGATGTCAAAACTGTCTCCTCATAAGCAAAAATAAGCATTGTCATATTTGCTAATCTGATATAGTCTGTGTAATTTGATAATGTGATCATTTTCTTTGCAAGATATTGGCTTTTTGGTGCCAGACTAAAAGATATATAGGTATGGGGTCACTCAAACCAAGAGGTAGGGGTAGGAATTTATCCATTTAAGACCTTTAAGAACTGATTTCTAAATTAATATATAATGCCTGTGTGTGTTCCTAACACCTAAATCCAGAAGGGGAAAGGTAATTTTAGGAGATTACACACTCAGGATCACAGCATAATGATCAATCCTTTCTTGGTAATGGAAATATTTCCTTTATAAAATCACTGAATGGTTTTAAAAGTCACGTGGCAAACCAGTTTGTCTTATGCGAGTGAGAGTCAATTTAGAAAAGCTTTCTGTGCCTTCCACTACCACATGTTCTGCCTTAAAAGTTATTTCTTAGTACTCAAAACAAACACTTGGGAAGATTCTGAGATTATCAGGTAAGTTCTCATTTTTCATTGCCATCTGGATTCAGAATCCAAAACAGCACTATTTCTTCAAAAAAGCTATTCCTGGAAAACAGAAAGTTGAAGTTGAATTGAGGAATGCTCTGATTTAATGTTTACTTTGATCTCATCATAATTCCAACCAATCTAAGGCAAGGAAGAGAAAGGAATCCTTTCTAGACCTCAGAATTCAGTCCAAGCTTAGCCATCAACCATATGATATGGTATAGATTCAATTTATGCATTTTAAAAATTTTGTTACTCAAAACAAGGAGGTTGTTAAAGACACTTGTCACTGAGTCTGCCGTTCTCAGGCTCTAGGCAAGACTATAGTAAAATCATATGAAAATGAAGAATTTTGTTGTGAGGTTATTGTAATGATGAAGACAGGACAGGATTTTGCTTAGAACAGACTGAAACGTTGTTACTATCCACTCTGGAAAGAGGAAAAAATAAACGTTATAAAATTATGAAGGAGACAAAGAGTATGGACATGGCATCATGGAAGTCTGAAAGACGTGATAGGGAGCCAGAGAAAGAGATGCATAGCTATTGATACTTAAAGGATATAAGTTTTACCTAAATTATATGCTCTACCAAACAGCAGTTACATACATAAAATTTATCATACAGGGAGTTCAGGCTGACATTATAAATTATTAAGAACAACTTGCCTAGGTTTATAGCTATTTTAGAACTTTTTTGAGCAATTGTTTTCATCAAGTCAAAGATTCATGCTTCAGTATTTATTCCCCATTGACCCTCCTCATCTCCCCAACACCATCACACTTGTACCTTATAAGTGGTGTCATGTAGTGATAATCTGAAATCCCTATTGTGGTTGAACATTATACATTAATCTTTTACTAACTGATATTATGATCAACTTAATACAGTGTTTTATGCTCTATAGATGCAGGACATAGGGGAGAGCCATAAATGTTAAAATGTGTGTCTAAGTATGTAAGATGCTTCCAGCATCAAAGGATACAGAAAGGGGTAAGGACAATGTGAATCAGTTCATGACTTGGTTGGCAAAAAACAAACAAACAAACAACAAAAAATTCCCCCCAAAATCACATTTCTGGAGTCAGCAAGATGGGGGTATAGGAATTTCTAGTACTCGTCTCCACCTAGAGATATCATTGAAGAAATATCTGCCTATGAAAATGCCTTCACAGGCACTAAGGATTCCAGAAGTTAGGGATTACATCACTTGGGTGGAGCACAGATAAGAGACACATTAAAGAAAGTAGTAAAGATAAGTTCACATTACCACTGTGACCCCCACTCCAGACTCAGTCAGCCCAGCATGGAGAGAGACACCTACCACTTGATCTCACTGAAAGGAGCCCAGCACCAGGCCTGCACCAGCAGCACTGGTTCCTGTGATGCCAGGCTCCCAGCCCACCCCAGCACCAGTCAGGACACCATAGTTCCAGGGCCCAGGTGGTCTCTTGCAGTCCTAGGCTCACAGCCTGCCACAATACCAGGCTGACCTCCATGGATCCAGCCTCCAGACCAGCTCCCAGAGACCTAGAATCCTCCTGTGTCTCAGTGCTAGGCCAGTTCTCATGGACACAGACTCCAGCATTGCAGATGCAGGATTCAGACCCACCCTAGGGCTAGGCTGGCTCTCAAGAACCCAGGCTCCCAGCCTGCACCAACACCTCCCAGTCTGCCTTGCAGACCCAAATGCCATGGAGACCTAGAGTAATCAAAACAGTATGGTACTAGCATAGAAACAGACACATAGACCAGTGGAAAAGATTGAGACCCTATAAATAAACCCATGTATATATGGTCAATTAATTTTTGACAAAGGAGCCAAGAATATATAATAGGGAAAGGCTAGTCCCTTCAATAAATGGTATTGGCAAAACTGGATAATCACATGTAGAAGAATGAAACTGGACCACTATTCACTCAAAATAGACAAAAGACTTACATGTAAAATCTAAAACTATAAAACTCCTAGAAAAAAAGCATAGGAAAAAGTTCTCAGCTTTGGTGTTAGCAATGATTGTTTTAGATATGACAAAAGTGCAAGCATCAAAAGCAAAAATAAACAAGGGGACTATATCAAACTAAAATGTTTCTGCAAAACAAAGTAAACAATAGAATTAAGAGGCAACCTACTGAATGGGAGAAAATATTTACAACCTATATATCTGAAATATAAAGAACTCATACAACTCAATATCAAATAAATAAATAAATACATAAATAAAGTAATGCAATTTAAAAATAGGCAGGGGACTTGAATAGGTATTTTTCCAAAGAAAACATATGAATGGCAAACTGGTACAGGAAAAGGTTCTCAGCATCACTAATAATCAGGGAAATGCAAATCAAACCACCAGATACTACCTTACATCTGTTAGCATGGCTATTATCAAAAAGACAAGATTGGGAAGGATGAGGAGAAAAGACAACATTTATGTACTGCTGGTGGAGATATAAATTTGTATGGCCACTCTAGAAAGCAGTATGAAGGTTCCTTCAAAAACTAAACATACATCCAAACATCACATTCTGGTTATATATCCAAAGGAAATGAATCAGGATCTAGAAGAGATATCTGCACCTCCAAGTTCAGTGCAGCATTAGTCACAATAGTTAAGACATGGAAACACCCTAAGTGTCCATGGACAGATGGATGAATAAAGAAAATGTGAAATATTTATCTCTCTTTATCTACATAAATATAGATAGATATAGGTATAAATACACACAATAGCTTGTTCTGCCCTAAAAAAGAAGGAAATCCTGCCTTTTTGTGACCATGTGGATGGACCTTTAGGGCATTATGCTAAGTCAAATAAGTCAGATAGAAAAGACAAATACTGGATGACCACATTTATACATGGAATCTAAAAAAGCTGAACTCATAAGTAGTAGAGTCTGAGGAGTGGAAGAAATGAGGAGATACTGATCAAAGAGCAGAAACTTCCAGTTACACAATGAAAAAGCAGTAAGACTCCAAGTTCCAGATAAAAGTTCTCAGTCTTTACAATTATAACTCCTCGGAGCCTCCTATATTCCTTCACGTACATTCCTCCCATAATTATTTCCACAGCTGCAAAATGAGTCTTTGGCCAATAAATGCTTCCTCCCTATGGAATGAATTTCCTTTTCCTGGTGTTTGCTATCAAGATCAAGTCTATTTTTTTTCTTTTCTTTCTTTTTTTTTTTCAGATACCACTGAAATAATGGGTTAATATAGAATGTTTTGTGTATATAATAAAAAGTGGTAGTAGAAAGCTCCCTGAACTTTGAAGGAAAGAACTTGGAGTGCCCTTTACATGCTATGTAATTAAGGAAGACAATGTCCTCTTCTGTTTAAAGAGGACAATAATACCAGATCATTTAAACTTCCAATTTGTTCTTCAGGTCAAATAAACTAACCAACCTTTTAATTTTTTTGCATTTTCTACAGTAAGCATTCATTAATTGATTATAAAAAAGCATTTCTAAAAATAGTTCAAAGGCAACCTCCACTCAGAAGGCGTCTTTAGACTTTCCAACTCATACTCAAATATTCCCATATATCCCCTCATTCAGATTTGGGGCACCATTGATGACAAGCACATTTTCTCTTCAACCCTGCATTTCCTCCCAAATCCACAGGGCCCAGGATGAAGAATCCAGTCTTAAGTGTACATGCCAAACAAAAAGTACACTCACCTGCTTTAGAAACACCCAGGATGTTTTGCCCTGAATTTGAAGCAGCACAAGTGGCCTGGTCCATTCTGGTTTCAAGTTCAAAGGCATCAGGCAGGTCCCTGATTTAGCAGCTAACTTCTTTCAAGAGCTCCTTGGTCCCCTCAGACATGGGAATCCTGCATTTCTGGGGGATATGCTACTCCACATTTGCGTTATCTAGCAGCACATCACCAACAGGGAGATCTTGGTCAGGACCTCAGGAGTTCCTTCTTGATCTTAGAGTCAATGAAAGTGATTCTTTCTATCATTGCCCAGATGATAATGCCCAGGGCAAAGATGTTGGTTTTGGTTGTGTAGCATCCCTCCTAGAGTTCAGGGGGTTATTTAGAAATCTGAGCTGTCGGCTTAGGGAAGCCAGTATTTATCCACATTCACATTTGTGTTGTCTTGATTTCCCTCTTTGATTTGGGGAGGTGGGGGAGAGGGGGCAGCCCACCACAGACTTTGCTTAGTTCAAAGTCTGCCACCTTGAGGACGGGGGTGCCAGACCTCTCCGTGCTGAGCTTGTCCTCCAGCTTTAGTCCCTGTGCACGATGTAGTCTGAAGGTACTGGTGGCCCTGAGCTGTAGCATGAAGCTTTGTCGGTGGCTGGGTCCAGCTTCCAGGACAGGACAGACTGATTCAGGCCTCCATGTTCACATAAGCCCATGACAAAGCAGAGGTAGCAAGGCTCCTCAGCATAACCCAGGAGCCTTTCTTCTTTGACGGAGGTCTCCAACAGGCACAGATAAAACTGTGTGCTCTTGTAGCCACTGCTCACGCACGTACTGGTCAGTCGCACTGTGTGCCACACTCCTCAAACTGCACAAGGTTCTGGTGGTACCGCTTGAGGCTGGTCAGGGCACAGAATTCTGTCACCCCCTGCTCCAGGTTCTCCAGGCTGTCACAGCAGATGTTCTTGACCTCTGCGAGGGCCTCACTGTCTCCTAATCCACACAGTAGCTGCTGCACCTGACGTCTGCCAATGGGCTGTAGTGCCCACCAGCTGCTGCCCTCAACCACCATTGTGCCAGCTAGGATCTCCTGGGGCCTTGGCTTCCACTGGATGCAAAATGTCATGAAAAGATATGTTAAATTAAAGAAAAATATTTTTTAAGTTCTTTCTTTATTAATCATAGCTTTCACGACAGTGTGAGTGTAATTTGAATATGAATTAAAAAAATATGAGTTCTAGCTCTGCAAAGATGATTAAAATCATCGTTTCCACTTGCTTCTATCTAAGCCCTATTGTAACATGAAGAATCCCACCTGCCTCATTCCTTCCTTCTTGAACAGATGGATCATAAAAGTATGGGCTCATGGAGGAACATTTAGTCTCATCCCATTACACCTCCTGGCCAAGGGAGAGATACAAAACAGCCACTATCCAGTTCATAGATTTATAACCATCCAAGAGAATGTTTCTGCAGGCCTTGCTGGCTAGCTGGGTTTGTCCTTGGCTTGTTCCCAATAATATAAAAGTCAATTATAGTAATTGCTGACCATTAGGTATCACATGTATGCAGGCCTGAAGAACTATATTATGCCTATAAGTAGAAAAAGAAAATGGATCCTTAATATGCAAAACGTGAGGAATATATATATATATATATATATATATATATATATATATATATATATATATATATAATTCTTAGTTTGAAAAAATGGTCAAGAAATGGGTTTTGTTCAGAAGGACCATAAATTAATAGGGTATGTGAGACAGTCAAGCCCATTTTCAGGGATTCTGTGTAATTTACCCCCAGGAACATCATTTGCATGTGAAAACGTGTATTCATAAGTATGTTTATGGAAGTTTACCATCTGTCATGGATGACAGATGGTTGGAAATAACCAAAATCTGTATCAATGAGGGACTGGATAAATAAACTATGGTATATGTATACAATAAAAAAAACCACTATGTTTATGTCAATAATGATGAGTAAAATTGAAGTCTGTGCCAGGTAAATTTGTCCATGATATACATTTGACTGAAAAGGCATATTGCATAAATTGTCTACTATAGTACAATTAAGTTAATACTTGAAAGGCTGTACATGTGTGTATGTGTGTGTGTGTGTGTGTATGTTAATAGATATCAAGAATTCACTAAAATGTTAATTATAATGAAATTTTGGTGACTTTTTATTTCTTTCTGTCTTTGTTTCTCTATCTTCTCTGTGCTTTCTGGTATGCTATTTACATTATTTGAGTATATATCACATTTACCAGAAATGATAAATCTCATTTTAAACCATGCTAAACTATATCTCTGTATATGAGAAACATGGGCATTTTAATTCATTCATTCAACAGTTCCAAATGTCTGATATGTTATAAAGGCCAGCTTCCTTATTATTCCTTAAACCTGTCGTGGACTAATACAATAGAATGAACCATAACAAACATGTGAAATACAATATAAATGAGTAGCTGAAACCATGATCACACATATTTAGGTGTCATAGAAATATTCAGTTGCTATTAAAAATGTCTACAGTCTTACACTTAGTTTCTATATTTATCTACTTGCTAACTGGTAACACACAGTTTTTTATCCAACCCAAGTCTGCAGATCACACTTAGAGAGACACTGCTGTAGAAAATATGGTAGTGATTAAGGGAATTAAAGAATGACATTAAAAATAGACCATTTAATTAATGAGGATATGCTGAGCTTAAAAATAAGCCATAAAATCCCAATGGCTTAAACTAATTTCGAATGATGATTTCTCAATCATTCAAAGCCCATTGTGGTTCAAACCATGGTCCTTTATCTTAGAGCTCATACCACCTGAAACATTTGGCTTCTGGATCCTCATGACAGAGGGAAAGAGAAATGAAGGAGGAACAGCAGTTCTTTATTACCTCCGATGGTAAGGACTGCATGTCATTGTTGTTCTCAGTCCATTAACCAGAATTAGTCATACGACCACAAACTAAGTACAATTTAGGCTGAGATACATGAGAAAAAGTAGATATTTGGTGAGCATTAACTTCATTGAGAAGTTGTTCACCTGAGTTACCTGGCAGTGTGAAGATCATAAAGATTATAAGGGAGTTGAGACTCAAACTCAGGTTTTTTTATTCCAAATTTAACATATATTTGTGTCAATCTAGATAAACAAGGTTATGCTGAGTAAAAATATAATGTCCCAATCTCAGGAGCTCAGCACATGATGTTTATTTCATGTACCATTCAGGGTCTTGCAGTCTCACTGTGTGTGTGTTTCCAAGGTGACAAGAGGAAGAGAAGAAAGTTCCTAGAGAAATCACACCTATTCTCTATGTTCTGGCCTAGGATAGATACTTGTCATTTTTTCCTGAGTCATTTGGCAAGAACTGGACCCATGAACACACCAGTGCAAGAATACTGGGCTTTGAGGGAAAGGCACATGTATGTTTGGCAAGCCGTGCATGGATATATGCATATTTTGTAACATTCAACTAAATCAAACCAGCTTTCAATCATTACTTACAGTTTGGATATTTCTTTTCAATTGCAGGTATTTTAGAATGGTTAAATAGACTCTGTAAAGTTCCTATGTTCTTCTTTATCTTTCACCCTTGTAAATTTATGTATCTACGAAAAGCCAGTTCAACTGTTTTCCCCTAAATTGTTCAATCCTGTTGGGGGGAAAACATCAGTCAAAACTGTAAATAGTTATTTGAAAGGAAAATAATAGTCAAATTAGTCAACCTAAAAATGTGTATAGGTTTATCCTCATACTACCTTCTTTAGGTTTCCAATGATAAAAATGAAAACAGTGACATGCCTAACTATTGTTCTCCTTTTTCATCAACAAAGAGATTTATCATTCTGTTTGCTCTAAAGTGGACTAGAAAATATATGTAGGTACTCACTTATCAGAAAATACCTTTATCTGAGTCAAGTTGTATATGATATTCATTCTTGGAGAACCCTCCAAAAGAATACTCAAAGAATGTATATTTTAATTAACTGAAGAGTAGAGACAGTGATCTGTTCCAGCTGACATAGACTTTCACCAGTGTGAGCCAGGAGGAAGGACTGGTGATGTCTTCAGACAACCATTAGCCCACAAGTATAAGAATCAAAGCCATGTGTTTGAATTAGATTGAAGTCATCACACAGGCCTGTTCTTTACTTAAAATATCCACATTTCATCAGAAAATATGAGTTAAAAAATAAATGTAGGCTGTAGGAAAATGGCACCTGAAGTTGTAACTGTGACAACAGACCACATTGAACTTGTCAAGACCTTGCAAAAGAGGGTTTCGGGTTTCAGTACTCCTTATCAAAATTCTGTCTGAGGTGACTTCCATCTGTCTTGGTAGGTATGTGGATAAAATTACCAGTTCTCTATTAGCATATGTTTTAATTCTCAGATGTTTGTTTATGGGGGAAATTAATGTGGCATGAAACTTGCAATTAGTTTCTTATACTGTTAATGACAGGTTCCCATAAAGTGCCTTGCATTGAAATATGGAAAGTAATGGCATTAATAAGGTATACATATGCTCAGACTCAGATCTGAAAAAAAAAAGAAAAAGAAAACCAAATTAGTAGAGTTTACTGGTTAAAAATAAAGCCATATAGGGCTTCCCTGGTGGCGCAGTGGTTGAGAGTCCGCCTGCCGATGCAGGGGACACGGGTTCGTGCCCCGGTCCGGGAAGATCCCACATGCCGCGGAGCGGCTGGGCCCGTGAGCCATGGCTGCTGGGCCTGTGCGTCCGGAGCCTGTGCTCCGCAATGGGAGAGGCCACAACAGTGAGAGGCCCACATACCGCAAAAAAAAAAAAAAAAAAAAAAAAAAATTAAAAAAAAAATAAATAAATAAAGCCATATGACAGGATCAGTAGGAATTTTGCAATTGGCTATCCATTTAGCAACTTGAGTATTAAGGAGTTATTTCTGGCCAAAGTCTTTGATATAAATTGGTCCCCTTGGTTAAATAATGGGAAGGTTACTTTTACCTGTCCATGTGTATATTGTTATGGTGAGAACTTCGGTTTATATTCTATTGAAAAACTGCTCTGGACTTGGTTTGAAAGATAAACATATAAGTAAAGCCAGGTTCCTGCCCTCTAGAAGACAGGTTATAGGAGTGGTTCCTATAGGTCATTGCACATTAGACATACCTGAGAAGCATTTTCAGAAATAGAGAACCCAAGGACCCTCCAATCATAAATTCTTACATAGGTTGTAATTCATTAACCCTTTTCCTTTTTTTTAACATCTTTATTGGAGTGTAATTGCTTTAGAATAGTATGTTAGATTCTGCTTTATAACAAAGTGAATCAGCTATACATAGACATATATCCCCATATCTTCTCCCTGTTGTGTCTCCCTCCCACCCTCCCTATCCCACCCCTCTAGGTGGTCACAGAGCCCCGAGCTGATCTCCCTGTGCTATGCAGCTACTTCCCACTAGCTACCTATTTTACATTTGGTAGTATATATTAGTCCATGACACTCCCTCACTTCATCCCAGTTTACCCTTCCTCCTCCCTGTGTCCTCAAGTCCATTCTCTATATCGGCGTCTTTATTCCTGTCCTGCCCCTAGGTTCTTCATAACCATTTTTTTTTTAGATTCCATATATATATTAGCATATGGTATTTGTTTTTCTCTTTCTGACTTACTTCACCCTGTATGAATTAAGTTTAGACACCTGCATTTTTTAAACTTCCAATATCTGAGGTAACTAGTCAATTAATTAAAAATTGAGAATCCTTACTAATTTAGTTCCTTTTGTGTACTTTGAATGTACTATCATCTTCATCTGAAATATCTCCCATTTCCCCTTCAATTTTCCACAACACAGACAACTTAAAAACAATAAGTAAAACACTTTATTTGACATGTCTCCATGAGACTTCTGAGTTCAAAACCTCCAATAGTGACTATTCTTGATCACTGTTCATTTTATAATGATAGAAAGACAATATACAGATAACTATTAGCTATTTCTATGCATTTTCCTATATTATACATTTCATATTGGAACCACACAATATGTGGCCATTTTTGTTGGGCTTCTTTCACTGTGCATAATTCTTTAAAGGTCCATCCACATTCTAGCATGAATCAGTATTTTATTCACCTTTGTATAGTTGAGTAATATTCCAAACATTCATTTAGCCATTCAGCAGTTGAACATCTCAGTTGTTTCCACATTTTGGCTATTAAGAGTAATGCTCTTATGAACATTCAAGTATTTTTTTTTTACATCTTCATTGGGATATAATTGCTTTACAATGTTGTGTTAGTTTCTTCTGTATAACAAAGTGAATCACCTACATGTATACATATATCACCATAGCCCCTCCCTCCTGAGCAACCATCCCATATGGTATTTGTTTTTCTCTTTCTGACTTACTTCACTTTGTATGACACTCTAGGTCCATCCACCTCACTACAAATAACTCAATTACATTTCTTGTTATGGCTGAGTAATATTCCACTGTATATATGTGCCACATCTTCTTTATCCATCCATCTGTTGATGGACACTTAGGTTGCTTCCATGTCCTGGCTATTGTAAACAGAGCTGCATGAACATTATAGTACATGTATCTTTTTGAATTATGGTTTTCTCAGGGTATATGCCCAGTAGTGGGATTGCTGGGTCGTATAGTAGTTCTATTTTTAGTTTTTTAAGGAAATTCCATACTGTTCTCCAGAGTGACTGTATCAATTTACATTCCCACCAACAGTGCAAGAGGGTTTCCTTTTCTCCACATCCTGTCCAGCATTTATTGCTTATAGATGTTTTGATGATGGCCATTCTGACTGGTGTGAGGTGACACCTCATTGTGGTTTTGATTTGCATTTCTCTAACAATTAATGATATTGAGCACCTTTTCATTTGTTTGTTGGCCATCTGTATGTCTTCTTTGAGGAAATGTCTATTTAGGTCTTCTGTCCAATTGTGGATTGGGTTGTTTTTTTGGTTTTGTTTGTTTGTTTGTTTTGATATTGAGCTGCATGAGCTGTTTGCAAATTTTGGAGATTTACCTTCCTCCTTCATCTTCTGTGTATTTCTCTGTCTTCTCATTTTGTTTAACTTACTGTGCTTGGGGTTTCCTTTTTGCAGCCTGTAGGTTCATATTTCCTCTTATTTCTGGTGTCTGCCCCCAGTGGGTGAGGTTGGATCAGTGTCTTGTATAGGCTTCCTGGTGGGGAGGACTGATGCTTGTGTTCTGGTGGGTGGGGCTGTATCTTGTACTTCTGGTGGGCAGGGCTGCATCTGGTGGTGTGTTTTGGCATGCCTGGGAACTTAGTATGATTTTAGGGAGCCTCTCTGCTAATGTGTGGGGTTGTGTTCCTGTCTTGCTAGTTGTCTGGCATGGGTTGCCCATCACTGGAGCTTGCTGGCTATTGGATGGAGCTGGGTCTTAGTGTTGAGATGGAGATCTGGGAGAGCTCTCGCCAATTAATATTACATGGAGCTGGGAGGTCTCTGGACTCGACTCTTCCACCTCGGAGGTTCAGGCCCGACACCCGGCCAGAGCACAAAGACTCTGCCAGCTGCATGGCTCAGAAGAAAAGAAAGAAAAGAAAAAAAAAATGAACAGACATAACCCCCAAAATATTGGTTAAAGCAAAACTAAACAGACAAAAGAGAAAAAGAAGAGCAACCCAACCAGTAAACAAACCCACAAATGAAAATAAGCACTAAAAACTAAACTAAGATAAACATAAAACTAAAAACAAATCAAATGCTGAAAGCAAACCCCAAGTCCACAGTTGCTCCCCAAATTCCCCACCTCAATTTTGGGAACACTTGTTGTTTATTCAGGTATTCCACAGATGCAGGGTTTACCAAGCCAAATCTGGAATTTTAGTCTGCTGCTCCTAAGGCTGCATGGAGAAATTTCCCTTTCTCTTATTTGTTTGCACAGCTCCTGGGGCTCAGCTTTGGTTTTGGCCCTGCCTCTGTGTGTGGGTGTCCCTCAAACATGTGTTCCCTGCCCAGACAGGAGGAGGTTAGGGCTCTCTTGCTGATTAGGGCTCTCTTGCTCACTCTGGCTAAGGAGAGGGAGGGGTATGGTAGTCACAGTTGGAATGCGGGATGTGCCTGTGGTGGCAGAGGCCGGCGTGAATTTGCAACAGCCTGAGGCACACCGTGTGTTTTCCAGGGGAAGTTGGCCCTGGATCATGGGACCCTGGCACTGGTGTGCTGCACAGGCTCCCGGGAGGTTGTGGGTAGTGACCTGCGCTTGCACACAGGATCCTTGGGGGATGTGGTGGCAGTGATAGTGGTCCATGCCCGCCTCTGGGGTCCAAGATGATAGCCACAGCTCATGTCCATCTCTGGAGCTTGCTTAGGCGGTGCTCTGTCATCTGTGGGCACATGGAACAGGAAGCCACACTCCTCATGCACCCTGAGAAAATGGTCTCTTGCCTTTCCAGCAGGTCTAGACTTTTGCCCATACTCCCTCCTGGCTAGCTGTGGCACTCTAGCCCCCTCAGGCTGTCTTCATGCAGCCAACCCCAGTCTTCTCCCTGGGGTCTGATCTCTGAAGCCCAAGCTTCAGCTCCCAGCCTCCTTCTGCCCTGGTGGGTGAGCAGACAAGCATATCAGGCTGGTGAGTGATGGTCAGCCCCGATCCTCTGTGTGGGAATCTCTCTGCTTTGCCCTCTGCACCCCTGTCGCTACACTCTCCTCTGTGGCTCTGAAGCTCCGCCCTGTCCCTGCCAGTGAAGGGGCTTCCTAGTGTGTGGAAACCTTTCCTCCTTCACAGCTCCCTCACACTGGTTCAGGTCCCATCCCTATTCTTTTGTCTCTGTTTATTCTTTTTTATCTTGCCCTACCCAGGTACGTGGGGAGTTTCTTGCCTTTTGGGAGATCTGAGGTCTTCTGCCAGCGTTCAGTAGGTGTTCTGTAGGAGTTGTTCCACGTGTAGAAGCATTTTTGATCTATCTGTAGGGAAGAAGGTGATCTCCATTTCTTACTCTTCCACCATCTTGAAAGTCTCTCCAAGTAATTTTTTGTGTGTGTGCATATGCTTTCATATCTCATGTATGTACCTAGGAATAGAATTGCTGTGTCATATGGTAACTCGGTTTAATCTTCTGAGAAATTATCAGACTGTTTTCCAAAATGGATGCATCATTTTACAGGCCCACCAACAGTATATTAAGGTCCCAATTTATCTATACCCAAGACTTCTAATTGTTTGCCTTTTGTAATAGCCATCCCAGTGTATGTGAAGTGGTATAACATTGCACTTTTTATTTATATTTCCCTATTGACTAATGATATTGAGCATCTTTTAATGTACTTATTTGCCATCTGTGTATCTTCATTGGAAAAATGGCTATTCAAATCTATTTTACATTGGGTTATTTATCTTTTTATTATTGTGTTGTAACACTTCTTTATATACTATGGATGCCAGATCTTTATCAGATATGTGATTTGCAAATATTTCTTCAATTCCTGAAGTTGTCTTTTCACTCTCTTTATACTGTCTTTTGAAGAACAAACTATTTTCAATGTGATTAAGTCTAATTTATCTATTTTTTTCTTTGGTTGATTTTTTTTATGTTATATGTAAGAGACTACTGCATAATCCAAAATCATGAAGATATATATGTATTCTTCTAAGAGTTTCATAGTTTTATCTCTTAAATGTAGCTCTTTGATTCACCTTTATTTGAACTGTGTGGGTTGTGAGAAAGGAGTCCAACTTCATTCTTTTGCACGTGGATATCCAGGTGTCCTAACATACATTTGTTAAAAAGACTATTTTTTCCATTAAATTTGGTCTTAGGCTGTTTGGACTGCTATGACAGAATACCATAGACTGGGTGGCATAATAACAAGAGAAATGTATTATTCAAAATGCTGGAGGCTGGGAGGTCTAAAGTTAGGGTATAGCAGATTCAGTGTCTGGTGAGAGGCAGCTTCTTGTTCATAGATGGCCCTTGTCTCCTGTAACATCATATGGTGGAAGGGGCAAGAGAGCTCTCTGGGGTCTCTTTAATAAGTGCACTGATCCCATTCATGAGGGTTCCATCCTCAGTATTTAATCACTTCTCAAAGGCCACACTGACAAATGCCTTCACATTGGGCATAAGTTTCAACATATAAATTTTTTAGGAGACACAAACATTCAACGAATAGTAAATTTTCTTGACAACATTGTTAAACAAAAATGTATATGTTTACTTCTGGACTTTCAATTCTCTTCCGTTGTTCTATATGTCTATCCTTATGCCAGTACTACATTGCTTTATTACTATAACTTTTTAGTAAGTTTTGGAATTGAGAAGTGAGTGTCCTCCAGCTTTGTTCTTTCCAAGACTGTTTAGGCTCTTCCAGGTTCCCTATACAAATTTTAGAATCAGCTTATAAATTTCTGGGAAAAAAAGGTAGCTGGGATTTTGATAAAATTGAACTGAGTCTATAAATCAATTAAGGGAATATATCATCCTAAAAGTTAAGGCTTTCAGTCCATGAATACAGGGTGTTTTTTTCCATTTATTTAGGTCTTATTCAGTTTCTTTTAATAATGTTTTGTGTTTTTCAATACATAAGTCTTGCACTTTTTTTTGTTGTTGTTAAATTTATACCTAAGTGCATTATTCTTTCTGATGCTCTTATACATAGGTTTACTTTCTTAATTCTATTATTGGATTGTTCATTGCCAGTGTATAGAAAAAAATCTTAAGAAGGAAAATAGTCTCTTTAAAGCCTCTATCTTCAAATACAGTTGCACACTGAGGTACTGAGGTTTAGTACTTCCATATATGAATTTGGAGGGAACACAGCACAGCCCATAACACTACCTTTAGGCAAACCCATTTGCTGACTCATCATGGACAGGCAGTATGAACAAAACTTTAGTACACTTTTGTGAATGTTGAGTGACTAAGATTTAACAGTTTTAGTTACTGTAGCATAACCTAGGGAATTCTGAATGACATATCTCACTCATTAACAGTATTTTATATATCAGTCTGTACAAAAGAAAAAACAGTGAGTAAAACCCACAATGTTCCTGCTCTAATGGACCATAAATTTTAGTGTGTGAGAATAAGTGATAAACAGAAAAATAACTCAGAGTAAGTGAATGACAAGTTAAATGTTTTTATGAACTAATCTGGGAAATCCATTCATATAATTCATGTAATTTAATAATGTATATAATACTACAATAATGCAATCCATATAAAGGTATTTTAAAACTAACTGAAAACATATTAAATAGGTATTTACATTGTTTCTTTTTGTTATAGTAAAACATAAATTTTATACTTTTAGAACTTCATTCATGGCAAAGCTGAGAGCCAGAGAGCTTAATTAAATTGTTCAAGGTCACACAGCTAGTAAGCAGAAAAAAAATAGCCTTGTAAAAGTACCTCTGTTCCCAGAACTTGCACGTTTTTTTGAAAGTTCACCATTATATTTTTGCTTGACTGACTTAAATTTCAATTTTGAAAAAAATAGGATTTCTTTGATTCATGCCTTAAAATCTCAGAAGGTAGGTGAATTATTCTGTTCATGAGGAACAACTGTTTCCTTATACCTTGCTTGATTAAGCATATAACTGAGTCTTTTATTTCTTATCCTTCAAATATTCATTGTCTGCTGTGAGCTAAATAACATAATGTGTCTAAGATATATATATATATATATATATATATATATATATATATATATATATATATATATATATATCTTGTAATAGATGGATATTAACTTCTTAAAGTATAATTCCAAAAACCTCAATTGAGAGGAATTTTTTTTAAATCCTGAAAAGTTAAGGCATTTATAAAATTCAGCATTTTATAATTATAATTAACCTGATTTATTTTAAAATATGAAAATTAAACCAGATATTGGCCTTTTTCTGTTTGTGTCTCTGGAATTGACTGTTTTTCTTTGCTTCTACCAAAAGATTTAATTATGGACTATTGATAATCCTATTAATATATGTGGATACCCTTTATGAGATTAACAGGTTCCTTCTCTGTAGTATTCAATTACATGTTTTCCAAAGAAGATTTTGCTCTTACCTGCAAACATCTTGGATATGATAAATATCAGATGATAGGACAACAATCTGGCAGAATATTGATTCAAAGAGGTCAGTACAATACAAAGAATAAACAGTCAATTGTATTTCATGAAAGAGGTAAAAAGTAAATTAAAAGGTATGTTTTCTGGATATTTGACCTTGCATTAGGTATTCTATATAGAATATGATAGTATTACTGTAGAGGTCAAGAAACAAAAATCACAATGGACTAATACAGAAATTCCAAATTGATAACCTTGAGATTACCTCCTACACCTCCCCCCCAAAAAAGAGTAAAATTTTATTCAATTAATACAAATTGGTATTTCCTGGGGTTGAAAGATTAAATCTAAGTCTGAAGAGATACAGTGCAAGAACTTAATAAAGAACTTAATGTTTTGCTACCTGAAATAATTTGTAAATTAAAGTATAATATTTCCCTTAAAATTTGATTATCTTTTACTATTCTGGAGTAGGTTTATTTTCCTCCCCAGATTTTCTCTGTGTTTAAAGAAACTAAGCTGTGATCATCATCACCTTATCATATTTTCTACTTCTAATTTCTTCCTGCAAGTTTTCAGAGAAGTTGGTTAGCCATGGGTTCCCTCTTCCAGTATTTATGGAACTTTCCCTTAGAAGATGTATCCATAAACATCTGAGGTCTTTGAAAAACCTGTTAGCCTAGAGGTTTTGGAGCTACATTTGAAGGCTGATTGATGAGTTGTATCATTTTATTCCCCTGTCATTTTCTTGGGCATTAGAACACACACACACACACACACACACACACACACATACACATTTTTTAACATGAAGAATCTTTTCAGAAATTGACACAGTATTAATTTGATATATATATATATATATATATATATATATATATATATATATATTCACTTATATTACCTCAGATAGATTGAACCATCTAAAACCCAATTTCTTTTGATATATGAATATAAATGTATATTATACATAATCAAATGTATATTGATTATTTTGGTTGGTGTGGCTACTCCCCAGAAACAGAGACTTAGAGAAGTTCTTGAGATTTATACTGTCAAATGTTCTGCAATTGTCTTAGGCAGTCAAATAAGTCAAGCCTCTGATAGGTGGTACTGATAACATTGTTTAACCTCTTTGAACTCAGTTTCCTCCTATATATTGATAATATAGTAATGATAATGTAATTATTTAAAATACATGCTAGCTATCTATTTCATAGAAATGATGTCGTGAGTTTTATCCCTTTTATTCTTCCCTGATTAAACTGTCTTAATTTGTGGAACCAGTTAGGTCTTTTGAAATCTCCAGAATCTTTCAAAATGACTATATCAAGCTCATGTGCTTCCTTTGGGTTACTAGAACCTCCCACATTCTTTTATTTATTTCTAGATCTGATTTTCCCTTCCTTGTGAACCCTCTCCCACAAACTAGCTGAGAAAGTTATATTTACCAATCTAGACGTATCATTCCTTCCAGTTTAAAAAGAAAATGTCTTTCAGTTTAAGTATTTACCTTCTAAATATTCTAAATATTTAATAATATTCTAAATATTGAAATGTCCCTTATCATACATAGTTTAAATTATCTCTTATAGATGAGTTAGTGCATTTAGAAAAAAAATATTCACCCCTGAGTTCTGTCTTCTTTGAATCCCTTTTGTGGAAGCATAGAATCTGAGTATACATAGGGAGTTAATATATTTTGTAGTTGTGAGAAGGGGCTCTTACAAGAATGCAAAGTTTTCTGGGTCTTCACTGTTCTCTGCTGCATATTGACTAAGAGAAGGCCCTCTTTCAGAAGTGATAGCTAAGGTAGCATTGCAAGGTGGCATGCTGTAACCTAATGCTGTAGTACTTGGTCCATGCAGTTTCTCATGCTTGCTAAGCCACTGAAGGTGTTCAGAATATGTCACCCCAAAATGTCACTTTGGCATATTGATTATTTTGAAATAACAGCACTTCAGAAACAGTAGGTGTAAGAAGGACATTCTGACCCTCCTTTGTCTTTCTGAAAGCAGGAGATAAAACTCCAGTGTGAAATGTATGCTCCTTGTACCAGGAGGTAGAAGACATGCTTATCACCAGAGACAGGGAATTTGGGACCAAGAAATCTGTACAAAGTTTGCTAAGCTAACCTTTGTCTTCCTATTTACGGTTTCCACCATTTACTACCCCAGCCCAAACCTCTTTGTTTTGTCAGTTCTTCACAAATTCATGGTTTCTTTGCCTAAAAGGTGTAAAAGCTTCCTGCTCTAGTCACTGCCCTGGATCTTCATTCTCTTGTGAAGGCTCCCATGTGTATGTAAAGATTTGATATAATTTGTATGCTTTTTTTCCTGTTAATTTATCTTATATCAATTTCATTCTTGGGAACAGCCAAGAGACCTAAAGAAGGTAGAGGAGATTTTGTTTCTCCCCTACACCACAGAAACCCTGGTTCCTGGGACCAGAAACTGAGCCTCAGACTGGCACTCACCAAAACACGTAGGAACACCTGGGGCCCCGCACTACCTAGGCAGCTGAGGAAAAGCCAGGAAAAAGGCATCAGACTCATCTATACAGGCATTTCACGTCTAGAGCCCAGGCCACTGCTCCTCACCTCCTTGGAAGTAATCACTAGCAGATTTTCTCTAAGACTTGGGTGCTTTGACCTCAGACTTCCCCCAGCCATGTGGATCTTCCTCTCCCCTTTCCCAAGGGGAAAGGGGGCCATGCTCTCCTTCTTCTTCCCTCAAATCTCTGACCTAGAAAAAGCAGATTCTTCATATATTCCATGTCATCTCCTGGGTCTTGTCTTTTCTGGCAGGTGTGAACTCCAAGGCCTAATATGGCCTGGGTTTTGTGGCATTAAGTAGATTTCAAATTTAGTAAACTTTCTCTTACTGTAAAATACTGGCATTAAAAAAAAAATTATAATTTTCCTAAAAGCAGACAAATAAGTCAGCTGCTTAGTAATCTCTTTGTTCTTGAGGAAACTTCTATCTCCTTCCTAGGGTAATAGCTCAGTCTTGGAACATAAGGCTCTGAGAGAACATGATTCATTTGTTAAATGAAGAGGGTGAGTAATATTTAAAGTCAAAGTGTTATTGTTAAGACACTAAACAAGTTTGCACATATAAAAATGATCTTGAATAATTCACTAATTTAGATTTTTGTGGATATAATTAAATGGAGGATGAATAATGTTTGAAATCATTCTTATACCAAATAAGTATGTACAAGTATTAGTTGTGTATGATTTCTATGATGGCTTGTTTAATGGAAAAAATACAGACTGGGAAGTGTATGACCTGCTTTGCAGTTATGTATAAGGCCAAATCTCTGCTAACTCTTAAGAGCTGATGATTCCATAAAACACTTTTTAAAAATGTTTTAATATGAGCTTATGTGAATAGAGTTGCTTTTCTTCCATTTAACAGTAGGTCTTTTTCCCCTCATTCCAGTCTTGCATCAGGTATGTTGCATGTAACAGGTCAACTGCATTTGAAAATGAATCGGCCGCTGTGTCAGACTTAATTGCATTTTACCTTTTACGATATGACCATGCACATACTGCATCATATTACTCTGTTCCCAAAAATTGATATCTGTCAGCAGATATCTTGGAAGGTTGGGTTACAAAGGAACTAAATAGTGAATTCTGAGTAATTGTGATGCTGGGAACAGAATAATGCACACAATTTGTCGGCTCCATGATGATTCAGCAAATTTGTTTGTCCCCACTCATGTTCCATTAACTTTTTTCATAAAATGATTGAAACACAGAGAGGTACCCTTAGCCAATGTGAAAGTAGATGGTAAAAAAGCAAAAGAATATGCTGAGTGACATTGGTCTTTAGCTGGAAAGACAGCACAATATTGTAGAAAATTTTTGTAAGTGATTAAATTGGTATCTTCATCCATCAACACACCATATTTCTGGAATAGATTCAATTGTATTGGTACGTGTCACAAAAAAGGGCAAACACATTTCTCTGACCTCTGAAAGTGCAGGGCACAGTTGCACCATTTCAAGATGGAAACTATTATGGTGGTTATATGGAACGTCATCTGTCAAAAGCTGTTGAGACTTGAGCAAATCACTTGATCGTGACCTTTAATTTATTTTCCATCACTCCTCCCCTTGAGTTATTACTCTGTTCCAGTAACTTCCATGTTTAACATGGATTATTTTCGTAAGAACCTTAAAATACAGGTGCATGGTGTTTTCTCATTCTGTGGACAGGAAAACTGAGGCAAGAGAACATATGTCTGCTGGCCAAGGGCATATAATAAATAGAAGAGCTGGATATAAAGACAGGCAGTCTAGCTAGCTTTCAAATTCATGTTTTCACAATCAATACTTTAGCCTCAATGATTTCTGCTTATTTCAATATTCATTTGGAGAATGGACATCAATATTTTGATAATAAGTCTTGCTACAGTGTCAGAACGGCTCAGGTGCAGAGGCAAAAAAGACTTTGTCTATCCCTGGAAGCAGGCAAATTACAGCCCTGGGGCTAAGTCTGCTCCAGTATCTGTCTTTGTAAATAAAGTTTTATTGGGACACAACCATGTCTATTTGTTTATATATTATCTGTGGCTGCTTTTGTGCTACAAGTGCAGAATCGAGTATTTGCAACAGAGATTGTATGGACTGCAAATACTGAAATATTTACTATCTGTCTCTTTGGAGAAATATGATGACCATTGGCAGTCTGTAGACATTATTGCTCTCTCTTGAATAACTTGAAGATAACTGAACACCTCATACTTTAGAATGAACATCCTGTCTCATTCTAGCTTTCAGATGCAGCAGCAAGATTTCTAGCCCTGGGTGACGTAATGGGTTATCAAAAGTATCCAGCAGGCAATAGGTACATCACAGTGATGTTGTGGATATTAGGTAGAATACCAGGGCTAGGAGGAGATAGAGATGCGAATCTGTGAAGGTGGATTCATTCACATATTGCCACAAATCATTTAGGAGGGCCTAATTTGTGGCAAATTTTTGCAATGAGCATTTAGGGAAAAGTGGTGAAGGAGAAAAAAAATGTCTCCTGTATTTTTGTGGCTTAAAGACAATCACTGATGAGGTCATACCTAAGCCTGAAACCGTTATTGATTTTAGGGCCAACATATTAGTTTATATGTATTCAACATTTTAAAAAAATGTGTGCATATATTAAACTATTTAAAACGGAACATATTAGAAAATATACATCAACCTATTGTACCAAAAATCACTGTATGTACATTTCATATGTGCATTTATTAGCGATTTTAATACATATATTAAAGGAAGGAAATATGGCTAAGTCAGTGATTCACTGATCATTAAGAGCTTTGATACAATTGCATATTTTTCTTGTTAATATAAATAAATAAGCTTGTCTACTAAGAAACTAAAAAAAGAAAAAAAATCACTGAAAACAAGAGTCTACCTTTCCATTATAATCCCTGGAGCTGACCATGGAAACAAATGTACTCCTTATGTATTCATTCACCTTGTGGAAGCTGTGCTAGATCCTTTCCTCCCTTCTCCACTCTGCATACCCATCCATTAGCATATTCCCCTTTATAGCTACTCTGGATTCTCCTGTGCCCCCTGTTGTTCACCCTAATCACTGTTCCAGCTCCTTTTGCCTGCTCCCCATTCTACTGCCCTAATGTTCCTGAGGCTAGGATTTCACAGGGAGTATAAATGAAACTGGAGGAGAGAGCACACCATGCCAGTCAAACTCAGTGAGATAGAATTATAAGATTAGTGGTTGAGAGTATGCAGTGGAGGCTATATATCTGGGCCAAAGCAAATAATTTGATGAAGTGTCTCATGAAGTTTCACATATAAAATTTGTTCAAATTGCTTGGAAAAAGAACACTGTCAAAATGAGAACTGGCAAGGGCCTAAGAGGCAGAGATGAAGAGCTTCAGTCTGAAGTATGTGGAGTTCACAAATATCTGGGATTGCATAAATTGGTGGATCATAGGATTCAAAAAAAAATTTAGCAGTGAGGTAGGAAAGAGAATGGAAATTGGGTTTATTATGTACCAAGATTTCAGAGAATATAATATAGTTCCACAAATATCTCTCCAGCTCTGGTCTTTCCCTACTAAAAATTGTAATCATTATTTTCATAGAGGTTAATACCAAAACCATTGAAGTTCTTTTTTTTTTTTTTTTTTTTTTTT
Source organism: Mesoplodon bidens (assembly GCF_964165515.1). Classification (NCBI taxonomy): domain Eukaryota; kingdom Metazoa; phylum Chordata; class Mammalia; order Artiodactyla; family Ziphiidae; genus Mesoplodon; species Mesoplodon bidens. Next base: position 6,995,553 of record NC_138170.1, on the reverse strand, counting down.
TTTGCGGTATGCGGGCCTCTCAGTGTTGTGGCCTCTCCCATTGCGGAGCACAGGCTCCGGACGCGCAGGCCCAGTGGCCATGGCTCACGGGCCCAGCTACTACGCGGCATGTGTGATCTTCCTGGACTGGAGCACGAACCCGTGTCCCCTGCATCGGCAGGCGGACTCTCAACCACTGCACCACCAGGGAAGCCTTAACCATTGAAGTTCTTGAGGAATGTAGATAAAATTAAACCAAATCCAAAACATAGACAAAGCTGTTTTTCTCTTTTATATCCAAATGACTGCATTAGGTACTTTTTTCTTCAAGATTTCAAGATTCTGTTGTAATAATTTACTACTTCAGGTCTTTAAATCTCCTTTCCCTCTCCAAATTGCCCCATTGCTTCATTCCATATTCCTTATCACTTTTTAGTCTTTATAGACTTGATTGCTCAACCAAATTCATTCTCAGCATCTCCCTCTTGTCAACTGGTGTCACCTGGTCAGTCAATTGTAGCCCACTTTATTTATTCTTAATTTGCCTGTGCCACATGACTTGTGGGATCTTAGTTCCCTGACTAGGGATCGAACCCCGGCACTCGGTAGTGAGAGTGTGGATTCCTAACCACTGGACCACCAGAGAATTCCCAATTATAGCCCACTTTAAACTCAGTACTACTTCCCAAGCTCTATTTTTGCTGTCTCTGCTGATAGGAAACAGCACATAGCTCTCCCTGAAGGAAGACAACAGATTCATCTGGAACCATAGTTCTCAAATGCTCGAGAATACCTGAATTACCCAGAGAGCTTGTTCAAAAACCCTTGACTGGGCTCTGTCCTAGAGTTTCTGATTCAGGATTTCTGAGGTGGAGACTGAGAATTTGCATTTATAACAAGTTTCCAGGTAGTGCTCATACTTCTGGCCTGGGGACCACATTGGGAGAACAGCTGCTCTAGAACTCCAGACTCTGTTCTCTTCCCTCACCCACACTCCTCATACATATCTGACAGAAGTAACTTGTGAACTCTGAGAATATCAGCCCCTTTCTTGAAATTCTCAGGCAGAATTAAGAACAAATTTCTTCCCATATAAGATCTCTAATAATAAAGTCCAATTTCTGGTTTCAGTCTCTTCTCCTACTAAAGCCCTTGGGTTCCAACCACGCTAACATACATACATACAAATATATATATATAAGCTAAACCAAACTATTTTTGAACCTCCAGAGATATCTTGCCTTTCTTCCTGTTTTCTCTATACATACTGATTCCTTTTGTTTGCCTGACAAAATGACTCTCAAACATGGATTTATATAGACAATGCCACCTTCCCTGCAAATCATTCTCACTTTCCCTGAAAATATCAGGCATTCATTTTCTACATATCTTGTATTTACATATTTCAGAGTATTTGTGCAATTGCTTTCTTGCTTGTCTTTCTCTAGTAGGGGTATATATGTTCCTTGAGTTGGCTAAGGTGGATGGTTTAATAGTGAATACACAATCCCACAGCATCTTGCATAAAATCTAGCACATTTTTGGTTCTCTCTCTATATCTATATCTATATCTATAGATATAGATATAGATATATATGATTTAAATAAATGATTCCTCCCTTATGACACTTCACCCTACATCTTCTCTGTGAGCCAGATCTTTCCTTTCTTTCTGATGCTTCCTTTGTACAACTTAAACTAACGAATGCATTATACTAGCACTAGTTACAGGAGGATGAGATTATTTTTCCTATCCTTACAAACCCTGTTAGAAGTGTATTAGTCTCACTCACTCTGTGTAGAGTCAAGCTTAAAATAATAACTTGGTAATACTTTTTAATAATAACAAAAACAAACTAAAATATGATGTTTATTCTATTGCCTTCTTTTTAGGTGTTTGGAGATATTGCTCCCAATTAATTTCTTATGAACCTTGAAAACGATTTTATCACGTGAGTGCTGTTATTAGTTCCAAATTACAGATGGAGGAACAGAGAGATTAAATATTTTTCAATATCATACACATTGTAAATGGTCGTTGATGATTTTAGCTGAAGCAGTCTAGTTTAAGTACCTTGAATTTAAGTGCTATGCAAATATGTTCACAGACCCATGCTTGCAGATTAATATTATTTCATCATTTGCAAGATTCCTAGAACATTCATGCATTCTTGAATATAAAGTAGATTTCCCTTAAGAAATAATTTGTCCTACACTTTGGATGAGAGGAATAAGTTATCCAGATTGTACATTATGGGGTTTCTCAGTCTCAATAAATTTTACTGGTGGCACAGTGTAATAAATCTGTGAAACAGGACTATGTTCATGATCCTCATTCTTCAGTTAGAATTTCTAGTTTTTTGGAGGAAAGGGATAAGACAATTACTCCTTTACTGCCAGAATCCAAAAAAATAGAAAAGATTCTGGAAGACCTAAAATAGATTTTCTGATTTAGAAGATCCTAGAAGTCATAAGCTAGACTGAATGAGTACAGTGGGACATAGGCTAGAATGAGAGGGTGCTAGAAGATAGGGTATTCAAATGGAGAAAATCCTGCTCAAATGATGATCTTGATTAGGACACAGGAGCTCATTAAGTTATCCAACAAACTATATTCCTTCACAGCAAAATTAGAGATTGACTTTGCTTTATGTCTTTGTGACTATTTTACTGCATCATATTTGTTATTTGTATTCTTCTCTTACACCATAAAACAAAGAGCTTGATACTCTTATCTCATTAATGTCATCAATATTCAAAAAGTGGCAACATTAACCTCTTTTATGTAATCAAAATTATATTAAAAATGTTTATCTCTGTTCAGTTAAGTTCATTACTATGAATATTTGTAGAGTACTGTGTGTAAAACTATGAACCAGATACTTATCACAGATGTGTGGATCAATAAAACTCAGTCTTAACCTTAAAGAGCTTAAAATCCAGCAAAGAGGATGTTAGGGGTTTTTATGTACTTTAACAAAATTTCAAACCCAGTCAACTGCTAGAGCCCAGAATCTAAATCACTGCAGTAAATGGGAAAAATCCTTGCAAAGGAGACTGGCATGAATAAAGCATATTATGAAGATTAAATCAGGTAACAATATTGAGGAAAATTTAAACTAGGAAGTGTCTGCAGAAGGTGTGAAATAGAAAGAGGAAGTGTGGAGCAGTGCTCAAAAGCTCAGGGTTTTCTTTATTCAAATCTGAATCTACTTTCTTACCATGTGATTTGGAGCAATTTGTTTAACTATTCTGAGCTTCATTTTTCTTACTAGTAAAATGCAGAAGAGACCAATGTTACTGTGATTATTCATTGAGACAATGCATGTGAATTACTTAACAATGTGCCTGGCATTAAACAAGTGCTCAGTAGTTAATTGTTAATATGATTTTATTATTATTTCTGTTATTTAGTGTGGAGAGAAAGGGGGACAATCTATGAGGGAGATTATTGAAGGGTAACAAAAAATACAAATTCCTGGCATGTGGAGAGAGGAGAAAGAAAGAGATATCAAGGTGACTCTAAAATATTGATTCTAGGTAAAGGGAGAAAAGCCTCATTAGTAGAAATAAGAACCACAGTGATTACTACTCCCTAAACCATCTCCTGACAACAGAACTAACAATAACAAAATGCAAAGAATATTATTATATTCAGCCTTTCATTATCTCCTTTTCAGATCCACCTGGGAAGCACTGGACTCCCAATTTTGGAACAGCATAGCAGAGTTGACAACAGAGCAACAAATTTATGCTTATAAGTGACTCTGTTTTGAAGTGAAAGTCATGGTGACCAAGGAAGCCAACAAAAAATATTTTTTATTTACTTTTTCAAAATAAGTTTCATCTATAATGTTTCTATTTTTCTTTTTTCTTGTCCATTGCTAACCAGTTATATTCCCAGATTTTGCAATTCCAGTCTCAAAATATTTTTCCCCAAATGTGTTATGTTAATTTATATATCCTGAAAAATTAAGGATTATAGGCTTCTGATCACAACTTATTTTGAATAGGTGGCAGTTTATATAATGCTTAAAAAAATAAAAAGATAACCATGGCAACATTTTTTATGTCTTGAGAGAAAAAGACAAAATCAATGTTTCAGTGAATTTGTGACTAAATAAAAACTGAATGATTCTTAGCTATTGAGTAGTATCAACTTCCCTGAGTCAAAAGAAGGGAAGAAATGTTGGCCAATAGAAATTATATTCTTTCCAGTTTATAAACCTTGTGAACACATAAGAAGGTTTGCTGACAAACTTAAGCTTTCTTTCCTATGAAGTTACATGGGGTTGATTGTATAAGCTACAAATTAAAAAGTTAATTAAAACTATAGTTACTCTCATTACACAGAGCAGATATATACTTTATAATAATACATATGTAAAGAAAATAAGTTTATAAGGATTGTGAAAAAAACTTCTATATAAAGTAGCAGAAAGAGAACATAAATTATTTCCTCAGTATACATCCATCCTGTGCCTGTCCAAGGAGCACCCATGGGCTGCAGACTAACATTTCACTCTGGGAACCAGGAGTGGTGATTAGCCCACATAGTGACAGTACTTGATTAGAAAATCTTTCTGGACATCTCCTTTTAGTACTTTAAGAAATGTCTGCTAGAGGTCTTCCCCGAGTATCCCATGCTGAAGACAGATCTTACCACCTGTATTTTTTTAAGCCTGTGCCTCTTAGAAATCCAGGTTCTTTTGTCTGTTCCCTCATTCTGTAAACTGGTATTGTGAAGAAGCTCTTCTCTACACATAGCCACATGTCTATGTGCTCTATTTTCACCTATCTATTCAAGATCTTTTCTATGGATTAGGTTCTTTATTTATTATATGTACTTTGCTTTTTGCTAATGGTTTTCTTCTGTTGGACCTTGATTGTCCCATAAACTTTTAACATTCCAAAACCTGTATTTTTTCTTGCCCCTAGAATACATCTCTACTGGATTTGTATTTTCCCTAGGTTTAAGTTGTCTAGGCTCTTACTTGGACATGAGATTTTTTAAAGTAGGTAATAGCTATCTTACTCAGTCCCTTTCCCACAAATTCACATTAGCTCCTCCTTCAGCTAAATTTTGTTCCTTAACACTTTCAGGATGATATTCTGAGACCTATTAAGCAAAAGTATTTTGTCAGGATTTAACACCAGAAAATAGATTGAGATAAAGACGGCTCAAAACTGCTTCATATAAATGAAATAGTTTTCTAGTTTTCCAATACTAGGTGTCCTGGAAACAAAATCACATTAAGGGGTAAATCACCACAGAGCCAAAGGAAACCAAAGATTAGATATAAGCCTCTTCAGAAGCAACAATAAATCAATATTAATAATGGATCTTAAATTTGAATACAGTGAAGGTTTTGACATTACTCAAGCCTTTCTATTTGCAAAATGTAGACAAATAGTATATAATGTTCCCTTAAGAACCCCTGAAATTGAAGAATTTAAACAGGCAGTTGTGGCCCAGATATTATGTTTGATTCCTTGGTAACTATATATTAGACATAAAGCACAGAATTTCTGTGAGAATGGGGTGTGAATGTGTATGTGTCCTCATGTATGTGCTAAGGAGGGAGTGTGCAAACATGCCCTAACAAGGACAAATATAATTTCACGTAGGATAAATTTGTTAAAATTTAGAACTGTGCTTCAGTTATTAATATCCTCTAAGCTTTATTTCTGGGTTTGGGTTCTTCTAAACTCAATGAACAATGTGAAAAATTTCAACATTACTTTATCTTAATTTCATGTGAAACTTCCATCTTGGTTAAAATGAAATTATTTTTAAAGAACTTTGTGTATTTAATTTCAGATTATTTTATGAGTATGGGATTAACTGAGAGGAGAAGGGAGAATGGAGTGGAGGACACTAGGTATCTTATATTTTGAAGAAACAACAGGAGGAGAAGTAAAGAAAATGGAGATCCTGGCATTATATGTGATTTTCAACAATTTTCAATTTCTCCTACCTCTTTACCTGTAAAAACAAAAACAAAAACAAACAAACAAAAAATCGGCTGCACTTTGGGGAATGAAATTACCAAGTATCTGTTTTCATTTCTTTTCCAATCACCAATTTCTTCTCCTTTCCATATCCTAGTGCTAAGATCCCAGGGTCTGCTTAATTTTTGTAACAGACTCTGTGTCATTTGAGTGAATCTGTTGCATCACTGAATGACTACAGATTTAGAATATCATTTATTAAATTAAGCTAAAATTTTACTCTCTGTATCTAGTTCTTTCCTCTGAGGCAATTCAGAACAATCAAATTCCTGTACTTGAGAATTTTTCAAATAATTGATGGATCTGTTGTGTTATCATCTAGATACTTACTATTAATATTTTCCTGGGTTTAACATGACACTAAAATCCAGGTTGACAGACTCTTCACCAGCATTTTTAAAATAAGTCTATTATTTTGGCACCATGTGGATATGACCCTATTGGTTCCTGAGATGAGAATATTTCCTTCTTCAGAACTTCTGCCTAGAAGAAACATAACATTGAAAACACTTAAAATTTGAGTAGAACCTTACATGCCATGGAATCACCAAGGGATGTGGTAAATTAAGTTTTCCAAATATTTTGGAGATTATTAAATTGGAAAATATAACATATGATCAAAAAGTCCAAAGGGATAATTTTGTTTATTGGCCACTTGAAAGCAAAATTCAAGGCTAAAACTTAAAATTATTTAACAATATTCTGCCTTCTAAAATTAATTTATCAACCAAATTTTGTGGGAAATATATTTTTTTCGAAATAAGATGACTTTGTTTTGGCTTAGGTTATTCTTTCATATATCTTCTCATGACTTCCCATGCTATTTTTATAGATCTTATTAAGTTTCAGCTCTGTCTATTTTATAATTACGGATTTTATTTTTTTGGATTTTGGCATAGTTATTGAAGAAGTAGAAACTATAACATTCACTACACTTATAGAAAAACAGTATCATAGATTAGACAATGGATGTGGACATGTTAAGAAATCTAGCAATCAGCTATCAAAGCAAACAAATTTAATCTGTTCATTATTTTAAGAAGAGCTTAGCACTGTGTTTTCAATATTTAAGGATCATGTTTGAATCAAGAATATGAAGAATGTTTATACCTTTTTTTGCCAAACAAACTTTGAAAATATTATCTACCATTTTGTTTAAATGCCTAGATAAATATTCATGTGAAGTTAAGATTTCTCTTTGACAAATGACAAACAAAAGTACAGACAACTGAGAGAGTAAATGAACATATTTGTGTCTAAAACCAATAAAAATTAACATCTAGAATTCATAGAAAACTCCTAAAATCAACAAGAAAGCAATACAAAACATCCAATATGAAAAGAGTGGAAGAGTTTAAGTGGGACATTTACAGAAGGGAAAATAAACAGCCCTCATAGTGTTAGTCACCTTGATTAAAAAATAGTCTGTTGATGGGCACTTGGGTTGTTTCCATGTCTTAACTATTGTAAATAGTGCTGCTATGAACATTGGAAAGATATTCATAAAGGAATATTATTTAGCCTTGAAAGGATGAAATATTGCCATTTGCAGGAAAAGGGATGGACCTAGATAATATTATACTTAGTAAAGTAAGTCAGAGAAATACAACTACTATATGATATCAATTATATGTGGGATCTAAAAATAATACAAATGAATCTATGTACAAAACAGAAATAGACTCCCAGACATAGAAAACAAACGTATGGTTACCAAAGGGGTAATTTGTTATCCCTTAATTTGTTCCAAATTAGAGTATGGGGTTAACAGATACAAACTACTATACATAAAATAGATGAGAAAAAAGGATTTATTGTATAGAACAAGGAATTACATTAAAAGCACAAGGAATTACATTAAATATCTTATAATAACCTATAATGGAATATGATCTGAAAAAATAACTGAATCACTTTGTTGTACATCTGAAACTAACACAATATTTTAAATTAACTATACTTCCAAAAAAAGGTACAAAAAAGTAGTCTGCCATAAAAGGTGTGTGTGTACATACACACACATATATATAGATATATATTGGGAAGGAAGACATAAACCTGTATTTGTTCATAGATCCCATGTTCATCAAATAGAAAATTCAAAATAATTGACAAAAAGATAACCCTCATGGAACTAATAAGTAATTATAGCAAGGTTTCAAGATAGAAAGTTAATGTACAAAAGTCAGTTGCTTTTCTGTATACCAACAATGGACATAAGGAATTTGAAATAAAAAACACAGTACCACTTATATTAGCACTCTCCCCAAAAACTAAATATTTAGCTGTAAATATGACAAAATCATATAAGACCTATATGAAGAAAACTACAAAATTCTGATGAATGAAATCAAGGAAGAAATAAATAAATGGAGGGATATTCCATGTTCATGGATAAGAAGACTCAATATTGTCAAGAAGTTGGTTCTTTTCAACTTGATCTGTAGCTTCAGTGAAATCCCAATGAAAATCTCAGCAAGTTATTTTGTGGATGGATACTGACAAACTGATTCTAAATTTTATATGGAAAAGCAAAATACCCAGAATAGTCAATACAATGTTAAATGACAAGAACAAAGTAAGAGGATTGATCCTACCAAGCTTCAAGACTTACAATAAAGCTGCAGTAATCGAGACAGTGTGGTATTCCAGATAATGGAATATTAGTCAGCACTAAAAATAAGTGAGATATGAAGCCATGAAGACGTGGAGAAACCTTAAACACATAATAATAAATGAAAGGAGTCAATTTGAAAAGGCCCCATGTCAAATAGCATGATTCCAACTATTTGACACTCTGGAAAAGGTTAAAATATGGAGACAATGAAAAGATCAGTGGGTGGGGAAGGGGGAAATGAATAGATAGAACACAGAGAATATTTAGGACAGTGAAAATAGCTTATTTGATATTATAATAATGGATATATATCATTATACATTTGTCCAAACCTATAAATTGTACAAAACCAAAAGTGAACCTTAATGTATACATGGACTTTGGATGATAATGATGTGTCAGTGTAGGCTTATCAATTATAACAAACATACACCTCTGGTGGGAGATGTTGATAAGGGGAGAGGCTATGAATGTGTAGGGGAAGGGAGTATATGGGAAATTCCTTTAGGTTTACTTCAATTTTATTGTAAATTGAAAACTATAAAATATAGTCTTTAAAAAATTAGTTTTGGGCATGAGGAATATAAAATGTAGAATAGGAATATAAAATATTCAACTTAATTTATCATTAGATAACTGTAAGTTAAAATGATCATGAGGTATTACTATATACCCATTAGAGACAAACATTAGAAAGTTCAATATACCCAACTGTTGGCAAGAATTTGGAGCAACAGGAATACTTGTGTATTGCTAATGGTAGTGATATCTGGTGACATTTTGTCATATGAGGAGTATGTATACAACATGATAAAGCAGTCTCAACCTTAGGTGTGTTCCAGGAAATATTTTCACATAGTAATTTGTGATGGATATATGCAGGCAAGGATGTGACACCTAAGATAGCAAGGAATTGAAGGCAATCTAGATGTCTATCACCTGTGGAATAGCAAATAGGATTCAGGAATGAATGGAATGGAATCTTGTGGAAGAGTGCAAAGAAATGAACCTGATAGACATAGGGCAATGTAGATATATTTTTGTAAAATGTATTGAAGGACTCAAGTACGAAGACAAGATTTATAGCACAATATTCCTCCTGTAAATTAAGCAAAAATATTAATGGCCATATATTTTACAAATATCCAATGGAATGAATTGGTACTTGTACAGGTATGTGTCAGGGGTGAATGGGGTTGATTTTCTGAGAGGTAGATCAAAAAGTAGACAAAGATAGAGATAAGATAGCAATACAGATACAGATAGAGACAGACAGATAAAGATATAGAGATGGAGTTAGGAGATAGAGATAAAGACTGAACTAGCATCAGGTACATATGAGCATAGAGTACCACATGCTGAAAATTATGATTAAATCAATGCTGTGTACATGAAGGGGAAATCAAGAAATCCTCTTAGAATTAGGAGCCAAGAAAACTACTTTTCCCTTCCTGAAGAATTGGGCTGGCCAAAAAGTGCCTTTGGTTTTTAAGTAAAAAGAAAAGACACATTTTTCATTTTCACCAAGAAATTTATTGAACGATGTATTCATCCTTTTGTTCCACTATCTTCTGCCATTTTTTCAGGCAGCTTCTTAATTCCATCTTCCCAAAACTTTTTATCATTTTGAGCAAAGAACTCTTCCAGCTGCCTTTTACAGTCTTCCAGGGAAATGAATTTTTTTCCATAGAGATAATTTTCTAAAGACTGAAATAAATGGAAATCCAAAGGTTAATGTCTAGTGAATATGAGAGATGAATCAGAACTTCTCAGTCAAGCTGTAACAGTTTTTGCCTGGTCATGAAAGAAACATGTGATCTTGCATTATCCCGATGAAAGATTATGCATTTTCTGCTGACTAATTCTGGAATATTTTTACCAAGTGCTGCTTTCAGTTGGTCTAATTGGGAGCAGTACTTGTTGGAATTAATCGTTTGGTTTTCTGGAAGGAGCTCATCATAGAGGACTCCCTTCCAATCTCAACATGTACACAACGTCAACTTCTTTGGATGAAGCCCAGGCTTTGGTGTGGTTGGTGGTGGTTCATTTCACTTGCTCCACAAGTTCTTCCATTCCACATTATTGTACAGGATCCACTTTTCATCACCCATCACAATCTGTTTTAAAAACGGAAATTTTGATACCTTCAAGATGGCGGAGGAGTAAGACGTGGAGATCACCTCCCTCCCCACAAATACATCAGAAATATATCTACATTTGGAACAACTCCTACAGAACACCTACTGAACACTGGCAGAAGACCTCAGACTTCCCAAAATACAAGAAACTCCCCACGTACCTCTGTAGGGTAAAAGAAAAAAGGAAAAAAAACAGAGACAAAAGAATAGGGACAGGACCTGTACCTCTGGGAGGGAGTTGTGAAGGAGGAAAAGTTTCCACACACTAAGAAGCCCCTTCACTGGCAGAGACAGGGTGATGGTGGGGGGAAGCTACAGAGCCACGGAGGAGAACACAGCAACAGGGGTGTAGAGGGCAAAATGGAAAGATTCCTGTACAGAGGATCAGTGTCAACCACCACTCACAAGCCTGAGAGGCTTGTCTGCTCACCGGCCGGGGTGGTTGGGGTCTGGGAGCTGAGGCTCCACCTTCGGAGTTCAGATCACAGGGATAGGACTGGGGTTGGTTGCATTAACACAGCCTGAAGGGGGCTAGTCCACCACAGCTAGCAAGGAGGGAGTCGGGGAAAAAGTCTGGACCTGCCTAAGAGGCAAGAGAACATTGTTTCAGGGTATGTGAGGAGGGGGGATTTGGAGCACCACCTAAATGAGCTCCAGAGATGGGTGTGAGCTGCGGCTATCAGAGTGGACACCAGAGACAGGTATGAAATGCTGGGGCTGCTACTGCAGCCACCAAGAGCCTTGTGTTCAAGCACAGGTCATTCTCCATACCTCTTCTCCTGGGACCCTGTACCGTCCACCCCTGCCAGGGTCACATGACCAGGGCCAACTTTCCCGGGAGAATACATGACACACCTTAGGCTGTTGCAACATCACACAAGCCTCTGCCACAACAGGCACATCCCGCATTTCATATCCCTCCCTCCCCCTGGCCTAAGTGAACCAGAGCCCCCTAATAAGCTGCTACTTTAACCCCATCCTGTCTGAGAAAAGAACAGATGCCCTCAGGCGACCTACACACAAAGGCAGAGCCAAATCCAAAGCTGAACCCCAGGAGTTGTACGAACAAAGAAGAGAAAGGGAAATTTCTCCCAGCAGCCACAGGAGCAGTTGATCTCCACAATCAACTTGATGTACCCTGCATCTCTAGAATACCTGAATAGATAATGAATCAAACCAAAATTGAGGTGGTGGACATTGGGAGCAACTGTAGAATTGGGGTTTGCTTTCTGCATCTAAATTCTTTCTGGTCTTATGGTTATTTTAGTTTAGTATTTAAGTTTATTATCATTGGTAGATTTGTTTATTGATTTGGTTGATCTCTTCCTTATATATATATTTTTTTTTTCTTTTTCTTTTTCTCTTCTTTGTGAGTGTGTATGTTTCTTTGTGTGATTTTGTCTGTATAGATTTGTTTTTACCATTTGTCCTAGGGTTCTGTCTGTCCAATTTTTGTTGTTGTTGTTGTTTTTTAGTAGAGTTTTTAGTGCTTTTTATTATTGGTGGCTTTGTGTTTTGGTTTAGTTCCCCTCTTCCTTCCTGCTTTCATTTTTTTATTATTTTTTATTTTTTATTTTTAATAATTTTTTTAATTTTGATAATTTTATTATTTTTTTCTTTCTTTCTTCTTTACTCCCTTTTATTCTGAGCCATACAGTGGACAGGGTATTCATGCTTCTGCCAGTGTCAGGCCTGTGTCTCTGATGGGGGAGAGCTGAGTTCAGGACATTGGTCCACAAGAGTCCTCCTGGGTCCATGTAATATCAAATGGCAAAAGCTCTCCCAGAAATCTCCATCTCAATGCTAAGACCCAGCTCCACTCATTGACCAGCAAGCTAAAGTGCTGGGCACCCTGTGCCAAACAACTAGCAAGACAGGAACACAACACCACCCATTAGCAGAGAGCCAGCGTAAAATCATAATAAGGTCACAGACACCACAAAACACAGCACTAGACATGGTACTGCCCAACAGAAAGACAAGATACAGCCTCATCAACCAGAACACAGGCACCAGTCCCCTACACCAGAAAGCCTACACAACACACTGAACCATCTTTAGCCACTGGTGGCAGACACTGAAGAAAAAGGTAACTATGAACCTACAGCCTATGAAAAGGAGACCCCAAACACAGTACGTTAAGCAAAATGAGAAGACAAAGAAACACACAGAAGATGTAGGAGTAAGGTAAAAACCCACAAGACCAAAAAAAATGAAGAGGAAATATGCAGTCTACCTGAAAAAGTATTCAGAGTAATGATAGAAAAGATTATCAAAAATCCTAGAAATAGAATGGAGAAACTACAAGAAATGTTTAACAAGGATTTAGAAGAACTAAAAAGCAAACAAAATATGATGAACAACACAATAAATGAAATTAAAAATTATCTAGAAGGAATCAATAGCAGAATAACTGAGGCAGAAGAATGGATAAGTGACCTGGAAGATAAAATAGTGGAAATAACTATCACAGAGCAGAATAAAGAAAAAAAGAATAAAAAGAATTGAGGAAAGTCTCATAGACCTCTGGGACAACATTAAGCACACCAACATTCGAATGATAAGGGTCCCAGAAGAAGAAGAGAAAAAGAAAGGGACTGGAGAAAATATTTGAAGAGATTATCATCGAAAACTTCCCTAATATGGGAAAGGAAATAGTTAATTAAGTCCAGGAAGAACCGAGAGTCCCACACAGGATAAATCCAAGGAAAAACATGCCAAGACATATATTAATCAAACTATCAAAAATTAAATACAAAAAATACTATTAAAAGTAGCAAGGTAAAACAACAAATAGTATACAAGGGAACCCCCATAAGGTCAACAGCTGATATTTCAGCAGAAACTCTGCAAGCCAGAAGGGAGTAACAGGACATATTTAAAGTGATGAAAGGGAAAAACCTACGACCAAGATTACTCTACCCAGCAAGGATCTCATTCAGATTTGATGGAGAAATTAAAACCTTCACAGACAAGCAAAAGCTAAGAGAATTCAGTACCATCAAACCAGCTTTGCAACAAATGCTAAAGGAACTTCTCTAGGCAGCAAACACAAGACAAGGAAAAGACCTACAATAACAAACCCAAAACAATTAAGAAAATTGTAATAGGAATATGCATTTCGATAATTACTTTAATGTAAGTGGATTCAATGCTCCAACCAAAAGACATAGACTGCCTGAATGGATACAAAAACAAGACCCATATATATGTTGTCTACAAGAGACCCAATTCAGACCTAGGGACACATACAGACTGAAAGTAAGGGGATGGAAAAAGATATTCCATGCAAATGGAAATCAAAAGAAAGCTGGAGTAGCAATTCTCACATCAGACAAAATAGACTTTAAAATAAAGACTATTACAAGAGACAAAGAAGGACACAACATAATAATCAAGGGATCAATCCATGAAGAAGATATAACAATTGTAAATATTTATGCCCCCAACATAGGAGCACCTCAATACATAAGGCAAGTAATAACAGCCATAAAAGGGGAAATCAACAGTAACACAATCATAGTAGGGGACTTTAACACCCCACTTTCACCAGTGGACAGACCATCCAAAATGAAAATAAATAATGAACACAAGTTTTAAATGATACATTAAACAAGATGTTCTTAATTGATATTTATAGGATATTCCTTCCAAAAACAGCAGAACACACTCTCTTCTCAAGTGCTCATGGAACATTCTCCTGGATAGATCATATCTTGGGTCACAAATCAAGCCTTGGTAAATTTCAGATAACTGAAATCGTATCAAGTATCTTTTGTGACCACAACACTCTGAGACTAGATATCAATTACAGGAAAAAAAAACTGTAAAAAATACAAACACATGGAGGCTAAACAGAACACTCATAAATAACCAAGAGACCACTGAAGAAGTCACAGAGGAAATCAAAAAATACCTAGAAACAAAGGACAATGAAAACAGGATAACCCAAAATCTGTGGGATACAGCAAAAGCACTTCTAAGAGGGAAGTTTATAGCAATATATACCTATGTCAAGAAACAAGAAACATCTCAAATAAACTACCTAACCTTACACCTAAAACAGTTAGAGAAAAAAGCAATAAATAAATACATAAATAAACAACAAAAAAAGAAAGTTAGCAGAAGGAATGGACTCATAAAGATCAGATCAGAAATAAATGAAAAAGAAATGAAGGCAAACACAGCAAAGATCAATAAAACTAAAACCTTGGGCTTCCCTGGTGGCACAGTGGTTGAGAGTCCACCTGCTGATGCAGGGGACACAGGTTCATGCCCCAGTCCAGGAGGATCCCACATGCCACAGAGTGGCTGGGCCCGTGAAAAATGGCCACTGAGCCTGCATGTCCAGAGCCTGTGATCTGCAACGGGAGAGGCCACAAGGGTGAGAGGCCCGCATACCACAAAAAAAAAAAAAAAAAAAAAAAACTAAATCCTTGTTCTTTGAGAACATAAACAAAATTGATAAACAATTAGACATACTCATCATGAAAAAAGGGAGAAGCCTCATATCAATAGAATTAGAAATGAAAAAGGAGAAGTAACAACTGACAGTGCAGAAATACAAAGGATCATGAGAGATTACTACAAGCAACTATATGCCAATAAAATGGACAATTTGAAAGAAATGGATAAATTCTTAGAAAAGCAAAACCTTCAAGAATGAACCAGGAAGAAATAGAAAATATGAACAGACCAATCACAAGCTCTGAAACTGAGACTGTGTTTAAAATCTTCCAACAAACAAAAGCCCAGGACCGGATGGCTTCACAGGCAAATTATATCAAACATTTAGAGAAGTGCTAACACCCATCCTCCTCAAACTCTCCCAAAAATCTGCCGAGGAGGGCTTCCCTGGTGGCACAGTGGTTGAGCATCTGCCTGCCGATGCAGGGGACACTGGTTCGTGCCTTGGTCCAAGAAGATCCCACATGTCACAGAGCGGTTGGGTCCATGAGCCATGGCCACTGAACCTGTGCGTCCGGAGACTGTGCTCCACAATGGGAGAGGTCGCAACAGTGAGAGGCCCACGTACCACAAAAGCAAAAAACAAAACAAAACAAAACAAACAAACAAATAAAACTGCAGAGGAAATAACACTCCCAAACTCATTCTAGGAGCTCACCATCACCCTGAAACCAAAACCAGGCAAAGATGTCACAAAGAAAGAAAAATACAGGTCAATATCACTGATGAACATAGATGCAAAAATCCTCAACAAAATACTAGCAAACAGAATCCAACAGCACATTAAAAGGATCATACACCATGATCAAGTGGGGTTCATCTGAGGCATGGAAAGATTCTTCAATATATGAAAATCAATCAATGTGATACACAATATTAACAAATGGAAGGATAAAAAACATATGATAATCTCAATAGATGCAGAAAAAGATTCTGACAAAATTCAACACCTGTTTATGACACAAACTCTCAAGAAAGTAGGCATAGAGGGAATTATGTCAACCTAATAAAGGCCATATATGACGAACCCACAGCCAACATTGTTCTCAATGGTGAATAACTGAAACCATTTCCTCTAAGATAAGGAGCAAGATAAGGTTGTCCACACTCACCACTATTATTCAAAATAGTTTTGGAAGTTTTAGACAGAGCAACCAGAAAAGAAAAAGAAATAAAAAGAATCCAAATTGGAAAAGAATTAATAAAACTATCACTGTTTGTGGATGACATGATACTATACATAAAGAATCATAAAGATGCTGCCAGAAAACTACTAGAGCTAATCAATGAATATGCTAAAGTAGCAGCATACAAAATTAATGCATAGAAATCTTGCATTCCTATACACTAATGATGAAATATCTGAAAGAGAAATTAAGGAAACACTCTCATTTACCATTGCAACAAAAAGAATAAAATACCTAGATATAAACCTACCTAATGAAACAAAAGACCTGTATGCAGAAACCTGTAAGACACTGATGAAAGAATTTAAAAATGACACAAACAGATGAAGATACAATGTTCTTGGACTGGAAGAATCAACATTGAGAAAATGACTATACTACCCAAAGCAATCTACAGATTCAATGCAATCCCTATCAAACTACCAATGGCATTTTTCACATAACTAGAACAAAAACTTTCACAATTTGTATGGAAATTCAAAAGACCCCAAAGAGCCAAATCAATCTTGAGAAAGAAAAAAGGAGCTGGAAGGGTCAGACTTCCAGAATTTAGTCTATACTACCAAGATGCAGTAGTCAAGACAGAATGGTTCTTCCACAAAAATGGAAATATAGATCAATGGAACAGGATAGAAAACCCAGAGATAAAACCATGCACATATGGTCACCTTATTTTTGATAAAGTCGGCAAGAATATACAGTGGAGAAAAGACAGCCTCTTCAAAAAGTTATGCTGGGAAAACTGGATAGCTACATGTAAAAGAATGAAATTAGAACACTCCCTAACACCATACACAAACATAAACTCCAAATGGATTAAAGACCTAAATGTAAGGACAGACACTAAAAATCTCTTAGAGGAAAACATAGACAGAATTCCCTATGACATAAATTACAGCATGGTCCTTTTTGACCCACCTCCTAGAGCAATGTAAATAAAAACAAAAATAAACAAATGGGACCACATGAAACTTAAAAGCTTTTGCACAGCAAAGGAAACCATAAACAAGAAGAAAAGACAACCCTCAGAATGGGAGAAAATATTTGCAAATGAAACAGCTGACAAAGGATTAATCTCCAAAAGTTACAAGCAGCTCTTGCAGCTCAATATCAAAAAAAAAACAAAAAAAAAAACACAATCCAAAAATGGGAAGAAGATCTAAACAGAGTTTTCTCCAAAGAAGATATGCAGAGTGCCAAGAAACACAAGAAAGGATGCTCAACATCACTAATCATTAGAGAAATGCAAATCAAAACTACAATGAAGTATCACCTCACAGCAGTCAGAATGGCCATCACCAAAAAATCTACAAACCATAGATGCTTGAGAGGGTGTGGAGAAAAGCGAACCCTCCTGCACTGTTGGTGGGAATGTGAATTCATACAGCCACTATGGAGAACAATATGGAGGTTCCTTAAAAAACTATAAATAGAACCACCATACGACCTAGCATTCCCACTACTGGGTATATACCCTGAGAAAACCATGATTTATAAAGAGTCATGTACCACAATGTTCATTACAGCTCTATGTACAATAGCCAGGATCTGGAAGCAACCTAAGTGTCCATCAACTGATGAATGGATAAAGATATGACACATACATACAATGGAATATTACTCAGCCATAAAAATAAACATAATTGAGTTATTTGTAGTGAGGTGGATGGACCTAGAGTCTGTCATACAGAGTGAAGTAAGTCAGAAAGAGAAAAACAAATACCGTAAGCTAACACATATATATGGAATCTAAATAAATAAATAAATAAAGATCTGTAGAACCTAGGAACAGGACAGGGATAAAGACTCAGACATAGAGAATGGGCTTGAGGACATGGCTAGGGGGAAGGTTTAGCTGGGACAAAGTGAGTGTGTCATGGACAAAACTACGCTACCAAATGTAAAATAGATAGCTAGTGGGAAGCAGCTAAGTAGCACAGGGAGATCAGCTCAGTGCTTTGTGAACACCTAGAGGGGTGGGATACGGAGGATTTGAGGGAGATGCAGGAAGGAGGAGATATATGAATATATGTATATGTATAACTGATTCACTTTTTTATACAGCAGAAAACTAACACACCATTGTAAAGCAATTGTACTCCAATAAAGATATTTAAATAAATAAATAAATAAATAAACTGGAACTTTTCATTATGTTTCAGTAGAGAATTGCCTATGGAAATATGGTGAAGAAGGTTTTTTTTGCTTACCTTATGTGGAACCCAAACATCAAAGCTATTAACATAACCAAGCAAGTGCAAATGATTTTTAACGCTTGATTTGGATATCTTAAGTATGTTGGCTATCTGCCACATAGTATAACGTTGACTGTTCTTAATTAATATATTGATTTGATCACTATCAACTTCAAGTGGTCTACCCGACCATGGAGCATTGTCCAGCTAGAAATATTCAACACAAAACTTCGCAAACCACTTTTGACAAGTTCAATCAGTCACAGCCCCTTCTCCATACACTGCACAAATCTTTTTGTGCATTTCAGTTGTGTTTTTACCTTTCTGGAATTACAACTCATAATATGCTGAAAATGTTGCTTTTTTTTCCATCTTCAATATTAAACTGGGTACACAAAAATTCACCAATTTTTTTTTTTTTTTTTCGGTATGCAGGCCTCTCACTGTTGTGGCCTCTCCCATTGCAGTGTACAGTGTCTGGAGTGCAGGCTCAGTGGCCATGGCTCATGGGCCCAGCCGCCCTGTGGCACGTGGGATCTTCCCGGACCGGGGTACGAACCTGTGTCTCCTGCATCGGCAGGCGGACTCCCTACCACTGCACCACCAGAGAAGCCCAATTCACCAATTTTGATGCCTTTTTTTAAAAAATGCATGCTGATATGATAGCTGTCACACAAAATCTAACAAAATTGTTCTAAATTAAGTTAAAGACAACTAAGTATTATTAGAACCATCGTACAGAAAAAAGCATACATTTTGGCCAACCCAATATATGATTCCTCTCATTGTTTCATTTATTTTCTTTCTTTCTTTCTTTCTTTCTTTCTTTCTTTCTTTCTTTCTTTCTTTCTTTCTTTCTTTCTTTCTTTCTTTCTTTCTTCCTTCCTTCCTTCCTTCTTTCTTTCTTTCTTTTTTTTTTACTGATTGGACATTATAGAGAACCTATTTTAAAAGGAGTTATCTAGATGATAAAACATAGCTTTGAGTAACACTGGTCCTTTCTCCAAGGTCTCTCCTGTCTACTGGGTGCACTTGCATATCTTTCCACTTTATTAATACCTGGTGTTCCTGCTTTAACTATGTGCAGGAGGGGGAAAGTTATCACTAGTGATGCAGCAAAGCTGGACCGAAAATTTCAGTAAAATAAGACATTAAATTTATCTAAAAATGTGACCAATATTATCTGAAAGACCAGAGTTAATTTATTCATTGATTCATTGACTGTTTGTTTCTTTTTAACAATGGGTACCAAGCTCTATGGACGTTTTCCACTTGCCAGCAGTGCAGAGTGATAGAGTTTCAAGAGGGGAGGTTACTAAAGAAGGTCAGAAGATGAAGGAATTCCATCCCACTATCTGAAGTCAATGGCACATTAGCTGGAAGGAAACCCAGGGGAATAAGGTGTGTTTTCAACCATTTTTATGGCTGGCTATAAATGCAATTGTTTTCTTTTTTATAATGATCTATACTAGCATTCCTTCATATAAATAAAAAAGTGATAAAAATTAAAATTTGTGCTAACTTGGAGATGCCTATGTTCAGAATCATTCTTGAGGGAAGAGATGGGAAGGGGAAGTTAAAAAATAGGGGAACAGTTATAAGGCTGCAGTGGGCAGAGTTGAATACAAATCATCTAGCTTCAAGCCCAGAGCTCTTTCTAATATATTTCTGCTGTGTTTCCAAAAGTGATAATATATTCCAAAGCACTCTGTAAACTGTAAAATACTAAACAAATGGACAGAATTAGTTTGATGATATACCAGTTATCCAAAAATTATTCCTCAGCCCCAAATACTGCACAATGCATTCAGTTTGGTCACTTGGTAGGCTATATATCAAATTCCAATTTATAGTTGAATGTCTTATAAGAAAAACAAAACCAGTGGCAAACTGGACAAATGTTCTGCAAAACATGTAGCTTGACTTAGTTATATTTAATGAATTCTACCATGCTTATATGACAGATATCCCCCAACAGAAAAAAAACTTAGGGAAATAAATTTATAGACTCACTATCCCTGATCTAACTTGTTGAAGGCAAATTTTAGCCTTCAGAATGAGGGATAGGTCTAGGAAAGCTCTGAAAATATTCTTCAGACTCATAACTTGTCACAATTTTCCCTGATGCCCAGGCTGCCAAGACTGCACATTTGAATTTATGTTCAATTACAGTAATTTTACTAGCTGAAGTATTTGATATATTTATAACCAATTCCCTCCATATAATATTTGAATTTAACATTTAAATTTAAGTGGTCTTATTTTAAATGTCTTTTATTATAAACAAACTCAGAAAACTTTTAAAGTAGATAAAAATTAAAGCTTCAATAAACAAAAAATTAAAGGAATAAACATGGTTTTGGTGAGAGACTTCGGGAGGAGAACAGAGACTGTCCTGTCTGTATTACAGATATAGTAGTCAGAAAAAGCTCTGGTTCAAAGAATAGTTGCAAAAGGAAGAAGAAGGAAGCAAGGGAGGAAGGCAGGCAAAAGGGAGGAAAACAAAAAGAGTTGCACTTCTAAAATACAAGTATAGACATCATATCATTGAATTTTTATTGTATTTGAGCAGCTCATCTAAGAGTTTCATATATTTTATGGCATTTAATGCTTACACTAACATACTAGTCATTATTTTTATGTTCTTTATACTAAAAATGAGGAAATTGTGGAGTATCTCTCCCACAGTCATACCCTCAGCAAAGTCAGGAGTGGCCATCATGCTGTTTGACCACAAAGCTCTTTTATAAAAAACAAAATTGGTCTCAGAAAAAAATGAAGATAATTACACATCAGTGTAATTGGAGATATTTTTTTGGAGAAAATGAATCAAACTGTGAGGTGGAACATGGGAGTGTTTTAGGAAGGAGAACAGCATGATTGACAGAGGCAAGGCAAGGATTGTTAGGCAGGGAAGCCATGTGACAATATGAAGATAACCTGCACACTGTTCATTACATAGTCCCACGTGAAATTCATTTTGTTCAGATATTTTATGTCAATGAATGAACTGAAATATGATTTATTTAACATTTCTTTATACTGACTTGCTTTTTTCCTTGAATAAACTTATTCATAAAGAAAACACTGTAGCACATCTATAAACTGAAAACATGCTTTAGTAATAGGAAACCATAACATAAGGTGAGAGCAAAGCAAGTTTCTGAATTCTAGCAAGAAATTGATGCCTGAACACCTTCCTAAGATTCTGAGTCTGGAGTCTGCTTTTTTTTTTTTTTCATTTTAACAGAATATAATAATGATGTTAACAATGACTAGTTGAATCTGAGCATATATCATGTGAGCCATTCTGTTTTCTAAATACTTTATGTGGGTGTGATGCCACATTTAATTCTGACAACTGCTTAAGGTCGGAGCCTTTATTATCCCTTCTATAAGGATAAGGAAACTACAACTTAGAGTTTTGTTTAGCAAGTAATAGTAAAGAGAGACAGTAAAGATAGACTATGCACAAACTAAGTCTTTCTACTCTTAAATGAAAGGAGTTTAAAGAATATGGGGAAGAAGCTGCCTTTCTAACAAGGAGATTCGATGTTGTGCACAAATCATTCCTAATATTACGTGTCCTTAGCACTTATAAAGAGTCACAGAAGAGAATCTCAGTAAGAATTATGTGGGCATTTCTATACCAAAAATGAGTGTTGGGGAGACAGTGTGACAAATTGAACAAGGAGTGAAATCCCAGGCATTCAGAAGGAATAGATTCAGTAATAGAGTAGTATGCCCCTACCTGCCACCTTTTTTTTTTAATGAGAAAATGTCTTCTACAAAAGTTTGTTTCATAGGCTGATTTATGCAGAGTGTTTGTGTTTCTCTGTAGGTGTTACTAGAACAGATTCATAGAACATTTATGAACCACATGGGTCCTGAATTGCAAAGGAATGAGATCTAGATCCATATGATCATTTCTGCGCAATGCAGTTAACTTTACTAATGAGAAAAAAGAAAGCATTTAAAAGGCTCCACTACTTCCCTGTCTTCTAACAAGTGAGTGTGCAATGCATCCCAAGTCATAATACCCTGAGTTGGTGTTGCAGTCTTCAGGAAGGGGGCAGCTCACACAGTCCATGTAAGAGGAGTTATCCTTTTTAGGGAGAAAAAGACAGAAACATGCAGATTTCCATTCTCCTAAGAAGAGTTGGCCTTAACCAATTGATGTTTATTCACCCGTACCACCAGGTTAGTCGCAGAGAGCTTGGTGCCACATAAAGCCATTTACTCTATGTGATTTGGTGTGTAATAGTGTCCTCTGTCCACAAACCCTACATAATGCATAACAGTTGTGTCATTAGACATTTATTATATACAAAAGTGCTATGTTTGAGAAATAATGTACTTAATATGATCAACAAATAACATCATACTGCCATGGTGAAGATTAACTGCCCTCTGGGGATGATGCAGTCATAAGGCAGTGGGGAGTGAGGGGCATGGTTAGGACAATGTGTTGCTAATGAGAAAAAGCATAAGACATTGCTATATTTAAAACTGCTGAACGTAATGCAGCATGTTTGTGAGAAAGAAGTGATGTATATCTCCGTTATGTGTAGGGTCTTTGAAAAGTATGTGCAGGCCAATAAATCAGTTAATTTCATCTGTGTACATAGCAAGTACAAGTAAAATCCAGGCCCCATAGTCCTTCTGTGGCAATAACCTCTGCTGAAATTATTTAGACATTTGTGTCTAAACTTTAGATACCATTTCTGTCTGCTAGCAAGGAAAATTTTCAAAAGTATCATCTTTTGCTCATGTAAGTGAGCAGTGCTCACCTACATTAAAGACTTGTTTCCTTCCTCCTAACATAACTTTCCCAGGGCACAGGGTGAGGTTTGAGTCAACTGGGTCATATGAAATATGGTGCTTATTCCTATCGTAGCCCTACCTATTCAGAATTATCATACAAAAAAGAATAATCA
Organism: Mesoplodon bidens; assembly: GCF_964165515.1. Classification (NCBI taxonomy): domain Eukaryota; kingdom Metazoa; phylum Chordata; class Mammalia; order Artiodactyla; family Ziphiidae; genus Mesoplodon; species Mesoplodon bidens. Next base: position 6,972,021 of record NC_138170.1, on the reverse strand, counting down.
CAGGACAAGGCAGCCAAATGAATGATCCACATATGAATTGTTACAAAACTTTAGGGGCAGTAGAGATTTGAGCAAGCATGGTGCCAGGGAAACTTCACAGAGGAGCAGGAAGGACGCCCACATAACACATCACAACAACACAAATAAATGCACGGTGGTCGGGGAAAAAGTGTCTAAAACTTCACTTTCCTAAAGTCTTTTCTTGATGAATGCTCTCAAAGCATTTTCTAAAATCTCTCTCTCTCTTTTTTTTTTCTTTTCTTTTTTTTTTTTTTTCAAACCTCTCATGTTAGAGAACAGACCAAAGCTGAGGAAAAGACAAACCAATATGCATGATGAGTCATCTGGGAATCTGTGTTGTTAAGGCAACAGTTTCATAAGCAGAGGGAGGGAAGGGGATGTTACTTACCAGCAAATGATTGAATCATATCTACCTCTCATAAAAATGTGTTAGCTTGAGCTATTCTAGCTCAAAAGTACCTATAGTCCTGTGGATATCTTCACAACAGTTTTGTGGATTCAACTTTCTCTAACAAAGCACAACTGATTTTATGCTAGCATCCAACAATTTAGTTTTCTTAATGTACTCATATTGGTAATGGATTCTTACAGAAGCCCCTTTCGTTTTCTTTACTAGATAGATATATTTACACAAGGGTATTGATATTCCATACAGACCATTTTTCCAACACCTGTTGAAACTAAAAGAAGATGCATGCTTTCAGAAACAGTTTTACCATCCTGGACATTCACATCTTTAACCATGGTGATTAAACCCACATTCAGTACTTTCCCCAAAGGTCTTTAAATGATAGTATAAGTTCCATAAACTTAAATACACTGCTATAAGGTTAAGAGAATATCACTGTTAATAATGTTCCTTAGTGCACTTGTAATTTCCTTCTAAGAGTTATTGGCTGAGGGACATTCCCAAGCCATATGGATATATATTCTCTAATCATTATGGCAGTTCCAATTTGAGCAACGGTATTCTCATACTTTACTATGGGCTGCATGGGGAGCACAGAATGCCCTCAGTTTGCCTCTCTTTTTTAAAAATCATCTTCAGAGAGGACCAATGTGGCATGCAAAATGAACTCTCTTCAAAGTCGACAATTTTTGAGAATGGTTCTGCACTCATTTAGGTTCATTTTCCAGTTAGCTTGGATCATTAGGTCTTCTAAGTTGTCATCATTCAAGACATTTTTATAACTTGGTGTCGGGTGACTGCTCCTGGAAAGATGTTGGTCCCATTTTACACCTTAACATGCAAATCTCTGTCATCAGGATCTCCAAGCAGTAAGAAGACTTAACTTGTGAATTTAGAGAGGGAAGAGACTCCGGGGGGTGGTTTATCACAGACAAGGCATTTACACTCTGATGGAACAAGTAGGAATATTACAAAAATTTTCTGATTCCTATTCAAGAATCCCATCAAATAAATCCTACCATACACTACTTATCAAATCTCACATCCTCCATGAACTTGCCCACGGGAATACGCATCACACAATGCAATCTCCCTTGTCTGAGCATTACCTAGATTTTAATTATGTACCATTCAGTCAGGCAATATAAAAGAAACTTATCACCTATTTTATGTTGAAATAATTGAAAGTTTCTTTAGAGAGTGAATTATTTTGTTGTTTTGGGTTTATTTGTTTGTTTGGTGTACTAAACACTAAAATCTAGTCCTCAAGAAAAGTTTAAGAATGTAAGTATTCTGTAGGCTATTTATCAACTAGTCAATGAAAAAAAATGTGTGTGTGTGTGTGTGTGCATGTGTGTATGCCACATATAATAACCAGAAAAATTAGGTGAATTTTTGTCTATAGGGCTAGAATGTGGCAAAGACAGGAACTTGAAACCAGATAAATTACTTGTAACTGTGGAGGGAGATCCTTGATAGTTATATCATGAACTTTTGAGGAACCTCGTATAACTCTAAAATAAAATTTTGAAGATATCTTTGACATTTCTAAGCTATTTACTGTCAACTGTGATCGATTGCTAATTTCTGTTAATTTATAGCATTACGGTTCACTGAAGGTCTAGGTACTGGGCATTGCAAGATAGACTTTACACCTATTGTCATATTTTGATAATTTATAGCAGGCCTCTGATATGGATAATAGTATCCTTATTTTATAGATGAGATCTAAGGCTTGAAAAAGGTTGATAGTTCTTCTTGAGATCATATTGTCAGTAAACTGAGGATTAGGGAAATCAATGAGGTCTGTCTGTCTCTCTAAACCCTGAGTTTACCCTTTTTTGCCACATTGCCTTGAATACTAATCTTTTCACTATCTCATTCCTTTCATCTGTCTCTGAGTCCCTCAAGCCTTTATCTCTCCCCATTTCTGTATAGTTATCATTGTTCTTTGCAAGAACTCTCTGTATCCAGTGACTCCCTATCCCAAAGCTATATGTTCACCATTGTCTATGCAATTATTCTGATGCATAGTCCAGCTTCATTACCCAATTCCCTGATCAGAATCTTTTAAATGGTTAGTTCATTGATGTTTGATGAATAAAACCTGAAATATTTATCCTGACATGAAAGACCAGTCCTAAAGTTAATTCCAAATACTGTCTTCTACAACTGTCTTTCACCTTCAAATTCCTTTCAAGTAGAAGGGCAGATCTGGTGTATAAACTGTGAACCTCATGCACATTCTAATGTCACATCTTTTTCTGACTTTCTTCCCAAATCCATTTAATGACAAACCAATCTCAGTTGCAATGCCTCCTCTCTCATCTCACTGAAATTGGAAGTTCTCTAGCCTTTATAAATTCCCATAACATTTGTTCTATTTCTCAGTTATGAAATTTACTGTCTTTTACTTTGCAACACCGTATTCATGTATGATCTACTCAATTATCCTAATAGATTTTTGAGTGACTGAGACTTGATTTTGCTTACCTCATTGAGTTCTACCAGTTCTGGGTAAGACTTTTGGCCTCCAATCTACTCCAGAGTGACCAACCATCATGGCTTACTTGGGGCTGTCCCAGTTT